>NC_090658.1:24219803-24568553 GCF_013368605.1 Nyctibius grandis
TCAGTTTGTAAACAGCAGTGGATTTTTACTATATCCTGTTGTGACATGTTTGATATCTAGCAATGTCTTGTTCTGCACCTGAGTAGAGCTTAAGCCTGGTGTTTTCCTCTGCGAAAATACTGACTGAAGACTTTGAAGAAACTCAGAAAAGATGGATAAAATTAATTGGTGAACAGATTTAAAGGATTTTTTTAAACCACATATTTGCATGTTTAGTCATGCAACAATGAAAGGAAAAAGACCAAACAGCCTTTATATATTAGAAGGATGTAGCATGCACAGGAGAAAGAATCATTCTTTGGAAAGATTAAATAAGAAGCATAAGCATGACCTACACCAGGAGAAGCTTGTGGGCAATGACATTTATTAGAACATGCACAGTTCCCACAAGAGAAGTAATGGAAGCTGAATGGCTTTGAGACTTTTAAAAGTGAATTGGCCGGTGAATAGAAAGGAATTCCATGATGAGTGGCCTTTTTTGTCCTACAAAAAAGTTTGTCTTTTTTGGTTTCTTGTTCAAGCCAAACTTTTTATTCACTATCACTGTTCTCTGGACCAGACAGACAAAATAAGAAGATGGAAACATTTGTCAAGGTCTTTGCAGTGTTTTTTTATCCATGCTGGATACCTGCCAACTTGTTATTTGAGTACTTGCTTCCCTGAGCTCTGCTCTTCTGTGTACTTGCTATACAAAACCAAACACCCCTCTCCATGTTCCTGCTGGCACTTACTCCAGCACAGTGTCTGAGATCTGTTCCCTGAAACAACAGGTCTACTTCCAGTTCATGCATTGTGAGGATGCTTAAATGCATCCAACTGCATTGCCTGACGCACCGTTCCTGTTTGGCCATGCATCAGCCAAGCAATCCCCACCGCTTACCAGGGAACTTGTAGCTGTAGTACATGTAGCCTTTTCTCCAACTTAGAGAAAGAGAGTAGCACCATCGCTCTTCCAGGGAGAAGGATATGTACTCAATGGGATGTTATATGGGGACTGAGGAGTAGAAGAAAGCAATTAATTGCTTAATTCTGTTAGAAAAAAAAAAGATGGTAACGGCAGAGCAGAGAAGAAGAAAGTGAAGAAAGAATATAGGAAAAACATACATGGAGGAAAGGACAGTGCCTCAAAGACAAGAGCCTTTTAAAACGACTAGCACCTTCCCCCTCGATGTTATTCTCTATGTATCTACATGGCATAGTTATTGATGTAAAGTAGGGGCGTAGAGGGCAGTTCTTTCACCGGACTCCAGCCTAAGGCAGTTTTCAATCTGGTTCATCAAAGTATGTCTGAGGAGCAAGTTTCTTTGGTTTAGAACATGCAATTTCAAATAGTGTGCCCAGGAGAAAGCATGCACCACTCCTCCCACCAAGATTTATTTCTGCTGTTCACACTGTTCTACTGCCTCTGCAGACTGCATTCTGCGGTCTGCTTAGAAATCTTCAGCTGAGCTGAAAAGCTTCAGCTTTTCACCTACCCAGCCCTAGAGGTTCAAGCATTCCTTTATATTTTAAAACTATAATTTTTTTCTAGCACTCTTATTAAGAAACCAGAGAGTTTTTCTAACAAATTTTCACAGAGTGAACAGGTTCCCCCATTTTCTGTAGTAATAAAATGGTCTCCACTCAGGAAAGCTCGTAGAAGTGTTTTTTGTCTAGTTGCTTGCTCAAAACCAACATCAGGCAGTTTTATACCTTCACAAGTGCAAAGATGACGCTTCATCTGCAAAACAGCCGTCTCAAAACCTGATCCATACTCAGATACAATTCAAGAAGCCATTAATTCTATGAAAAAATATTCCTTAAAAAGAAAAAAATGCTGGTTCTTGCTAAGAGGTACAGGTAAAAGAGTAGCTTTTAGAATCCAGGAGAGTGGAAAAAATGTCACTGCTGGGCTTGAAATAGCCACTGAAATGGGTCTGTAAGTGTATTGTTTCAGGAAATCGATGGGAAGCTAACACAGCACCTGCAGGGGTGCGGGATCCGGTGCCCGTCTGTCTTCCAGTGAGCAAACTGTTCCAGTTAACTTATTTCCTGGAATTTTAGCATATAAAGCCAAAAGCTCCTGAAGACACAAAGTAATATCTTACACTTGTTTTATGCCTTTGCTTTTAGGAGGATCATAAAGCATTCGTTCTCAAAAAAATATGGTGTAAAGACACCAAAAGATTTACCTCAGGTGAGGGGGAGGTGGAAGAGAGCTGATAAATGGCATCCAGCAGTGTTACCAAACATTTCAGGACAGGAACACAGAACAGCATAGGCAGCTGAACACCACAGTGCTGTGGAAGCTGAAAGGCTGTCTTACTCAACCAAATATAATTATTTGCTTTGATTACTGCGAGAGTATAGCCTCAGCGATAAGACCTGGCAGGAAGTGTCATAGGGTCTTTCATAGCCAGTAGTGGAAATGTCTATTTTTACAGTCTATTATTACATTTCTAAGGCAAAAAACATCCTTTTCTTTATGTACTATGCCCCAGCACTATCCTGAGTCACGCTGAAGCAGACACAGGAGAAAGCAACCTCTGCTTAACCCCTGGCACTCTCTCCTACACATTCTTTGCCCTTCCCTTCTTCAAGTGCCATACCCTTTCTGTTTAGCCCATCATGTCTCATGGGATTGCCTTAGGAGCAGACAAGTGTGGTTTAGGATGCTAATGCAATAATTACTGGTTTATCATCAAAGTGAATAAGGAATTTACCAACAGCCCCTTTCAGCACTGTGCACTGATACCATTTAACTACAGATTTTTGTAATGTACCATAATTAGATACTGCACATGGGAAAGTTTTAAAAGTAAACCAGTAAAAATGAAAATGACTGCTCTGAGATGAGCACAGGACCCAAGTTTATTCTTCTCACAATGGAAAATGTCAGTGATCTGGTGTGTGGAAACTTTCTTCCAAACCAGTACTGACCCAGTGGCCCCACTGCATGCAGAAGGGGAAATGTTCTGTGAAACAAGAACATTCTCTTCTGCATGGGGCTTAAAGTAGGAATCTTCTATTTTGGCAAAGTGGCATGGCTAATATTTTTAGAGATTCCAGTGTGAACAGCTTAATTTCAATTTCTTAAATTTCTTCTGAAGTTTCAATTGGACATACTTATTTCACTGCCTGCTCTGACAGTATATACTTCATAGCTGAGTATACTGAAACGTTGCTCCAGTTCTTCACACTTCATATGTACATTCAACTGTATGTGTGCAGTGGCAAATACCGTTTTCTTCAAGCACACAGGTATCTGTCTGTGTAAACCAGGGTTTCCGTACGTGGAGACAATTGGAAAATATAAACAGATGAGTATCACTAAACATGGTCCATCTCACAACCACAGGACACACATACCATAGAATCTTCACACCTAAGTAGCTGACAGCTTTCACTACTTTAGCCACTGAAACCAAGCCTAACCCAGACCTTTAGTTGCTTTAGTTGTATGTCAACAAGATCTTTAGTTGTAAAGATCTTTAGTTGTAGAGATCTAAAGCATCACCCAGGTGCTTTAGTTGTATGTCAGCAAGATCTAGAGGAGAAAAGAGAGGAAAAGGTGACATGTAGTTAAAGCACAGGATCAAATCTGCTGGCTCAGCGCTATGCAGGTCTGGCCACAAGCTCTCTCAGTCCTCAGCCTTCCATAGCCTTGACCATCATACTGGATTTTTCCCTTTTGTTGAAGGTTCACTTTAGCAGTCAACTCAGCAAAACAGAACACATAAGATATGAAATTACCTTATAATATTTACAAAGAGCAACCTTGTGGATAGGTTTTAATAACTTTTAGATTAGTTCAGAAATTATTATAAGAGTCTCTTTAGAGCCATGAAGGAGGTTTTAAAGTTGCTCTTTTCACTGTTGTTGGGCATTTCTTAATGTCTGTCAAGGCCATGAACTTCTCAAAAGAAAAAGAAATCACTTGACATTGAAGACTGCAAATCTCATCTGTCAGTTTAACAAAGCACGTGCACAGAGAAATCCATTGGATCTCTATCACAAGGAGTTGGGATTTTTTCTGAACATCAGTATGCTGAGCTAGAAAAGTGATTGCTTTTAAAGCATTGGACATTATGTGTTTCTAGCTCATGAAGAGTGGATTATCCATCGTTCTTAATGGGTTTCAGTGAAAAGAACTAATTTTTTGTTAAAGTGCTTCAGATTGAATGCCCATCGTAATGACCTTCAAATTGAACTCAAGTCTTAAGATTTTCCCAGTAAGTTCCTCAGAATCTGCGGAACAGCTTCTAACTGCACACATCCTTTTTCCCTTTCTACATGACAGTTTCTAGACTCCGTTTTGTGTCATGAGTACCTACAGGTCATCTTCCACAGAACAAAAAGAGGCCATCATGATTATCATCTCTTAATAAAGCAAAATGCCCTGGGGATGCTCTAGTAATCCTAATTGATTAACCCATAATCCATTTTCCACTCGATTCATTCTTACTGTAATATTAATAATATTCTCTGTCTTGATCAAGTCAAACCACACTGGTCAGGTGCTCTCAGTCTACGCAGCAATCATCTGCCATTCAGAATCTACTCTTGTATTTTTCAAGATAGTAAGCAGTCAAATAGTTCACCTAACTGGCTGGAATTCAAACTGCAGACCACATATTTCATCACTGTTTTCCTTTCTCCTCTTATGACTATACTGGATCACTGATGTATTTAGCTCAGATGGTTCTGGCTCTTTGTAAGGCTGAAGTAGATAAACACATGGATCACAGGAAACATGAAAACAAAACAAAGCAAAAAAGACTTCTTTTGCTCCAATGAGTTCTGGAACTTCAAGCCAGTGTCTTACCTCTGAGGAACCCATGCGCATGGTAGACGTAACCTTGGACTATATGGAGTTCCAGGCTATGATTTAGTAGCAGTGTTCCACATTATTCCTACAAAGAAAAGGTAAATTTGCTGCTACCGTATGCAACGTGTTTCATGGAGCTGCTGCTCCATGACAGCTTACTGTATACAGGCTCTTACCTTCCCATGGGCACTTATGACAGAACAGGTCACATCTAGGGAAGGGGGATAAAGGTAAGAGTGAAGCACTTCCAGGCAGTTACTTGCATTGTAGGTACCTAAAAACATTCCTGTAGAGGCACGGAAGTACCCTAGATGTTGCTCAAGCATTGCTAGTGCTGCAATAGCTGCAATCTTGTAAAGCAGTGCTTACTTCTAACTTTGTGTAGTACTTTGCATAGATGGGAACTGCATTTGCAGTGTTAAAACTAAACTCTTCACTGCAAAGTTATGAGGCTGTTTCTGTGATGTGTTGCAACTCCTGACTAACCCAACTCTCCTGCTGTTACTGCAGCACTGTTTCAGGCACGTGACTTTTTGCCATGGCCAGTGGAACAGTTTTCTCAAATGACCAGCTGTGTTTTGCTTACCTCCACTCACTGCAGTTTTGGTTTGATATTGGATTGCTTTTCACCACCTCTTCCCGCAGTCCTGCCTCTGTGCTTCTTCCCAGCACAGGATGCATTTTCCAGGGGGTTTAGTTATATGAGAGATAATCCGGACCACAAAATTTCTTGAAAATGAAAGGTAAAATCTCTGAGACTACTTGAGCGAGCTAGAGGAAATAAATGAATGAGATAGTGGGGACAAAAGCGAAACACCTACTTAACTGAAACCTCATTTCAGTCTTTTTCTCCAGTTAATTAAGTATTGAGGAAAATGGATGTAGAAAGCACATTTTAAAGCAATCAAGTACTGCCAGAAATCAAACCAGCAATTTGAAAAGAGAACACCACTGCTCTCTGGCATCTGACAAAATAAGGTACTTCACAGGGAACAATATGTGCAGTACTGGTTAATTGAGAGGCGAGGAGAAGAATAATCATAGCTGCATTACTGAATTTATAGAATTATCTCCAGTGTACCCCACAGGGATGATGTGAATTTGTGGAATCCTCCTGCCTGCTACAGCAAGCCAGCAATCGCTTACATTCCCATCAACATTTTTACAACATACCCTAGGCAGCAATGCAGAAATAGCAACTGTGGTGGCTGAAACCGAGAGACTTGCCTTTAAAATGACTGTAATCCCACAGTTTCCTCTGCTGGTGAAGAGATACGGAATAAGAAACAAGTGGAGGAGAAATATTCATTAAAGTTTGCTCTGTCCACAGCATCCTTTGTTAGACCTGTGCAACCCTTTACCAGTTCACCTGGTATGGGATATGGCTCTTCCAGCATCAGTACTACCACAGGTTAGGTTGACTGAGCATTTTTTCAAAGTGTCAGCATTAGAGCAAAGATAAGACTTTGGTTTGCCAGCCTTTTAGTTCTGAGCTGCAGCCAAACACAGTGTGAACTCTGCCCATGAACCTATCGACATTTTGAAAGCTCTGGCAGAACTTTCAGGGCTATATTCTCTTTTCTGCAGTTGATTCACTAACCTTCCATTTTTTTCCATGCCATTTTAGCACATTACAATGATGCTTACAACACAGGCAGCATGCTGTTGTGTCAAAGAAGCCAGCAATGGGGACTGAGACACCTAACAAACCCATCATACGGTACCCCTCCCATTCATACTAAAAACACTGTTTAAGGGTATGTGCAGTTAATGAGAGATTGTTATTTAGATTCTTTGATATAAACCAATACTTCCACAGGGAACAGCCTGTCTCAGCAGAGGATTCGTTGATCTGAAGATAGTGTCAGGAGCCAGACACCAAGCACTTAAACAAAAAAAAGAGGTAAAAGAACAGCTAACCAAGTTAAAGGAGGAGTTAAGCGAGTAGATCTGGAAATCACAAACCAGATTCTTCCCTTTTGTAATTGCTCACAAGAAATTAAGAAGAAAAAATCCAAAAGGATGAAGTATCAGTCATCTCCATGACTACTTTTAGCCTTCATGATCTGAAACTAAGTTAATTAAAAAGGTTCCAAACTATGCTCCGCAGGAAAACTAAAATCTTCAACCACTCAGTGCCAGAGAATGACTAAAGCCACACATATATTTAAAAATCATCAATAGTACTGGAAACAGATTATTTTTCACCACAGGGTAAAAAGAATACAGAACATTTCCCTTTCTCTATAGTGAAAAAAATCAAACCACAATTAATAATTTCCCACTCCCCTGTTTTGCCTCTAAAAAAAAAAAATCAGTAATCTGATGTGGATACACAGACTTAGTGAAAAAGGCAATCTTCCTTCACAGTATCAGACACATTTACACTGTGTTTCATGTGGTACTCAGCAGGTCATCTAAATAAAGGAACCCTGAAACACCATCCAGTACTGAGAGCAGATTCTCACTAAGCTTTCATCTGTTTAATTTATGAAGCACAGTAGCAGAAACGCAAAATACAGAAAGCTGCTGATATTTCTGTGCACCCATCAATCACCAGTGCATTCACCTAAGTATTTCAACAGCTGAATTGTGACTAGAGATCATTTGTCTGCTGTTAAAAAAGCTTCCAGGAAGACAAATAAAACAATGCAAAAAGCTAAGCACATTTAGCTATTTTATAGCTACATCCTATTTTTCTAAGTTTCATATAGTTTCTGAACTCTACATTGAAATAAGTGCTTGGGTATGTCTCTAAGTGTGTCAGAGAATATGCACACAGACATATAGATAAGAGGAGATATGCCTATCTCCTGTCACTGGAACTATAGGTATACTAGTCCATATTTTAAGCAAATCCACAACATTGCTTTTGAGTACTGCTATTGCAATGTGCTTTCACAGTAGTCCACCATGTATTCAGTTGTCAACATCTTTAAAAAGTTCAAACAGCTGTTTTCAATTACTGTTTTCTACAGAAATTACTGGCAGCCTTATTGTAATTTGTGGGTATTTAGGATAAGGTAGCAAAAGCAGAGGGAGATGGAGTCATTTTAAGGGTTAGACAGCTGAAATCTCAAACAGCAGGAACAAGGATCGGGCAGCTGAAACCAGTTCTGAGACAAATTTGGAGTGTTCTCACCACAGATGTAGCACCTGGGCCATGGAGTGACACTACTTTCCCTACCGTACAGAGTGTTTACATTGTTCAGCTATGTTTCCCTGTCTAAAAGGAACTCCTTTGCAATGTATAGCACAAAGAAAATCCCCATTTGATGTGTGTTGCGCTTTTCTCTGTCATCGCCTGTCATCAGGGTTTTAGGGCACTACAGGATTATTGTTCCATACGCATGCCTGAGACTAGGCAGATTGCGGTTCACCGCAGCTCCAGGTGGTATTTTTCTTGCTCTATTTGAAGTATATTAATTTTCATCAATTGTAGGGCACATCCACAAAATTAGTAAGCTGGATAGCAAGAACATGTTTCTTCTTTCAGCTCCATCCTTCCCTCCCAACCAGTTATCACGGGACTGGCAGACTCAGAAGAGTGATCCTTCTGTGAGCAAACAAACACTAGCGATGGCAGCGCTGTGCCCAAGAGCAGAACAGCAACACAATGCAGAGTATCTTCTGGAAGCTGATGCTTGAGAAAGTAGTATAGGCCCATGTTCAGTAAATGGCATTTCTCCTACTGAGGATTAATTTTAAAAAATGTTGTACAAACTCTACACAAATGGTTGTTGATTAGACTGTGGCTATGTCATGGGAAGCGCAGGGCTGTTTCAGACCTGCCACTTCGGTGCTGTTCCTGCGCTCAAGGCTTGGGGAACTCCTGAGGATCTCTGCAGCTGAGTGGACTGCAAGTCAGTGCAGGATCTGACCTGGGACCATTTTAGATTCTGACATATGAGAGATCAGTTCAAACGTTGGCCCTTAGTAATAATCTTGGAAGAGCAGCAGCCAAACAAATCTCCTTTTATGTTTTCCTTTCATTCCTAGGTACAAAGGAGAAGAATAGTTCAAAGCCTGAAGAAAGAGCTGAACATCACAAACCAACCAGACCCTTCCATCAGCTGTAAGGGCGCACAGCAAAAGGATGCCAGCATTCCTGCAACATGCTTTTAACCTACAACTCTGGGCATTTCAGAGAGCATTCAAAATTAGTTAGGACAGCAAACTAGATTCTACACCAATTACAGTGTAAACCTTGGGCAAACAGAAGAATGAAGAAGAGATCCAGCTAATGCATCTTCCCATGACGTAACACAGTATCACTATGGCAACAATCAGGTTAACACGCTAAGAACAATACCAGAGCACCAAAGATGGCATTTTTACAGGGATTTTCACAATCAGAATAGAAAGCCAGATGCAAACGTCCTTTCATTCATTACAAATAGCTGACACTGACAAAACACATCCTATACAATCCTCTTACTGGGAATTCTGATGAGGCATTTTGATTTTTTCCTACTGCACAATTGATTTACAGATAGGTTGGAAATTATGTTTTTGACACAGCTTTCAAAACCCTACTTGAATTGTGACCTGAAGTCTCATCAGTTTGCATTAGGATGTAGAATATTAAGCCCCATTTTCAAGTGATTTAGGTATTAATCTAAGGAACTTAAGATCTCTTGAAAATCTTAACCTATATTAGCTCATATGCCAAAAAGCTAAGATTAGCTAGTACTACAATACATACCAGTTACTGAAAAGTAACAGGCATTGTAACCTTTCAAAATGCAAACATTTCACACTTACCGAAATCTAAAGGCTTATAAAATACAAACATGGCCAGGTTGGAAAATATGTAATTACTAAAGCCTCAATCCTTTCTTTTAGTGATGATATTTACTTACTTCATTATAACATACTTGTTTAAATTTGTCTGGTTAAGATCAGACAGCTTTCTAAAGATAGATGTTTTTTCCACACTCTTCTCCAAGTGGGACACTTTTCAAGGCATCAGATTAAAATAGAAAAACAATGATTGGGATAAATAAAACACACCAGTTTTGTTTGTATTTTTTTCTATTGTCCACTACCAATGCATTTTCACACTCTTGCTTTTACCTGAGGAGAGTTAATTTTTTAAAAAATTGCTACAATTCCAGACATGAACCTAAATAATTTGAAGATACAAAACCTTATCTGAAATATTTTAACTTTTATGAGCAGCTTTGTTGGTATACTGACAGAAGATGAGGCAATCAAAGTGCATCCTTTAAGATGGGCCTCTTCCAGTCTCCCTGGAAGATGGCTCTAGGCATAGTGCCACAAGGACTGTTTTAATAACCTAATACTTGAGTTAACAAACAACTAGAGATGTTTAAGAAAAAGCCACAAGATCTACTGATCCGACCCCAATCATAGGTATATCTAGTTACTGAAGGATAGCTTGTATATAAAGTTTTTGTTAATTGGAATTATATGGAAGATTTTGGTTTGTGTTATTCTGTTAGACTTGAGACAAATGCTGAATTTCTTTGAAGGTCTTTCAGTTAGACTGATGAGTAGATTATTTGTTCTCATAAACTGCGTCCTAATGGAAAATGCTGTAAGCAAGGCAGCGTAATGGTGTGTATGCATATGTAAAAGAGAAAAACACTGCTTTGAGTGTAAAACTAACTCAACTTCAAGTAGAATCTTATCTTTGTATTATTAGAGAAGCACTTGTTATACTTTGAAAGTTCAACTTGGAACAAAAGTATTGTCTTTTTTTTTTAAGTTAAGGAATCTTTTTCAAGGAGTAGAAAATATTATTACCCACCTTTGTTGAAAGAAGAAACAACATCTTTCTGATAGAAGAATAACATGAAAATGCCTCTCTGCTGTGCAACTTGGAGTCTTAGGGCACTACTGCTCATGTACAGGAGCTTGATTTTCCTAATACCTGGCCTGGGCAGGCAAGCATAAACAATATGAATTATTGGAAAGTAACTTCCGTTCAGCTGGATAATGACTGATTTAGTTGATGTCGCCCTTTTCGCTTGCACAGAATTGCTCTGCACTACTCAGCAAGTCCAATTAGACCTTTGAAATCCACTAATACAGCTTGTTATGAGCTTATTTATAATGAATCATCCTACATTCAAGTGCACTATCATGAACTAGATGGAGTTATTTTCTTATATTGATGATACCAGAATCTTAAATGGTATTTCCAGGTGAGTTACCTCCTTCTGGGATCTCAAATAGGATTTTTCTTGAATGAAAAGAGGCTAACTCGGGCATTCTATGTAGATGTTTCTTGGCATGTGGCCATTTCTCCAACACATCCACTCTTATTACGTCAGGTACAAGTCTGCAACGATTTTGGTATAAAGTGACACATTTGAGGTCAAGCATTGTCAGGGTGATGGGTGGCCTGCAGGGAATCAGCAGACAGCCATTATTGGTAGAGCGAGCAGTTTGTTATGGTGTCCTTTCTGGTCAGGTACATTGTGACCACTCCCAGCTTGCTGAGGATTACTGGCTGGCCAAGAGCCATTTTGCAGAGGTGAAAGATTAACATTGTAAGACCTTTGGCTATGGTCAAAGCCAGTGCATACTGCGAAGTACAAAGAGATGGATTGGCAGATGCTTAGTTTCAGGGAAAACAGACGGTCCTTTCTGGGTGTGTTCGGATCACTTCTCATCCCCCTTGCATAATGTTATGCCATCAGGAGGAACGGATACCAACACACAGCGTGCTGGGTGCAGCTTATATCTGGTTTTATATTTGGTTTTGAACAGTGAAGTCACTGCTTCATTTTGAATCACCCAACAGTGTATGCCTCATTTTTCCTGGAGCCCAATATTTTTAGAGATACTTACGTGAGTTTAGTTTCCATTTGTAAATCAGCCTTCAGTACACAGAAAAAACTGCAACAATGAACTACACGGCAACATGTAGTCTGCTTTTTCCATGGTTTAATTTTTTAACAGATTTATGAAGAATTACTTACAGAAAATCCTACAAATGAATTATATGTTTCTTCACTATCATTCCACAAGTTTGAGTGACTATTGGTATTAGTAAATATTCAAGAACAAGCTCTGCAGAACCCATATATTGTTAATCATTGGATAAGAGAAAATGGTGCCCTCCATATAGTTCTGATATTTTTTTCACAAACTGGTTTTTGATTGTCGGTTATTCTGAGTTGTGATTAAGTCCACATAGATTTACTGCACCTTACAATTTTCTTTTTGCTCATCTTGCTCAGGTAGTCCTTGTTCATTTAGAGAATTTCTGTCTTTGTGCATCATACAACTCTCGCTAGTATTATCAGAGACATTTTTTGTGGATTGCTTATACAGGCAAAGTGGTGACCTTGAAGCAGATTTCACTGGTGGAAAAGCTGTTACTGCTTGAGGCTGTTCATCATTTACCTGTAACACAAACAAAAATGTCCTGTTTTACTGGTAATGGAAAACCATATTAGCTTTCTGCAGTAGATCAAAAGACTCACTGCAAAAGACTAAATACTGTCAATTTGAAAAAAACATATACATACATATTGAGAACAGAAAAAAAAACATTTTGAAGACACCTTTCACTTTGAATATACAATACAATGAGACTTGGTATCAGTCAGTTTGGTGTGGTATAAGATGGAATAATCTGCTACACAGCTGGCAAGCTATTTGCTAGGAGCAGAAAAAAGCTAAACCAGGAACAGACAGTACTTTATCTGTTTACTAAGGCACCAGGTATTGTGTACTGAGATCTGCATTTCATTTTTCCTGTACGTATTCTGCAAACATAAAACACAGTTGTCACTTTTTTTGCTGACTTCTGGACAGAAACCACTGCTTTCATGTTTTAACTCATGTGCAGTCAAAGCATTCAATTTGAATCCTACATTAAATTCACATAGGAAAGTGAATAAATTTGCATAAGAAAATGACAGGGCACATTTTAAACACCTTGAGAAATTTGCAACAGTTTGAAACTGGGTGTCTGAAATAAAGTACATATAAGTACTGGTCAAAGAGAAGGAAACAAGGCTTAGTTCACTTTTAAAATAAGACACACCATTTACTGTACTAATATAAAGCATGAAACAACATGGTTCGGTGTTTTCAACAAATGATGAAACATTACTATGGACAATTCCTCCAGAAATTCCCAGATGTATGTCATCTTGAAATAAAACACACACATATATCCAGTAGTGTTCAAGAGAGAAGGGCTCAAATTCCTGGAAGTGATGACATTGCATATTTACATTTGGGGGAAAAAACAACTCTGAAGTCTTAATTTCTCCTATATAGTTGAAGGTAAGGCATAGCCTGTCCTTAGACCTAGACAATACAAGCTTAGGCAAAGAGAAGGACTGTTTGGGAAATCCCTCCCCCAGTTAAATTAAAAACAATTTATTACTGATTACTTGTTATTCTCTGTAACCTTGATTACGGTCAGCGAGAGTCTACAACAAGCTTACACCATGCTGGCAAGTGATTACTATGCAACTTTCTCCTGCCAAGGCTTCCATTCTTTTTTGCACTATTGAGTTTCTTTACAAGCCAGACCCTCCATTTGTTTATAAAGTTACAGGAAAACATACATAAATGAGAGTAAATAAAATTTATTGACATCACTTAATGAAAGAGTAATAAAACACAGACCTCCAGGCAACATCTGTAAGAAGCAGAAAATTTTGGCAAGTAGGGTAATTAACCGTTGAAACAACATACGCGAATTCAGTGGATTCACTCTCACTTCAAAATACAGATTTCCTATTGCAATAACTCAAAACAAATTATGGCTCTGATCTGACTTGTCTTCCCAATGGTGTTTTCTGGCCTCAAAACCTATACATCCACTAACCTATGTGGCTCCTGCCTTTCTTTTGGTATCTTGCCAACATACTTTATGTGCTAACACAAAATAACTGCATTAAAAAAAAAAACAACAAAATAAAAGTTGTACTTTTGCTTTCTGGCTTCACTTTTGGTTGTGCAGCATACTCCACTGAATGCTAAGAGAATGCTTTTGTGTAACCTGGCAAACTGACTTATTTTATCTACTGGCATATTTCTATGTAGCCCTCATGTAAAGAAGTATCAATAGGTAATAACTATTGTCTTATTGCTTAGCTTGAGATAGCATGGTTAAAAAATTTGGAGGATTTTTCAGACAAGAAAAGGTTTATTTCTATCCTGAAGCTGGAACATTTTTCTATAATCTGCATCAGCTTAGAAAGAACACCTTTTTCTGATGTACTGTGAAACACTCAGCAATGTGTCATATTATTGAAAACACTTGCAAAGTTAATGTAAACTTCAGTTACTAAACTTTTTTTAATAAAAATAAGCTTTCAAAACCTAACTCTGTAGTATTTATTTGTTTTGATAACCTTAAAGTCTGGTAAATACTAACATTAAAGTCTAGTTTTTTACCATCTAAGTGTTCTCTATTTACATGTTCAACAGCCTCTCAAATATCTGTAGTTATTTTATAGCATCTTGAATCTGTAATTCCAAGAGAAGTTGCTAGCAGAAAACTTTAAGCCTCAACTCAGACTCCCAGAGGTTAATTCTTTTGCTATTTACTTTTTCTGAAACCTAAGAAACCACAGTATAAGGAATATCTGCTCTTTAATATCCTTTATAAAAAACTGAAAATGTACCTGTCTTTAATTTACATTTCTCAGTGGTTTCCCTAAGAAGACACAAACTACATCACAGGAGCAATTTGAGATTGCTAGCATGGTCAAGACCTCTGTCACATTTTAGCGATTCAGTATTTATGATCTTCACTGTATTGCTGAGAAACGTAAAGAATGATGGTATGTCCTCAAACTTACTTGGCAAGATGAATCCATTTTTGAATGTATTAGTTTTCCGTATGGCTTTCATACCCAGTCAAATTTTTTTAAAGTTACCTTTTGTGGTTTGCTGCCACCAGGTGTCGAACAGGAGTGCTCACCAAGATTATCTGGTCTGCATTTTCGTACATCTTGTGTAGGCAAAGGTGATTTCTCGCTTGGGGAAGCCAGATGGGGACTGGTTCTTAGATGTAGGGTTGTTCCACGTAAAATGTAAGGGCTAACCTTTTCAGTGGGGATATCACCAAATCCTGAAAAATAAACAGCTTCTATTAAAAACAGCTAAATAAGTTAGACTTTCCAAAATGGATCTTCTCTTTTTTCATGACGGGGATAAAATAGCTGATTAAAATAAATAATTCTTTCTATTGAAGAAAATGGATCAAAAAGATTGCTGAACAGATCTTGTGTATTCCAAAATTCATATGCAAGCCCTGGAAATTATAGACAAAGTGCAACAGTAATTCTATAGCAAAGTTTTTCAAACAAGTGTTTGGTCTTTTTCTTTACAGGTACATTATTACCCGTAGGATAATTTCAGTCTGAAAACATGTACTGGCTTTACTAGAATTCAATCAGCACACAATACTGTGACATGATATTCTTGATTTTTCATATTTTTCTCTGCATATAGTGTTACAGATTGTCTATTATCTCTCTATTTAGCCTAGAAGTCAAACATTAACTGGCACATATGTCCTCAGAACCAGTTTATTTCCAGAAAAATAATAATGCAAGTAAGAAAATAAAATGCAAATAACATGTAGACTAAGAAATCCTGACTTCTGGGAGTCATCACCGAAGCTAAGGCGATTCAGTATCTCTGTGGCTTGTTCTTTAATGATTGCAATTGCATTTATTATAAAGGGGTACTTAACAGGTAGTTGAATGTACAACATATTTTTTAAGCCCTGATTTGTGCAATCTTCTCAGTTACTTTCTGCTACAGTGAACCCTTATATGGAATATCAGGCTACCTAATTTCATTGCATTCATAGCAGAATGAAACAACTCTCATGAAGATGTTAGTATATTACTGCTGCGGGCAAGACAGTTTCAATTCAGGGAATTTTAATCGATTTAATGTATTGCCAATTAACACCCTTTTAATTACTGATTCTGGTACTGAAAGAAATAAAAACACACAAATAAGCAAACACTTGGGGAAAACACCTCAGCTTCCCTCCAGTTCCAGATGGGGATGCAAGGAGATGGGTGTCAGATCCTGCTCCTTGTTTTTAACTCAATTGCTCAAGCATGGAGGAACCCACTGGCTGTAGTCCCTCTGGGGTCATACCTCCTCAGTCTTATCTCAGCCTGCCTTGGGCTGCCCTCCAGTTCCTGCTCAGGCCACCCCACCCTCAGCCCCATGCCCTGCTCAGTATGGTAACTTTGCTTCAGCATTACTCCTGTCTCTTCAGCCCCAGCATTGTTTTTCCTTCATCTCAGCATCTACCACCCTTTCTTACTCACGTTTTCAGAGAGATGTGACAAATGCATCTGACTAGTTCCATTTTGGCACATGGTTTTCTCCTTTGGAGCCAGCTGAACCTGACCATGTCCAGCATGGGGCAGCCCTGACTTCCTTCCTCAGAGTCCCCCTGCAGCCCTCACCACCAACCACTTGCCAGTCAGACCCTGCACAGCTACTAACTGCCTCTTTGACCTCATAAGGAGTAATACTGAAGGAACTGCAGGGCTATGGAGGGAGCAAACATGACTCCATCACAGCATGGTACTTTAGTGCTCCAATCTTGAGGCCTTTAAGCTTAGATTCACTCCACATCTATTCTCCTGTAAGTTTCAGTGAATGGTTCAAATAGTGCTTTTAAATGACTAGAGCAAGTCTTCTGTCAGCAAAACTTTGTTGCTGTTATATATCATATGCTTAGCCTCTCATACATGCATCACAAGTAATTGCAAAGTTGTGACTGACAAAGATGTGACACCCCAGGTCCAAAAACACTAACTTGGCACTAACTGGCACATCCCCAACTGACTACTTTCACCTTCCATTGTCACCAAAAATGTTTGCATAGTCACCTACTTACTCAGAGTAAAACTAATTCAGCAAAACAAGAGAAAAAAAAACACCTGCTATGCTCAGAGAATGTTTGCCTTTATAGAACACTATAAATACCTTTTTTCACTACTTCTGGAAGCCCTTCTTGCTCACCGTCTGTGTTCTCCTGACCCAGCAGATTTTGACAGATATCATCCTTCTTTTTTTTTTGGATGAAGTCTCTGGCACAGGGGATCTTGGTTCTTCATTATCTTTCCTGTTGTCTTCGTATCTCTGCCTTTTACTTGAAAGCTTAGTAGTATCTTCATCTGACCTCATCTCTTTGACAGACTGATAGCTCACTGTTAATGAGTTATCCAAATTCAGCAAAGGAGTGCTGACAGCATCACTTGTTGGCTGTTTCAGCTGAGCACTCAACAAACTGACTTGTGTTTTTAGCATCTCATTTGTTTCCTCTAGTTTATAATATTTAACAATTAGAGAGCAGTATTTCTCCAAGTTCTCATTTGCTTCTCTGGTTTTCACTTCTGTAGATTCCTGTAATTCTTCCAGTTTTAACTTCAGCTCTTCTGTAATGGCATTCTCATTGGCACCTTTCAAAGCAAAATATCATTATTCATATAACTGACATAAAAAAAAAGATGCATATATAAGAATTTATAATGCAATGGTCACACATCTTTTAATTAATTATACATGTTCTATAACTGTGCAACTACAAAAAAAAAAGTGACAGTGTATAACAAAATCAGTAATATGTCAGACATCATAATGTATTTGCTAAATAGAGAACAAACATGCAAAATTTGAAAAGAATCCTTGACCAGTGCATGGGCAAACATTTTCCCTATCATTTTGTAACTTCTGAACACTCCAGTTTGTACCCCTAACTTTCTTTAAGTGTCATTTACAATACAGTGCATCTCATGAGATAAGTCAAAATATAAAGAACAAAGCATGAGAATCAGAGGGGAAAGCTTGCTGGAAAACGAGAAAAGAACTCGTACGCAAACTTCAGTTATTAAGAAAAACACTCTCTTTCTTCCTTAAGTCACTTTTAACCACAAAAATGTAATACTTAAAAAACATATTCATAATCCAGAGTTGCCTCTGATACTTAAGAGAAAGAAGATGAACTAGATTTTGAAAATGTTTGACACATTTGCATTTGTACTTTCTTATACTAGTTAAGAACCATGCTCTGTATTAGAGCTGCATATGCAAATGGACATTTTAGGGAAAAAGAAAACTTTACAAACTTAATGCTAAGAAAGCATTAAGATTGAATCTAGATTGTTACCTTCTTTCTCACATTTTGACATAGTTAGATTTTTCTTCTTTAATAGTTCGTCACGTTCAACTAGTTGTTTCTGCAACATTTCCTTTTCCTGTTTCATCTGCTTACAGGATTTCATCCACAGCTGCACTTTACTGTGGGCAAATTCATTTTCCTTCTTCAGTTGAACTATAAGGTTAATATTATCAGCCTACAAAATAAGAAATGTAGTTATTACACCAGAAACATAATTCTTCCATTTAAACATTACAATGTCAAACGGAAGCTCAACTGTTATGCAATATTAGCTGTAGAGCATGGTTGTAATGTATACTTGTTTGCTTGTTTCTGTACAATCTCATTACAGCAGCTCCTTTACTGCAGGAAACATGAAAGTCCTCTTAACTAGATGGGTACATACAGGTGATTAACTCAGCAGTAAAAGAAGAATTCAAATACCAATAAGGGAGACTTGTTCTCTTCACATAATACCAACAAATTATGAATGTTCAGATTACTGATGTCAAGACTAGCAGCCTGTCTATGAGAAAGCTGTATGAACTCTGAGATAGTAGTCCTTCTTCCAGCTGTTATCACTTCATTGACATGGCATAAGAAAGTGCTGCTTTCCAGGTAACAGATTTCAAACCAATACTCTAAATTTTAAAGTGCGCTCTCCTAGTCTGAGTCTCCTTTATTCTTCTTTTCATCCCTAATGCATCTTATTACCACAGCTGCAGATAACCCAAGCTTGCTTTGCACTCTAAATTCCAGCTCAAAAGTACTATTCTGAGCAGCAGCAGATCCTTCTTTTCTACCCAGTTCCACTCTCCTGGGCTGCTCCCTGCTCATCTGGTCTGGTACTGACCTGTGTGCAAATACCACACAGTGAGAATAAAGAACTGTTGAGCAAGATGAATATATTGCAATTCAGTGTTTACTTGCAAGTAATTGAATTGAGTATGTTTCTTCAAGAGGCATTTAGAGAGATACTCATTCCCCAAGTGGGAGTACAAAGTGGGGGACCAAAAAAAAAAAAAGGTAGATGAGAAATGCAGGGGAAATTGATACCTGTGCTACCAGAAAGCAAACCGAGCACATGTAGAACTGTTCCCAGCTATCAGTTGTTCACAGTGTGTGGAGCTCATATTCTACTATCATTGAGAACAGTTCTGTCATTTAGAGAATTAGTTAATAATTGTCATGAGAATTCTATATAAAATGGAATTTCTAAACTCTCAAGAATCAAGAGCAATGTATCAAGACTAATGCTTAAGATAGAACCTTGTATCTTTTATCATCAAAGTAATTCACAAACAGAAAATAGAGGCACTGCAAAGTCTCTGTTAGTGTATTCTAACCATGTTACAACCTAGTTGCAATGTTCAGTGTAGACAATACACCGCTGTGTTTATTATCACATAAACCAATTCTAGGTGATCTCAGTCGTGGCACCCATCGCAGAATTTGTCTAATGTAGATGAATAGTAACAATGTTTCCTCCATGCTCTATATTCTTATTAGTGAAACAAAGGCTGTATCAAAGTCAAGCCAAAGCTCTGGAGCACTGGTTCCCAATCCTACGTTTATTTCACTACACGGTGCCTTGGGTCTCATACATAATTGGCAATGCTCACATATTTTTTTCTTACCTTAGTTTTTAGGAGTTCTCCTATGGTTTGATTAGTTTCTTTAAGGGAATTATTTAGTTCTTTATTTGACTTCAAATGCTCAATTTCCAACTTTTGTGAGCTGATAAAGTGCTCCAGCAAATTAATCTTCTCTTGACAGGCCTCAATTTCTACTTCATTCTAGCGAAAGAAAATGTGCCTAATTACTACGATACTAAAAAGGACATTGAGTTGTATTTTAAAGATGTACTTAAGAGCATATCACAGCCCACAGGAATTCCACAGTAAATTTGCTTGGTATGTTTTGAGTTTAAAACTGAAAGAGCAATTTTTCTCAAGTATACATGTTGAATATCAGAATCTTGCCTCCCAGAAGTCTGCCATTAGAAAGCCTTTATATTTTACTATAACTTGCTCTTGATTTATATTCACAAGAATGAAAATTATTAAGAAATAATTATAGTAAATTGTTTGCCTGTGTCCTACTGGCCTCAAGTACATATTCACAGACAGATATTTCTGCAGAAAAGATGATGGCTCTGTGTACAGCATGGCTGACAGATGCATTTCCAACAAATTTGCCTTTATATCCTAAAGTGGTTGATCTTTCTTCCCCATTCCTACCAAAACAACCATTTCCTGGACTAAAACATACTGTTGCTTTCCCTTTTTCAAATGTATAGTCCCAGGTAAATTATATGTACGCTTAACACTTACTGAGTTCCGAGGTATGTATATATTAGAGTTTGGAAATATTGTTAGCAAAAACAATTTCTTTTGCAATAGGATCAGCAAAATTATTAAGTACATACAATCTAATTCAAAACTCACAGCACCATTCTTCTCATTTTCTGTTTTACCTTTCGGTTTGCTTCTGTCAGAGCATCCTGATGCTTTTTCTCTGCTTGAAGTAGTTTGTCTTTGTATTCTGATATTTCTCTTTTCATTTCACTTTCTTTTTCTTGTAGTTCTTTCTGGACCATCTCCAGACTCTTAGTCAGTTCATTTTTTTCTGACATAGTTAGATGCAGCTGAATCTGTAAACAGTAATAGCACATTCTTTGGTATTTAGGATTTTCTCAATGGAGAAACAGTTGACCCACTAAACTATTTGACTTTACATCTGAAATGTTTTTGAATTTCCAAAAACAACTTGGTAAGAAAAAAGTATTTAACAGTGGCTAAACACACTGTAATCAAAGAATGGAACATCTGAACACAAAAGGCAGGATAGGAGGCAAAGGAGGGTCTTCTAAAAGGAACATTATGATCTGAGGGGTACGCCAAGTGCAAGTTTGCCAACACTGTTAAATCAAGCAGCACTGCCAAAATCAAAGCTTAACCTCTCCAAACATTGTTCCCTCTGAGAGTGACTTGAGAGGTCAAGGGTCACTTTCCTCACTCTCTTTAAGATGACAAAACTTTCTAAGCATTTTCATTTTGATCCACTTTTATAACTGTACTTTTTGGACGGCTGGCCTGTATTTCCATACAGGATTTCTGAAAGTTGCAGAAATCTCTTTTCCCACTCAAAATCCTCAACACCACAATAGAAACAAGACCCTGGTTATAAATTTTTGTAAATAATGTTACTAGGTCAGAAGACCACTTAACACATAATATTGTTCACAAATACAACCTACAGTGATCTAGATGGTAAAACAGCCTCTAATAACTAAATATGAGCAAATTAAAAATACTATAAAAATGTTTGTTCCTTGACTTTGTCCTGAAAGTACTTTAACACTATTGAAACACTGAAAGCAGTTTAGTTCTAAAACAAACTTGAGAAATGTTACATTTTTTTATCTAACATCCTCAGTCTGATGATTGAATGCCTATTGTAGAGAATTTCTTGGCACTGAAAGATTTCTAGATAACCACCTGTGGCCTTTATGCCAAGAACACATAGTTTCAATAGAAGGAAGAGGGAAAAACTACTAACTAATTCTATTTCAGAAGAGAACATTAAATTTTTGGAAATTTGGAAGCAAGAACCTCTGATACTGTACATTAGCACAGCTCCCTTGACCAACCTCCATGCATTTACTGTACTTGAGTATCTGGCCTTGAACACAGAAATGCAATATATGGAGTAACTAACTTTGTTCTTTTCTGAATGTTCTTGAATGAGTTGTATTTCTTCAGCAAACTTGTTTCTTTCTGTGGTAAATTCTTCCTCTAATTTGGAAATCTTCTGTTCAGTATCACTTAGCTTGACTTGCAGCTCCATATGACTTTCAGTCAGTTCATTTACCTGAAATTAAATTTTCCAGAATTATTTTCAATACATCTGTCATGACCTACAAAGAATTTTCTTATATGCAACAAGCAGTTTTTAAGATGGGTTATTTTATTCATATAGCTGGTCCAACTCAAAGCAAAAGTCACAACAGGCTAATGCTGTTTTCACATGGCAAGTGTCCAATTGTCATTTCACTTTCTTTTGAGCTCCCCAAGTACTTATTCTTGATATAAAAACTCACTCACCCAATACTAATTTCTCTTTCTTCTTTTTCTTCTATAAGAAAGAGGAAACTATCCTGCATTATTTGATTACTTAAACTTCTATGCTTACTTTCAAGCAACCTTCCCATTCATCCTACACAAAACAATGTCGTGCTTTCCAGCTCTGTAATTTCAATGAAAACTCATGATTACATTGAAAACATAATTTTAAAAATAGGATGCTTACTGTAAAAGTCTGAGGCTAAAGTTATTTTAAGATCTAATTTATTAAGGAAGTGGTAAGCCCAGAGGACACTTTATCCTCACTCCTAAAAAGGGAATTCTACCCCAACAGAAATGGCGGAAATGGTATTACCTTTTTAGATAAAGTGCTCTTTTCACAAAGTGTAGATTCCAGTTCCTTCTCAAGGTCCTTATAAGACACTTTTAGAACATTCAGGATATCTGGAAAGGTTTCATTATCAGAAAAACGTTGCTCCTTCAGCTTCAACTCAGCTATCAAATTCTGTAGCCTTTTTTTTTCCTGGTGCCAACATTCACGCTCACATTGCATGTGTGTCAGCTGTAAAGACAGCTCCTCTGTTTCTTTCACCTGTTTTTGAAGAGCACCATTTTCCTGCACCTTTTCATCAAGTTTTTGTTTATAATCCATCAATTCTTGAACAAGTACTTCCCTCGTTTGATCCAATTTGATATTTTCACTTTTTATTTCCTGACATTCTTGTAACAGAATTGTTTTATCTTTCTCAAGATGAGCCACCTGATTAATCAAGACTTGCTCTTTTGCTCTAGCATCTGCTCCCTCCTTGCAAGAAAACTCTAATTTCTCGCTTCTATCTTTGAGCTCAGATTTCAGCAATACCACAGTATTTTCAAACTCATTCTTGATTTGCATCTTTTCTTCCTCCTTTTCTTCTAACAGTTTTACTGTAGTCAAATTTGAAGACTCCAGTTCAAGGATTCTTTCTTGCTTTTCTTTCAAATCTTTAGTCAAACACTCTTTTTGTGAGGTGAGGACATCAATTTGTAAGTTAAAACATTTCAGCTTTTCAGTCATCTCTTCCATCTCCATTGTTAATGTTTCTGTCTCTGCTTTAGTAGTCTCTGACTGAACAATTGCATCTTCTAGATTTTTCTCTGACATCTCCAGTTCTCTTTCAAGCCTTTCTATTTTATCCAGAAGAGAGTCAGCTTTCCGTTCACTCTCCTTCAGCTTTTCAGCAACATGGTGTTTTTTCTTCTCATCAGATTCAATTTTTACTTTCAGCTTCTCAATTCCATACCGCATTTGGTCTACTTCTTTCTGTGCTGAGTTAAGTCTAGCAGCAAGTTCACCTTTTTCCATTAACAAGCCTTCCAAAGATCTAGAAAACTTTGAATTTTTCATTTCTGATGAACTTAATTTACTCTGCATCATTTCCAACTCTCTTACAAGCAGCTCTTTCTCCTTGTTCAAATGTGCTGCTTCGTTTTGGAGTTTTTCTTTTTCTAAGGCGAAAGACACAGCATCCTCTTCCAAACTTTGCAACTTCTGCAGAAGATGATCTTTTTCATTTGATAATTGATTTACATCAGATTTTGCAGCCCCAAGCAGATTTGTCTGTGGCCTCACTTCACCCTCTAACCTTGTAATGAATTCAGTAGAATCCACCGTCATTGACTCTAGCTTTTTTAATTTCTCTTGTAGCTTCTGATACTTCTGATCCAGTTCTTTTTTATTTTCAGACAAAACACTCAGTTCTTGGCCAATATGGTTTCTCTCAGCTGTGACTGAAACAAGGCGCTCTTGAAAGCTAGCAATAGTTTTCAGGTTAACTTCCCTCTCCCTTTCTAATTGCAGACATTTTGCCTGAAGCATTTCAATATCATTCTCTATGAACAAGGCATGGTTCTCAATATTATCTTGCTCAGATTTTGGCCTCCTCTGTTCATTTTCAGCTGCAAGAAATTGTTCGTGACAATCTCTCTTGGTCATTTCTACATCATTCAATGTATCTGCTGCATTAGACAATCTAACTTTATATATCTCCAGCTCAGACTTTACTTTCTCAGGTTCTTTTTCTAACGACACTACTCCAAGAGATAAGTGCTGCTTACTGACAGAGACTGAATCCAGTTTTTCCTTTATGTCACAGTTATCTTCCTTAACAACTACAGTAGCTTCCTTCAGTTCTGCAAAAGCTGAGCTCTTTGGAGTTAATTGTTCCTTCTGAAAGTTCAGCTCTGAGTTTAATTGTTCAACTTTCATTAGTAAATCAGCATGTTTATGGCTTTCTTCTATCTCACAGACCAGCTTCAAATTTTCAGCAGTTTGTTGTTTTGCCTCCTTCTGACACGTTTCAGTGGTTATTTGATTTTCAAAGAAATCCTCTGCATTCAAAAACATACTACTGTTGGAAAATGACAATGCACTGGCATGGTCCGAAGGGCTGGCTATTTTTCCTGACATATTTCCACACTCTTGTTCTCCAGAAATCATCTCAGTATGATCTTCCATTAATCTTGCTTCAGCAGTCTCGGTTACATTTTCACACACAGAGGTATCTCCTACAGCAATTTTCTCAACAGGGATTAGTTTAGGTTTATTGCTTTTCAGTGCTGAGTTTTCAATAGGCGCTCCCAATTGATAAGGACTATTGTTTTCTTGTTCAGTGTTCTGCAAGGGTTAAGAATCAATCCGTTAAAAAAAAGGAAAAGAAAAAGAATATATATATAAGAAAAAACCAAGGTGAGCTTTAAAAGTTTTCTTAAACTAGTAAAGCTCCTCCTCTTACGCAAAATAAACAGATAGCATCCTTCTCTACTTCAGAATCTGCTTTCTTATGGAAAGGATTTACACTTATTTATACACACATGCATCTTTGGCCAAAAGGTTTTAAAGATACTGAGAGAGAAATTTCAGTCAAATTTACTGAAAGACTAAGTGCAAAGATATCATATGCCTCCATATTTTGGGAAAATGGGTGTCTACGTGACAAAATGAAAAATTATTAGTATCGCTAATGGGGTAAAGGTTTACTGCTCACCTTCTATTAGACACCAGAGAATCTTTAAGGGACAGAAGCCCAAATCCTCAACCAACCTCTTTTCCGAATTACCACTGTCTGTCAGAGCTGGGCTTACATTTGGCGCCACCTGATGCTCTCATGTGAAATATGATATTTGACTATTTGAAATAATAAAAATGAGTAACTTCAAAACCTGAGGACTCCAACAAAGAACAGGCAGCACCTGAATTATCTGTATTGAGTACTTAATTTTAACAAAACTCCAGCTATGTATGGTAATGAACAGTATTTCTTTCTTCAAGTGTCTATGTATCAGTGTGGATGCTCTATGTGAATTACAAGCAACACATACATGTGAAAGATTTTCTTCTCTGCAAGGAACAGTTGCTCTATGTTCCACAGTTGGCCAAGATGCAGAGCTTCAAGGTGCTCTTTGAGAGCAGCGTTAAAGTTTAATTTCTGAGTCTATGTTGACTGGGCACTGGAGGCCAGTTGCACAGAACTTAATGGTCAAAACTGGAATTCTCACAAGCAGAAAATGCACCTGTTAGATTTCTTTTTAAGGGGAATTAGACTAAGACACTGTACGCAAGAATTAAACTCATTTTCCTCCATTCCGAGTGAAGTTTTGATTCTTCCACTTGTACAAGTGTAGAGGGGTTTTTGGAGCAGAATGGTCATGTAATGAGCCAGAAGTATGAGAGTATGGAGTGAAGGCCTAGCTGCGTGAGAAGATTCATGTAGCTAGTGTCAACAAGCCGACCTTTGAGAGATGAGGAAAAACAGCAGCTGAGCAAACAAGAATTGAGGGAGTAGCCGGTGGGAGCCGAACACGGAGGAGAAGAAACAAGAACTGATGGAGCCAATTAAGGAAGGACCAGTGGCAGAGTAGTGACCAATCAACACATCAAAGAAGAGTATGTTTAGTAATATTAACGAATAGCAATGCACATGCTTACAGCCAGGGAAAGTACAAAATGTATAAAAGAGACAGCTTATGCTTAATAAATGTCTTCACTTTGATTCACATTGGATTTTGTGGAGGCGTGTTCCTTCTCCTCATACAAGGAGCAGCAAAATCTAGTTCACTGGTTGCATGCCATCTACAGCACTGAACAAAAAGAGAGACCTGACTCCCAAATTTCTTGTTCCCTTAGGTATTTTGAAGGAATTCAGGCTGAAATGAAAGTTAACCGTTCTGCTACCAGCTCGTTCTGTTCTGCTGTTAACAGTACTGAAAGGAATTAGAGGTGTGAAAGTAGTCCTAGTTTGCTTGTCCCGTGAAGCCATATGGGAAGTGTGTGCATCTTTAACCGACTGTGTAAAATCAGAGATCTAAGCTTGCAAGCACAGTGGAGATACATACAGTGCATGCACACCCACTAACACGGCATGATCCACACCGACACAGATCTGAAGGAAAACCAAGAAAGTAGTACAAAGTATTACACAACTCTAATAGACTAAACTTGTTGGTTTTGTCATCATTTGCTATTTCTTATGATGCCTGTGATGCATAAACCAGAACTCAAGGTATGGATTTTTTCTACTTTCTCTAAAGAACAGTACTGTTTCTGTGGGACATAATTTTAAACATATTTAATTTTAAAATCTAAATTTGGCTTACCATAAATCAAAGGGTTTACACTGATTTGCATGACAGCAATTACTTACATTTTCAATATCCGTGCACAGCAGTGAATGAGAACTTAAATCAAGGACTTGCAGTTGGAGTCTTGCTGCTTCCAGCTCCAAAGACAGATTCGCATTTTGTTTTCTTTCTGCTGCCAATTTGCACTCCATCTCCATAGTCACGCTATTCAGTTTCTGCTGCCATTCTTCCTTGTCAGATAGATTTTGCTGTTTGAGATGATCTACTTCTTTTCTTTCGGAAAGTATAACTTTTTTCAGCTCTTGTATTTCCTCATTTTTCATGTTCTCTTGAATGTGAAATTGGTCTTTGAGCACCTTGATGTCCTTCTCATATGTCTGACACAGCACCTGAAGTTCTTCAATTCTACTCTCAAGGTTAGATTTTCTAGGAGTAATACTCCTGGCCTCTCTAACAGAGTCCAATTTGTGATCACTATGACAATTTTCAACCAAAACTTTTGTTGCACCTTCTGGAATTATTTCTGCAGAACTATCCAGCTGATTCATTTCCTCTGTCCATTTGCACGTACCACTGTTACAAGAATTAACCACCTCACCTACTTCTATAAAACAGGGGCTTTCAAAAAGATCTGAGGAAGAAACCGTGGACTTAGTTTCATCTAATTTAGACAGTATGTCATTTTGACTAGAAGACAGTAGCACTCTCACAGAATCTATATGTGCATTGCTCAGACTTGTTGACAATGCAGAATTTTCTGCCTTCAGTATTTCAATACAAGACTGTAGCTCAGATATCTTTGAGCTCATACTGCAATGTTGTTCATATAATTTTATATGCTCATCTTGGAAAGACAAAAGCTTCTCTCTTACTTCAGCAAAGTGTATTTTAACTTCTTTGCTGGACAATTTTAAATCTTTGTAGTCAGAACTGGGTGCATTACTGCATTCTTTTGCAGTGAAGGACATTTCCTTATTATCAAAATACATTCTCAGATTGCTGTTATCACTTTGATCCATAAGTTCATCAGGAAAAATAGCTTTCTCAGTCTTTAAATTCTTATCTGCATTCATCACGTTCTCCTCCTCCTCTGCCACTTTATTGGTACCTGTGATGCCATTGATTTTTGAGTCTTTAAATCCCGAGGTTAATACAATGTTCTCACTCTGCAACCTGTCACACATCTTCTCGAGCTCAGTCAGATTGTTTAATGTTACTTGCAAAGAGGATGCCAGCAATACTGATGAATAACTTTCATCCATTTCTCTTTTGCCACAATTCTCGGAAACACTATCATAATTATACTCCAGTGAGTAGCCATCTTTGTCTAATACTGCAAGCGGAGAATCTGAAGTTTTCAATTCTTTAAAAGACAGTAGTTCTTGCTGCAGTCTCTCTTTCTCTCTCACACTTCTCTCAAGTTCTACTTCCATGCCTTTTAAAGCAGTCTCCAGTTGCATCACTTCTAACCTGTAGTTCTCTAGGGAGAGTTCTCTGTCCTCAAAATCCATTTGAAGAAGCTCAAGTTTAACTTGGTATTTATTCAGCTCAGCGTCCTTTTCTTCCATGGACTTCAACTGTTCTGAATAGAGTTTCTGTTCACAATTAACATCAGACATTAAAGGTTCACTTTTTGTTTCTAGTTCCTTCCCCAATTGCTCTTTGTCTTGCAATACAATACCGCATTTCTCTTGCATTGTATTTTGTGTTACCCTTACACTTAACATTTCCTGTCTTAAACAGTCAAGCTCTGTAGAAGACACACGTTGGATATTGGGAAATTCTGACTGCAGTTGCTTAAGTTCTTGAACCAAATCTTTTTTTATTTCTTCTGAGGCTATTAGTTTACATAAGATATTTTTATTCTCACTAAATACCTGTTTCTCTTGTTCTAATTTTGATTTCTTTTCCTCAGATTCAACTGCCTGCTCTCTCAGAATGCTCATCATGTTTACATTTTCTTCTGCCACCGATTTATACTTTGCTTGCAAAGCTTTAAGCTCTGTTTTGATTTCTTCAGTTCTTGATTCAATATGTTGTCTTTCCTCCTTGTCTTTTCTGGACATTTCAGCAATGATTTCTTCTCTTTCCTTTAAACTATCGGAAATATTTTTATTTGCTTCCAGTAAAGTTATTTGTTCTTGCTCTAAAGCTCTGCTTAAATCTCTAAGGGTTGCATTTTCTTCAGTAAGTTCCTCAATTTTTTTGCTATATGAGCAAATCATTGTTGACATGTCCTTCTTCTCTGAATCCCATGTTCCAGACATGAGCTTCAGCTGTCTTACCGAATCCTCAAGCAATTTATTATTGATCTTTAAATCCTGAAGCTCAGCTTGCTGGTTTTCTAATCTGTCATTCAGAGTTTGCAGCTGTGTGTCCTTTTCCTCAAGAACAGCTAAAGTTTTTTTAACTAATTTCTTACGTGCTGAAATATCTGCTTGCAAGTTACTGATGTGCTGTTTAGTTTCTGTCAGGAAGCTTTCATGCATCTGTTCTACATGAAATAAACTTTCTTCTGTTTCGCCTTTTATTTGCGGGAAGTCTTCATACTGCTGCTGCTGATTTGAATTCAGCTGGTTTTGAGCCACTAAGGAAATCTCAAGAGAAGAGATCTCATCTTGTAAAATGGCCAGATCCTTAGTTTTTCCTGCTTCTGGAAGAGCTCTTGCACATCCGTGATCCTCAGCAATGGAGTTATTTGCTGCAAGTTGTGCAATATCTGAAACAGTTGTATCCTGACCACTTTGTAAATTAACTTCTCCATCGTCTGTCACTTCTGAAGTATATTTTGCTTTTACAAGACAACAGATTTTTTCATATTCACCAAGCAGGTCATGATAACATTGCTCCCTTTGCAGTCCTTCACTTGCTGCTAATTGTAACTTTTCTTCTAGTTCACCAGCTTGGTTGGTAAGCTGCAATATTTTACAGGACATATTTTCTATCTCTTTACAGTACTTTTTATCAGAACATTCTGCTTGCCGCTGAAGTTCATCAAAAGCTTTTTTTTGTTCTTCCAATTCTGCACTTTTATGTTCCAGCAGGTCTTTAAGTTCTCTAATCTCTGTGCTTTTCATGTCAGTTTCAGTTTCCATCATTGTGAGTTTCTCACTATGTTCGTGATTTTTGATTTGCTGGCTTTGAAGGGAACTCTCCAAGTCATTAATATGAGTCAGCATACCTTCCTTTTCAGACTTAAGTTTATTTATAAGATGATCATTTTCATTTTTCCATTGAGAAAAAGCAGTAGCCTCTTTTTGCAATTCTTCGCATTCTCTCTGCTTGAATCCAAGAAGCCTCTGCAAAGTTTCTGATTCTTCCTCCATTTTACTTATTTTACAGTTTTGTTCTTTAATATGATTTTCCTTTTCTTTGAGCAGGTCTTGAGTAGAATCTTGTTGCTTTTCCATGTCAGCTAAAGCTATTTTCAGCTTCTCCAGCAAAAGAGAGTTCTCTTGCTTTTTAAATTTCTCTTCCAGTAACTTCAGCTCTGCTTCCTGAGAAGTATTCTTATCTGTAAAAGAAAACACCATTAAATCTTTGCCAGTCAATACTGGCAATTCTACCAATAATTTTCTAGATTAAATATTACTATTTACTTTTACTATTTTCAATTCTCATTCTAGTGCAAAGCATTACTCTCAAGTTTTCTCACTGGATAAAGGATTGTTTATATTACATTAGGCTATTGGACGCTGTGTACTCATAGACTTTGTTAACTTTCCACTCTGCAGTCTGATACAAGTCTGCACTCCAAGCCAGTCAGTCCATACTTCACAGGTGTAACTAACTACCTGTTGTTTCTGTGTCTCGTTTGCAGAACATTTAAGTCTACACAGTCATTTTCCAAATTGTCGTCATTGTTTCCCCGCCTTTATAGGAACAGACAAAGAATGGGGCAGCAGAGCGGGAGAAGGCATGTTCCACTACCTAGCTGGTAAAGGCTGCAAATTTTCTATACGATCAAAACTAAATCATCAGTTGAAAGGCAAGGAAAAGTTTGGTCATTAATTTTAAGGACAACAGAGTAAAATTCAAAAGCTTCATTTTGAAATCTTACATGAAGTTTGATTGATACACAGAAACAAGTGGGATGCACAGAAACAAGTGGAAATCCATACTCCTTTTTTTAGTCAGATCCAGCAGAACTACAAAGTATATTTCACCTAAATTCCTAAAAAACTGTGCTCTCAATTAGAAACAAACACTGCAAGAAAGAGTCAACTATTGGTGGTTATGCGACATTTTCCCACTTTTTTTTTTTTAAACTCTGTGAAACACATAAAAGAATTACAAAATAGAAGTTTTCTGGTTTAAATACATTCTATGAAATTCAGTTTGCTGATAAGTTTGGTACACTTCAATTAATTTCAAAAATGTGTATCGTCAGGACCTGCCTATATTCATAGACAAAAATTCATTTCCATTTAGGACAAACTCGGTGTTGGTTAAAAACACTAATTATATCCCACAGTGGAAACCTTCTTACTTAATTCACAATGAAATTTACAGGATTGCAGGAAATGTACATTATTATACATGCAACAGTTGTTCTGCAAATTTAAACACATAACTCACTTTTCATCTCTTCTGCAAAATTCTGGCTCTGCTTTAGAGACTGCTTGATTGTATTTAGTTCTTCTTCAAGTTGGCGGATCTCTTGCAATTTTTTTTCAAGTTGACTGTCAAGACAGTTTTTCTCCTGCTTCACTTCCTAAAACAAAACCAAATAAGACCATATATCATGTGAATTGCCAAGAAGATCAAAGAATTCAGTTCATTTAAATCAAACGAAAGATATTCCATTAGGTCCTATTAAGTCTTTGGGCAGCTATGCCTGGGTTCCTAAGCACTGCTTGGGAACATAAGCTGAACTGTTCTTAAGTAGCTGACAGCATCTGAGAGATGCTGCCAGTTGACGTAGTTAGTATGCTCCTTATTTGCATAGAGCAAACAGCTCCGCAATATCTGCCCCAAACAGATCGAGACAGGACAGGACATATCCTACAAAATCTGAGTTGATGAATGAGGCTAGTTTCCCAGAGCAACAAAGGAAACAAACCCCTGCAAAGGCATCAAAATTAACAAGAAATTTATAGATCAGATTTCACCTATTACCTCATGTAGAGACAAGTTCTCTTTCCACTGAACATCATCATCATGTCAACACTGGTCAAATTTTATTTAGAAGTGCTTACTCTTTCAGAGGGTTGTTTTGCCATTAAGAGTATTTTCTTCGAAATAAATTGATGTTTAAAAAAAACACAAACAAAAAACCCACAAAAACACACACACAAAAAACAACAGACAAAAAAAACCACCAAACCCACACACAAACAAAACTATGTAACTGCGCTGCATCTAGGGAGCCAAATAAAAGGTTTTTTTAAGGAAACTAATCAGTTTTCTCCAAACTCCTGTGCTGCTGGACAACAGATGGCATGGCACTGGCATGGCGCAGTTGGAAAGAGGACGTCAATTATTCATCCATTCACTACTAGCAGATGGGCAGCAATTCACAAAAGCCAAGCTCAAGAAATGGAAAGGTCTGGATAAAAAACATTAAAAGCTTGCTGGCATGGTAGGCTTGTTTTTGCAACAACATAAATAAATCACCCTCAGAACATGATTAAAATTGTCACTGTCACTAACAGTTACCTTCCCTTCTACTCATAGCCTTCCCTACCCACAATTTAGAAAAAAAAATCCAGTCACATGTAAGTTTCAAGGAAGTTTTCTAGTAATCTTAACAGTAATTTTTCGAAGAAGTACAAGTGTCCAAATTTTTTGCATTCAATGCACCATACGCAGATGCAACACAAGTACACAAAGTAAACAAGCCTGTTCATTAGAAAATCTAGGGTGATCTACAGAAAGAAAACCAAACAAGTTTAAGGAATTAAAATGGCTGAAAGGTCCAATTATTTTGATTTGGTGCAGACATTCCCAATAAGCAGCACTCAGCAAAACCCAGGAACCCATAATTTAATGGACTAAGTATCTGATAGTAACTAGCCATTTACACTTCTCAAAGCTATAAGCAAAAGAATTAATTTTGTTTCAATCCAGTTATTGATTCTACTTGCACGTTGTTTTACTGAAGTTAGCCATTCTGCCATTGTCCCTTGAAAAAGCAAAAACCAACCCAAAGCAAACTCCAGAACCTTATCCAGGTAGCACTATTATTCTGGAGAAACTCTTCACTGGGCAGGTTTACAAGCAGTTTAGGGACAGACTGACCAATTTTTTCAAGAACAGTTATGGGTTTGCTTGCACCATCAAAATGTAAACTATACGCTAAGATGCCAGAATGCTAAGCTATTGAGATATCACCATTGCAAAGCTTAGCAGTCCTTAGACAAAGCATATCCAGTATGTCTCACAAGCGTACCTGTTTTGCAACATTTTTGGAACACCAGTCTTATTATATAGTAAGGACTAAACACAGAAGTGGATTAACCTGTGAAAACAATTGTATTCTCCACTGGGTAGTTAGACCATTAGTGTAAGACCACAACAATCTCCCTTTAATAAAGGAAAAGAAATGCCAATCTCACTCCTGTTTTCTTTAGCTAGAAACAAAATCTATTGTCAACAAAGCCTCCAAGACTTCAAAACAATTCGATGTAATTTTTTGCATTATACTTATTTGTGAGAGTGAGGAAGACAAGCCATGCCCTAAGTTCCACTGACATATACTATGCTTTCTCATGTGCAGGTCTTAAGATAGAGAGAACTGTAGTGTTACTGATGTCTTCAGATATTACAATGTCCCCCAGATTAAGCGTCTTTATAAATTTATTGGTCACATTCTAATACACATCACTGTCACTAGCTGTTCAATTGTCTGAGCAAGACAAAGAAATACGAAGAAAAAATCTGACTATAGTTACAGCCTAGTAAGATGGATACAAGATTGGTAGATAAAATTAAGCACTCCCAAGAATTTGCAGCAAAAAAAAAGCTATTTCCACAAATTAGATGCTCTCTGACAATGGATCCCAAAAAACTGTATCAAATCCAACCTCACTGCATAATTTCAATGACAGAAAGGGTATGAGCCCACAATATATGATACAAACTAACTATATATTTTTTTTTTGGCTAAAAATACGAAAGGTTACATCAAGAATGTGCAGAAGCTTGATGAAGGCTTTCCTCCTCTGGGATACATCGGAAGAACAAAACTGATCTTGATTAGCCTTACTACTGGAAAGCACTGGTTACATTTTATTTACTAAATAGGTTTCAAGGACCACTATCTGGCACTGAGGCCTAGCGGCACAGAACAGCCCATGTCCGCACCACTAAAGTCTTCTATCTTCCAAAACAGGTGGCTCTAACCAAACCATTTGCTGGCAATGGTCCCAGGCTCATGTGAACTCCCAAACTGTGCCTGGGAATTGTATGAAAGAGTGCTAGTCAGCTGGGCCAAAGCCATGCAAAGTGCTGTTCTAACAATTAACAGTATAAATAGTCACATTACAATACCTGGGAATGTTCCCAGACATTGTAATCTACCAGCACGAATGTACCTAAAGTTTCACAATATACTGAAGCTATACCAACATTTGTACTGATCTTAACATAAACCACTGTTTTACTTTAAATTTGTTCATAGAATTTTGACAAGTAAATTTTTGACACAAATTATGCCAGATTATTTTTTATCTGCTCATGACAACAGGCAACAAGCAAAATAAGAAGTTTAAATAAAACAAACTGTGACATGGATGACACAGGTATTGAGCTATCTTTCTCTTCTAGCTCTGATTCTACAAATAGAGGATAAAATTTGCACTGACGGGTCTCCAGTGGCACAGCTGTAACAATTTCAAGTGTAGCTGCCCTAATTGCCATCAAAGCAAAACAATGTAACTGAGAAGACAAAGGAGACATTAAAGTGAAGAGATTTCTGCATGTGTGGATATAAGGTAGTGTGGCAGCATCCAAAGAGTTCTCTGAATTTATCTTCATTTTGGGCAAAGTTGTTACAGCAGTGTATATTTGTTGGACTGTGTTTCTTCTAAGAAAAATTATTTTTTTTTTAAAAAAAAGAGGATATAGTAAGTCTTTGCATAAAATCTCTGAGTTTGGCAGTGTGCATCAAAGCCGTAGTCAATGATTCTAGAACTAACTTTTAAAAATCAAACAAGCATTGATATATTTTTATTTCAGGACTAAAAGCAAGAATCTATTGAAACAAAAGCCTATTTTTGATAAAAGATAAGTTCAACATGAACTTGAACCATATCAGCAGCGTTACAGCAATGAACCCTAACCACGCAGCCAGTTCCACAAATTGCATTAAGCTACACGTTAGTGAAGACCCCATTTTGTGTTACAACCAAGATATGTTATTAAGATATTCCATAAAAGTGTTTAAAGATTGCTTATGGAAAATACGCTGTGTGAGTAAATGCTCAACAGTACTAGTGTTTACAGATTGCCAATTTATGCTATTAATTCTGTCAGCTACTCCTCTGCATTGGTTACCTCAAAGCTTCTTGTCAAATCAGTTTCCTTAGCCTGGGCTGCTAATAAAGCCTGCTCTGCTCTGCACAGCTTCTGGGTGAGATCACTGGTATCGTGTTCCAAGCGTTGTTTCACTGCCATTACCTGTAAGAATGTTGAAAATCGACATTGTATTCACAGGCATATATAACTTTTTTTTTTTAAACTCCCATTGTGGAACCCCAACATTCTATTACAAAATAAAAGACATTTATGGTATCCCACCATGAACCTAAGGTTGCTTTACTGTGGTTTAGAAAATATCTGCTTATTCCCTTTCCACTTCTTTGCCTCTGACCAGAAAGATGGTATGTCTCTAAAATACATATATTTCTAGACTGTCTGAAATTAGATTAATACATCCAACTTGCAGCTACATCACCACAATGGTATCTGTAGGATACAAACAAGACTGTGAATGTAATAGCCTTTTTGCTAAGCTATGAGAATCAGAACATTAGGATCATAACTGGACTTATTGCTCCATTGACACAGATTTTATAAAAACTGAACAGGTTTTAGCACTTTCAAAATAGTGCTGTAAAGGAAGGAAATGCCATTATTAAGCCAAAAAATAAAAAAGTCTATTCTGAGGTCATTAGGTAATAAATTAGCTTTCTTGGAGAAACAACTAAAAGGCACCTATTTTTCTCTCTATGAAATCCGTTTCCTCAGTAAGCATATACAAAAGAACGTGCATATAAAGAAACCTCCACTGAAAACATTTGACTGAGTGTATTCCCATGGCTATATTTCTAAAATAAAACAAGCCTGCAAGAAAGCTGTTGTCAGTTTTAGAAATGATGTTTCAGTTCAGCCTGCCTGCTAATGGGGCTTCTCAATATAACTTTCAAAAAGTTGTGGCGCTTTTTAGAAATTCTGTTAGCTCTGCTGTTTTATAGCTGCTCTCAAGAGTTTTTTAAGGCTTTTAAACATTCCTCTTTCCTGGTCACCCACTCTTCAGGCTTGTGCTGCTTTCTAACTTCCTTAAAATTGTGGTTTTGTAACAACTAATGTGTTCTAATAGCTAGTGGCTGCCAAAGCTGTGGAAGATCTCCTTCCTACTGATGTTCCTCCTTACAGAAGCCCTGACACTCATCTGATTTTGTGGAAAACCAGTTCAGGGAGTTAAACTGATAGCAAACACTTGTGCCTGTGTACACATATGCTAATTTTTTTTTTTCTTTGCTGTTTTAGCTCCTGTATCAGCTCTCTGCAGGGTCACATGAGGGGTAGCACTGCTAAAAAAGAAGTACCAGGAGTGCATGGCCAGGGTGTATGAAATAGGGCTGTTCCAAAGGGCAACTACCCATTGATCAGTTTAGCTCTATCATCAAACTGCACCTCTACACATTTTCTATATAAGGTGTCTCCTGCGGTCAGCCTTAGCTCCTCTCTCAAACAGATCTATTTTAGCTGGACTGTTCTGCATTCACATCTCCTTCCCTGTGGGAAGTGGACTAGTCCCAAACTTTTAAAAGCCCATAATTCGCATTCAAATACATAGTATTTCAGTGAGAAATGGTAAATACAAAACAGCTAATACAAACTGTACAAATATTAATACAAGTCCCCACATTAATTATTTTTTGCTTCACGTGTAATTAAATTAAGGCAGTACTGCTGAGACAACTAAATATGAGCTCTAGTAGAAGATTTGAATATAAAAAAGCCTACTTTGTCAAATTCTGCTTGCAGAGTGTTGAAGTCATTCTTGGCTTGCTCTAGCTCCTGATTCAGTTTGTTTCTTATCTGGTTGCACTGCTGATCCAGTGTTTGCAAGGAACGTTGCTGACAAGAGAGTTCCTAGAAAACAGCAAAGAAACACATAACTGCAACTAGTCTCTATTTTGGTTACTGGAGCAATAACAACTGATTTTCATTAGCAGATACTGCCTGCTCAGAGGCACTTGTCTTACACAGTGAGCAACAGTTTAAAAACAACTTTGATGCATGCTGCAAATGTCACACAGGCAAGAATGGCCCTAACCCGATTTATGTCACCTGCTTAAAAACTCCATTACAGCAACATTCCTATCACAGAAAGGGAAAAAATAACAAATCTAAAAGTAGTGAAAGTAATGGTATTAAAATTCTTCATCTGAAAGATAAGTTTCATATAAGAATTACATTACACTACAAGTAGACAAATTCATCTCTGCTATTATTTACTTACTGTACTATAGGGTTGATCTTTTTTCTAGGAAAATTAGAAAATAGTCTTAAAATAATACCTAGCATGGGACAGAGCAACAAGATAATCTTACAAGGCAGTCATGAAAACTGCACAAAATAGTGTTCCCAAATCAGACTTTCTGAAATCTGTAGAAGGACAATATAGATCACATGGATCTTATGACATGCCAAGTCAGCACCCATTAGGATAAACAGCTGTACTTGTCATTTCTCATGAAGCCTGTTTCCTATGCTTTTGGACCTTATAGTTGTGATTCTGCAGAGTTCAGAGGTTTCTTAAGATGTAACACAATAAGAGGTGTGAGGGTAATAAAAAGCTATGAAGGAAAAAGCTAGGATATTTATCAGCAATAATCACTATGCAAAAGTTACAATATGCTCTACTAACAAATTCTAAGACCCTTGTGAAGGGGAAAAGGCAATAAAGCTCTTGTGCTTCTCTTATCAGTTTTAGAGTATAGTCATAGTTACTTCATACAGGCAAGCTGCTTCACTAAAAGGCACAGTACCATACTGTCACCAGTCAAACAAAACAAAACAAAAGAAACACAAAAGAAAGAAAACAAAAAAATAAACAAAACAAAAGAAAGAAAAATCAAACAAACAAAAGAAAGGAAATGTTCACAGTGGAGGAACTAGAGCCAACATTTTCTGCAACGTGGCTCTGGCTTCCAGGTGCACGAACACCCTGCACGCAAGTCAGTCATATCTGTGAAATGATGCCAGCACCCCTTACATTCTGCTTGAGAACAAAAACAGCACGAAGAGGCCCAAGCACTTCCTACGCCAGTATGACACCCAGTAAACGAACAGCTCTTGTTTATCAGTGGAAGTAAGGATGAGTGTGGAACTGTCATAAAGAGAAAACCCAGAAAGATCAATGTTAATGTATGTGTGTGTGGTTATATATACATATATAGATAGATAGATAGATAAAATTTAGCATTTTTCTAAACAGAACCCAGTACACATAAGTCTGCAACTGCATCCCCACACAAGAAGGTGACAGAAGCACTATAAAATTTAGAAAGGAAAGACGTGACACCAGTTGGGTGTCACAGTAGCTGACACTAGTAACTAATGCCAAGTACATATTAGCTTCAAAGAGCTCTTCTGCAAACCTCTGGTCAGGAGCACTTCCTGAGCTTATGCAAGGAGGCCCTTTGGACCCTAGTGCACGTCTTATTAATGAAATGATGAATTCAATGTCTTTATGACCCAAAGCATTCCAACAATTATTTGTAAAGCTGATGGGCTGAAAAGACTCTGCTTGTTACAGTATAAGACAGAAAGCACAGAAAACCTTTCTTTAGATGTGTGTCTGTTTAGCCAGCACCCAGGGCTAAACAATAACCAGTTGTTCAATCACCCAAGACCCTTCTCTGGCTGAGAAAGGGAATTGGGAAAAGGAGGGAGACTCATGGGATGAAATTTAAACAGATTTAATAAAATAAGAAAACCAATATCGATACTAATACAAAAGTCACAAAGTTATACTCAGCCCATAGAGTGATGGCAAGTCCCTCCAGGGATAGCAACCATTGAGGAGAAAGAACAAGAGGAGAGCACAGCAGAGCAAAGAACCCCACCCATCCCCAGCAGCTTTCCCATTTATAGAGAACCTGACATTAATGTTACAGAATACGCCTGTGGGCCAGCCTGGGTCAGCTACCCTGGCTTTCACTGCTAATGGCCCTGATCACCATACATCAGCTGGCCACAAACTGAAACAAAATGCAACAGAAAATTGATTCTGAAAAAACAGGACAAGACAAACGCTCAAAACAAACAAAAGAAGTGCTTCCTCTAGTTTTAGATGTCAAAAAAATTAGTTATGCACATCTAAGCTAAAAGTGGAGGCTCACTGAATCACAGAATCAATCAGGTTGGAAGAGATCTCTGGGATCATCGAGTCCAACCATTGCCGTAGTCCAACCACCACCATGTCAACTAGACCATGGCAGTTAGAGCCATGTCCAGTCTTTTCTTAAACACATCCAGAGATGGTGACTCCACCACCTCCCTGGGCAGCCCGTTCCAATGTCTAATAACCCTTTCTGAGAAGAAATTCTTCCTAATGTCCAACCTGAACCTCCCCTGGCAAAGCTTGAAGCTATGTCCTCTTGTCCTATCGCTAGTTACCTGGGAAAAGAGGCTGACTCCCACTCCACTACAACCTCCCTTCAGGTAGTTGTAGACTGCCATAAGGTCACCTCTGAGCCTCCTCTTCTCCAGGCTAAACAACCCAATCTCCCTCAGCCGTTCCTCATAGGTCAGACCCTCCAGACCCTTCACCAGCTTGGTCGCCCTCCTCTGGACTCACTCCAACACCTCAACATCTTTCTTGAAGTGCGGGGCCCAGAACTGGACACAGTATTCAAGGTGCGGCCTCACCAGTGCCGAGTACAGAGGGACGATCACTTCCTTTGCCAGCAGGCAAACACCCAGCTCCAGAGTGAAGACCCACATCTAAGGTGTCTGGAATAACCTGCCTTCTGAAGGTGCCTCTGTCTCTGCAGAGTAAAGTAGAGGCCTAAGAAACAAGCTTAGACTGACACCTAGATTTCAGATGTCTGACGTAAGGTGATACGAATCTCACCTTTTCAATTTGAAGCTTGGATGGAAACATTTAAATAAAATATGAGCAAGAACATTGGAAACTATGCCCCGATGCAAGTGCAATTCTGAAACTAGCCTGCATTACCGTCTCAGAACAAGGCCTGGAGATCCTCAGGCCTTTCTGAAGGTTCATGAAATGCATTCCTGGATCTCACCTGCCTTCTAGAAACAGAAATGTAATAAGGAACACATCAGCAAGGCTTTACAGGATGGAATTCAGTAGGACCAGCACCAGTATCTGGGTTTCACAGAAGGGAAAAATCCCACCCTGAGGAAAACGCACAGATCAGAATTTCCACAATATTACACTGTCCTGGTTTCATGGGATAAAATTTATAGAAATAAGTTTCTGTTAGATTTTGTTTCAGTTTGTGGCCAGCCATGGTGATCAAGGGCAGCTGACCCAGGCTGGCCCACAGGTGTATTCTGTATCATTGACATCAAGTTCACTACAAAAGGCAAAGCTTGCAGGGGATGAGTGGGGCTCTTTTTGCTCTCCTCTCTTCTAGCCTCCCTGTTTCTGATTCCCAGCGATTGGTGTTCTTGGAACAACCTGCTGCAACTCTATAGTTAAGTGTAATTTTGTGTTTTGTGTTGTCATTGATATTGGTTTCTTTATTTTATTAAATCTGTTCAACTTTAACCTATGAGTCTCCCCCCTTTTCCCAATTCCCTTCCTCACTTGGGGAAGGGACATTGGGTGAGAGGAAAAACTGTTATTGTTTAGCCCTGGGTGCGGGCTAAATGAAGACATACAAAAATTTGGATACCAGAATGTATAAAACAGAGCCTTTAAACTGAACTTGACAGCCAAATATTGCAAAGAAATGAACATTAAATAAACTTCGTAAAAACAGAGCTTACAGATCACAAACATGACAGAAAAGAAGAGAGTTCTTCACAATTAATGGCCTTGCTGAACAACCTAGAATGACAGTATATGGATTTACATATTAGTCTTATGAAGGCGTTTTTGTTTCTAACTAAAAATAAATTTTGCTTCACAGGAGCAGTTCCTGTGCATGGCACCTAAACTGCCTGATATCCAAGCTACCAGCTATTGAGACAAGCTGTAGCAACAAACAACCCACGTGGAGGATGATGTGCTGCTTCTCTGAAAGAATCTCAGAAATACCATATTCTTAAATGATGCCACTGAATAGAGGGCCAAGGGCATGCATCAGGTATAGCAGAGCCAGTATGGGTTTGTAAGGAGGAACTATGACAGAAGGTTCAAGGGCCTTCAACCTATCTTTTGATTAATACAATGACTGCTATATTTGAATCTTTCAGCAGTGTTTTTTTCATGGTACAGCTATTCAAATACAAAGAACAGTTCTTCTTATTTACCACTTCTAGACAAGGTTCAGTGTCTCTGAGATCCTGGGTTAGCACCTAGACTAACAGACTTTGTGATTCACTCAAGAGCATCGGTAGCAGCAGTGTTCATTGGCCACTTCAGCAGAATTCTGCTGCCAATCATTTTATCTTTCTGGATATATCTTGGAAAAAAGGTTTCAGTTTAAACATTTGACACAACAGCAGTCTTCTTCAGGGCAATGCCCTTACCCAAGCCACAAAGCAAACTTAAATGCCCATCTGAAATGGCACTATCACTTCCAAATCTGTGTCTTGGATTTCCTAACACTGAGTATGTTATTAAGCTTAAAAAGAAAAATACTAAGAGTTTAGACCTAAGCTGAATCAGTGTTAATGCTAAACATAACTTCACTCAGAAAAGTTCCTGGGATACTGCTGCTCTTTGTCTCTCTGCAAGAGCTGGCACGAAGGAAACAAATGACACTTACGGTAATCCCTTATTTGACCATCTTCTGAGCATGAACTAAAATTAGAATAATAGAGATATAAACCTAAAGAAATTATTTTCTGGTGTGCAAGATGCATGAAAAATTATCTTAGATTCCAAGAAATGAGTCAGTTACTAAGTTTGAACTCAGATACACATAATTCTGTGAACAATGAAGACTGGTTTCTCATTGATTTGTGTCTCAACTGGGTCTCTCGCACATATTCTCTATTATCTAGTGAATACGATCATAATTCTGCATCTCTCCAACAGCCTGTCCCCTCTATTGGGATGTTTGTTTTCAGTTTTTTGCTTACCTTTGCAACTTTTACCTCTCTATCAAATGTGATCGCAATTAACTGAAAAGCAGATACCCAAAATAAGCCATGTGATTTCATCTCCTCAAGAAGTCAAAATTAATAAGTTCTTGTTGCCTTACCTGTTGATATTCCTTTTCCTTTGCCTTTATTTTCTGTTCTAAAGACTGACGAGTACTCTCAGCATTTTGTCTTTGGCAATTCAGTTCTTCTGACAATCTTTTCACCTTTTGCTCCATCATTTGTACCTATAACAATTTAGTTATCAATCACAAGTGTTAAATATGCAAGCGACATTTTATTTAGATTTATATGCATTCATATAAAAAGACTGATTCCACCTACTAGAATTGTTCTAGCATTCATATAACCTGCAGCGTAACTTTAGCTGGTACGATATAAATTCTTAGCAATTCAAAGTACTAAACTCATATTTGCTTATGTTAGTGATAATACATATATATATAGAGAGAGAGAATATATATACTTATACATGTAGTTAGGTGTGTATATATATATACACATATATATGTATACACATATACACACAATCTTCAGAAAATCAGTGTCTTTGACAGTCTACAGAAATGTACAGTATCTGACACTAAAAATAGATTGTGTTTTCAGTACCTCAGGTTGCTATGAACTAAGAATGACCACTAACTGCTAAACAACTACATGTTTAGACTGAAAATAACTGGGTATTCCACTGAACTTCAGAGTGATTCAGCACATTGATTTGACAGGGAAAAAAAGAAGCAACTATCTTAGTCTACTTTAACAAGAACAGAAAAGTGTTTTTCACAATTTAAACTGATTAAAAAAAAAATCAGTAGCCTATGTTCTAGGTTAACCTCCCTGTTAAGAGTGCCAGCTTGTTATCTAATTCGGCTTATTATGTTAATATTACATTACCTAAGAGAGTGAAGCTATCTCCACCTAACTCCCTGAACAGAAAACCACAGTTTTATTCCAAAAACAATCTGTTAATGCAGAATATGTACAAATTTTTTTTCACAGGGGGTAAGAAAAATGGCAAAGGGTGAATAAGACTGTTTTCTTTTCCAGCAACAAGGGCTATTTAATGAGTTAGTTAAACAATAGTCTTTCTATGTCATAAGAAAATAAGAAGCAGGTAGTATTATTGGGATATCTGGTTATTAGGCAGAGACTTCAGGGATCGTGAGCTCCTGTAAGATCACATGGAAACTTGCCTGCAGAAGGGCTGCGATCTCACAAGATGTGAAAATACTTAATAACACAGAGGAGGTGCTGTGGTCAAGGTCTGTGAATCGTAGCAGTGGCAGAGAAGTATACAAAATCAAATTCAGGCTACGAGGCAGGAAACTAAAATCCAGAACCTCAATGCAGTTCTACATCCAAAGCCTGGGGGGCAGGCAAAGATCCCATTTCAGTGTGAGAAAGAAGAAACAGAACAGAGAGGAGCAACCTTCAGATGGCACGACTGAAGGAACCTTCTGGGATAAGATGCTGCGCTGTACCGTAAGGATGGGCTGCACCTCAATTCAAATGGGGCCAGTCAGTCCTACTCCTCCTCGTCCTTCCCCAGGGATGTTCCTAGCTATAGAACCTTGCCCCTTCCCTTGTGCTGGATTTAACGCCCCTTTGATTCCCTAGTAAAACAATTCAGCTCTCTTAAACCCATAGAACATTAACAAGGCAAAATTAAATCAGTAATATCCTAATAATTTAGAAAGTTGAATCAGGTCATTTGGGGAATCAAATAAATGAAAAGACAGACTTTTTCAGAGGAATTGAACTGTTAGGTTGGGTCAGCTGTCTTCCCACAACCTCACTGTGATAACAATACCTTTATGTAGTCAATGGACTGTGTCAAGAATATGATTTGACCTTACTCCCAGCCAAAATTTCCCCTAAACCAGTTCCTCACGGAGCTAGCAATAGCCGAATGTTGCTGTCTCTCTCAAAAGGCAGACAGATTAACCCTCAACATGCAAAGGTTTATTTTTTAAGGACCTATACAGGAGTTGTGGGAAACAGCAGTTTTCCAATATACTTCGGTAGCACGTAGAAACTTGCTGACAAAGATGGATAACTATTATTATACCCTGGGAAGATACACACAGAAATGTCTTTTTTCCTATCCTGTAGATGAATCAAAGCAGTAGAAAAAAAGTAAAAAGATAGATGGGAATATGACAATTCAAGGAACTATGACATCTGTGCACTACTTTCAAATTTGTCAAATGCTGTGAAAAAGGACTTTGCAAATGTAATACAACTTGATTAATCAGGAAAAAGAGAAAACACTTCTTGTTATCTTCTGCAGTTTGAATTAAATGATTTTAAAAACTGGCATTCTCTTCTTCTTCGCGTGATTATGAGCAAAAATCTGAATCATTTGACGTTTTTAATTGTATGTATTTAAATACTCTGTGAATTCTTGACTAAGAAAACTGTACTGTCCTAGTGGTTTTATACTATGAATCCAAACTCCTTAGGTCGTGAAATCCCATTTAGAAACTACATACATTCTCCATCTTGCATGGCATTTTTACCTAGATTTTATTTTACGCAAGTAATTTACAATCCAAAGACCATGCCATCCTGTAGTATAAGCAACAGATACTGATTTTCAGCCAAAGGTGCATGGCAGAGAGTATTTTAAGGTCAGAACTTGCCACCAGATGTCATTGTTGCTCTACGTAACTTAATCAGAAAATACTTTTCAGAATTCCAGTCAATCTTGCCTGAGGATGAAAAATATTTCTTCCAGTGGTATAAGAACCTTCCAGAAAATGGTCGACTGCTTAAGAGTATTTACATTTTTACTGGTAATACATATCAAACTAATATATACTCCTCAAAACTTGATCTTCAGCAAGTGCTCAATAAGCTTATCTGAGAATTGTGGTTCTTACTCAAACAGCTGAAAACTGACCCGCATTAATACTGGGAATGAATTGTAAGGACAGTCAGAAGATATGTGATACAACATTTTACCTGTGTGGTAGCTTGATCAAGTTGTGTTGTCATTTGTGTCAGTTTATCTCTGGTTTTGTTCAGAACTTTATCCTTTTCTGTTAATTCCAGCTTTATTCTGTCCAGTTGCAGTTCAGTCTCTTGATGTTTATTCATATGGGATTTCTTCACTTTTTCTTGAGCTTGCAGTTGTTGTTCTAGGTCTTTAACAGTGGAATTTAACTCTGAATTTTAAAAACAGTAAAGATTAAGGATACTTTCTGCTTTGAAAGGTACGTCTTCCAGGTACTCAAATTTCCAAGTGTGTATACATTCCAAAACATTTAGTATGTTTAATACAACCCAAGTTCCTGACACAGGCAGACACCCCATAAAATGTTCAGCAAGCTAAACCCAAAGCTTTCAACTCTCTTCTACTACTACATCAATGACTAAAACTATCAAGATCAAAAGATAGTTGACTCTAAATCAATCATTTCCACTTCATAACATATGAGAACACAGCAAAATGCGAGGTCAGGCACAAATGCTGCAAAGGCAAAGAATTTATTCCTCTGCTCATTTGTTTTTTGTTTGTTTGTTTTTGTTGCTGTTCTTAAACACACAGAAAAATGTCATTTGACATATCTATTTTAAACACACAGAAAAATGTCATTTGACATATCTATTTTAATTTTTTTTTTCTTTTTAAAAGGAAACATATCCACTACAAACATTTGTTTGGGGCAGCTGTGAGGCTCTTCTTCAAAGAGGCTTTTCAGCTATTGGGCATCTGTAAATACAGTATTTTATATTTTAATCTTTTTCCTGTCCCAAAGCAGCACACATATAAAGTGAAACCAAGTGATCTTGTCACAATATACATCAGTAAGAGTTTACCTCCCAAAATCACAACGTAATTTTACAGTAGAAAACGTTAGTCAGCTACAGGGAGTGTTATCCAGAATTACTATTATCTGGTAATTCTTTTTATTTAAAAAAAAACTGTCTTCCTGATGCTGAATTTATATGGCTTCCAAGTTGAAAATGCTGCCTAGATTGAAGTTTTATCTGTAGGTATTTGAATAAACAGTTTTGAAAATACAGGAACTTGTAAAACAGTCCTACAAGAAACAGTTAGTGGAAAGGCTGGTCCAAATGTAGGCTCAAGTAAATGTTCATCAAGTCCACAACAAACCATTGCTCTCTTCCGACTATCAGATATCAGGAATGAGTATTTCTTTATGTCAATATGCGCAATAAAGATCATATTTTGCTTTTTCTTTGTACTTTTGGCATCATGCTTCATTCTCTGCTTCCAGTAACATCCATTATGGACCAGATCAGTTATGCATTAAGCATGTTCAATCAATGAATTTTTAACATAGGTATTGCTCAGTCATAAATCTCAAGAGTCATACAAAATTAAGGAAGCAATATAATTGAATTTAACAGTGAGATGTAATAAAATCCTGAAGAGTTTTTTAACTTGGTTTTAAGAGAATTGTTCCATGAGCAATAGAATTATTGGAGAAGGCCATTTTCCTTTTATGTAATGTCCCCTACCCGTCCCAAAAATACAAACTCCTCCCTTCTAACTCTCACACCCCTTATATAAAAGATACCACAGCTTGTGGATAATCTCTATGTCCTGATTTATCATTGAAAATACATACACCAGCAGCCAAGTGGGCTAGCTGCCAAAGGCAACAACAGGTATCTTTCTCTTTTCCTCGCTAAAGCACTAATTTCAATACCTCTCTTCTATCCACACATCTATCCTATATGGTTTCATGAAACCATATAGGAGACTGACTCTGGGTTTTAAAGAAATATATCATATACCTTGGTTCTGCGCTCTTAGCTGCATCATGAGTGAAGAATTACAATTCTCAGCAAAGCTGTTGTTGAACTGTGTCTTCTCTGATATTATACTAGAATTTGTTTCTTTTTCCCATGGAAAAGGAGATGTTGTAGAACTTCCCCTTGCAGGTGTTTCTTGTTTTCTAGATGGTGTCTTTTCTTGTTGCCATGAAAACACAGAAGAGGAAGCCTGATGGCGAGCAATCTCCCTGTGACTCAAAGAGCTCTGAGGTTGAGGTTGATTTATTTTCTGTGTCCAAGGAAAAAAAGCATCTATCTTTACACAGCTCCATATCCAACATATAATGAAATAATTAATTTATTAGTAAGTAGATAATAGGTTGTGGTCATTTCACATTTTTATAACACCACATCATCCACCAGTGAAAACTACTGATTCATTTAATTATTTTTTATACTACATAGATTAAATAACTTTAACCTAAATATCCAGGAATAGCTGTTTCTTATAAACATAAACCAGGATCTCCAAAAAAGTAGTTCGAACTGTGTATCTTTATAAGTAACACCCAGATTTTTGTCTTTCTCGAGAAAGATCCTATCATTTACCTCCTACATTTTTCAAAATCGAAGCCTACATTTTTACAGGCAAGTGCTGACACAGGTAAGATGCCAGAAATACAGAAGTCAAGACTAACAATACCTGATACCTGATCCACATTTAGTTCTTCTGGAAAAACACAGGTAAATTCAGACCAGATTTATTTATTTAAACTTATACACGCAGAATACCTCAAAATTGCAATAATAAAATATGCCAGGTACCAGCTTTCAGCCTCTTCCTACAGAAAAATTAAACAGAGCCAAAATGCTAGGTGTTTTTTTCTCCTTCTTAAGTGGGGGAAAAAAAAAAAACCAACCAAACCTTCAAACACTAATACCCCATTGTATTTTTTAACTGGATTTTCAAATGCCTCTCATTTTAATTTTTATTTTTTTAACTAAAGCCCTAAACCACTTAATATGCAGTCTGACTTCTCAGTCCAACCAGAGAATATGTTGTTATGCAGGAATAGCTATACTAAGACTAGAAATCTATATAGTCCAGAATACTGTCACCAATCCTGTAAAGTAACTTGTTTATAGATAAAAGAGCAGAAAAACCTAACCATGCATATAGTAATCTTTCCCCTTATATGACATTTAAATTTGCAGAGTTTGAGACAAAAGTTTGAATCCAGGAAATTAAGGGGAATTAATAATTTTTACTGAAATACTTTACATGTACTTTCTCTTTTGGATCTGTTTGCATTTTGGCCTTTTTACAATACTCTGTGACAAAGAGTTCTGCCATTTAACACAGTACAATGTAATGAAATAGTTTTTGTTCTGAGTCTGCAGAGCTGGTACTGTAATTATGCCTTATGAAAAACAGGAAAACGATCATTCCCTGTTTCCTCTCTTGATCTTCACTCACTTTTGTACCACCCAGTTCTACCATATCTGTTTGGAGATTAGATGAATAGAATTTGCAAGGATTACTCAAGATGTGAGAGCCATTTGGCTATACATGAGCAAAGAATATTTTCTCATTAGTTCTTCATTCTTTTCCTAAAAAATTCTTTTTCATCATTGCTGAACACAATATTGAAGCTTTCAGAGAACTAGTCACAATAATTACTGAATTGCTTCCTGGAATCATTTCATTAAATTTGGAGCCTGAATGTACCGGGTATGCATTCTTTAGATTATGTTTTCCAGATGCATTACTTCACTTTTTTTTTTTTTTTTTACACTGAATTTTACTTATCTTAATTATTGCAACTATTTAGTATTACAAAACACTGTGCAGTCTTCAGCCATATTATTCAACTCTTTTTCAGATCATTGATGAATATACTGAATAGCACAGTTCTCTTTCTTTACCAATCCTTTCAGGCACCACTGTTGATCATTCCCCAGCTGTAAAAACTGACCATTTAATTCCTAGCCCTCAATCTTTACCTTTAAATTCACAAGAAGGACTCCCCTTTATCTAAATTGTTTCTTTTTTCAGAGTTTTGTGGATATCCAACGACATCATACTGAGTCACACTTAACTCACATATTCTCTGATTTATTCTTAAAAAAACAAAAACTCTGAAAAATGTGTGAGGCATGATTTCCCTTTACAAATAAATGGTTGATCTTTTCTCCATACACCATATCTACATATGCATCAATAAACATATTGCTTTAAGTTTCTAACAATTTGCCCAGGAGAAAAAGTTTGCCTGACTAAACTACATTTCTAGGAATCAGCACTGTAAGCTTTTTTTAAAAAATGGCATCATCCTTGTCACCTTCCACTGTCAAGAGAAGGATGAAATAAGTTGCACATCACAGTGATTCAGCAGTCCCACACTGCAGTGCCCATATCAATTAATGGGTAAATATTATCTGTATCTGGTGATTTTTTTTTTTATTACTATTAATTTTATCAATCTATTTTAAGTCTACTTTTGACTTTTGAGGCTATGCCACAGATTCAACCCCAATAAAGACAGATTCTGATATAGAAAACTTTTTAAGCATTCAGACAGTAAATATCAAATAAAAAATTATTTCAGCTTTTCTGCAATGGCCCTTTTTCTTTTGAGGGCTTTCACATCTTAGTCATCCATTGGCCTCAGAGATTCCACAATACAGTTCCTACTCCTTATGTATTTGAAAAATTTACTAGTTTTTATTTGCTAGGCAAGTTATTTCTCATAACCTTTTCAAGGCTATTTTATTATTCTATCATATTTAATTTGGCAAAACTGACACTGTTTTCTCTTGTCCTTGCTTGCAGGAGACTTCCAGTTCATGAAGGATGTGTTCTCATTTTTAATGCCCTTCTTTCCTTGGCTATTCAATTATGCTGGCTTTTCTGGATTCTCCAATATTACTTATGAATGGCAGTACCACACATTAATTCCTTTTTTTTTTTTAATTATACTTTAAGTGATGCAGAATATATTCCACTAGTTTTCCGCTCCATTTTCCAAGTTCACTCAGTAGTTGCTTTCTTAGATATCACATGTAGCATTCTCAAGAGATACTTACCTTAGCCTGCATGGTTCTCAGTTCTAATTCTAGCCTTTTTCTTTCTTGTACTTCTTTCTTGTATTTTTCTTCTAATTCTTCAAACTTAGCATCTACAAAGACATGATGAATACTACTTCATAAGCTAACTTAGTACATAGGTAATCTTTTCTAGCCCATTGCTATCATAGGAATGATAAAAATGAACAGCTATCAGAAGTGTCAGATCATTAGGAAGAAACTACTGTATTTACAATATGTTCAGTAATTTAGGACCTCAAAAGTACACTGGTGGGATATCTGGAACTTGACATTAGAATTCTAATTGACATTAGAATGAAAACACAACTGTTAAAAGTAAGGATCCAATGCCAGAATTTTTTTTTTAATACCTCTCTCTCTAAAAAAATGTGTATATATATAACATATATACATTTTTTAAAAAATATATATAACAGATGTGTTGCATTATAGATACACATACACATAGATCATATACTTTTTTTTTAAACTTCTCCCACCAGCAGCCCAATAGTATTAATATTACTAAGTAATGACCAGAAAATAAGGCTGGATCTTTTCCTCGAGTTCCTTTCAAACGCAACACGAATTGGACAAAGAATTTATTTAGGATTCTTCCACTGAAACTCTAAGAGGAGCATACTAGTCCAAAACAAAAGTCTTGCTTCCCTTTTCTTGAATTCGTGTATAATTCTACAACACTCTCAAGAACATTCTAGAACTAGAATGCTTTGTAGCATTCTAGGGAGCAGTTGAGATAGGCGATTGTCCCACTCTACACTGCACTGGTGTGGCCCCACCTCCAGTACTGCGTGCAGTTTTGGGCGCCTCAACATAAGAGGGACATCAAAATATTACAGTGTGTCCAGAGGAGAGCAACCAAGATGGTAAAAGGGCAAGACTTACAAGGAGCAGCTGAGGTCACTTGGCTTGTTCAGCCTGGAGAAGAGAAGGCTGAGGGGTGACCTCATCACAGTCTACAACTTCCTCAAGGGGGGCAGCAGAGGGGGAGGTGCTGATCTCCCCTCCCTGGTGACCAGCAATAGGACAGAAGGAAATGGAATGAAGCTGCATCAGGGGAAGTTCAGATTGGACATTAGGAAAAGGTTCTTCACTGAGAGGGTGGTCAGTCACTGGAACAGGCTCCCCAGGGAAGCGATCATGGCACCAACCCTGTCAGAGTTCAAGGAGCGTCTGGATGACGCTTGTAGTGATATGATTTAGTTTTAGGTAGTCCTGTGAGGAGCAGGGAGTTGGACTCGATGATCCTTATAGGTCCCTTCCAACTTGAGATATTCTATGACCTTAAAGAATTTAAGACTACAGTTTTCAAAGGAAAAAACCTCCTCAGCAATACCATTTTAAATACAGTTATTTAAATCATTTTAATCTAATCCCCATTTCAGGAGTGCCACACTTAGTGGAATGCTTGACATTGCCACTGCTGTACCCCTTTTCAGATATGTATAAAGAAATAAAAAGGAACAAGACTGCAAGAAAGTATCTCAGATTTCCCACTGGAGTAAGACTGAGATGCCAAACTCACAGAACATTTGTTCACAGCAAAGAAAGAAGTAAACAGCATGCGTAATATTGAACACATCAAAGTTTTTCAGCGTAGACAGCATAAGGGTCTCTGTCTACATAACAGTTCTCCAGTTAAGGAAACTTCCTTTCGCTTTTCCAGTTCACTCAAATATTTTAAATCTGTTTGATGTCACTAATTTGAAGATAGAAGTGATGCTTTAAAGTGGATACAGTGCATAAATTGTGCAGATTATAATGCACAAAAAAATAAAAAATATTTTTTTAAAGAAATAACACATATGACTGTTGACTGAACTTTAGTTAAAGTACCCGTGGTACACAAAGGAGGAAATTTGCTCTTCACTACATGAAGGGAAGAGCTGACACTAGGAACAAGCATTCAAAAAATTCTGCAGTCAGTTGATGGGTATTCCTATTACTATTCCATGCCCATCAACGTACTGCTGAAAACATGTAATGTGCAATAGGTGTTCAATCCGCACTAATAATTTTTAAACTTGGAACCTATGGTGCTATGAATTAGACACTCTCATAATAAGCTATATAATAGGGACTAGGCAACTCAGTACAAGTGTAATGTTCAAAATACTCCTCCACCTTCCAAGAAAACTGGCAGTTAACTGTCTGTGCTAGATGAAGAAAAATTCATTTACCTTTATGACTTTGAACTGGTGTTAAAGAAGCAGTAAAACTTTTCTGTGGAGTGCCACTGAATGATGTGTCTCCTGCAGTCGATGTTTGCTGACTTCTCTCAAGCTCACATTTGTATCTGTTTAGAAAGAAGCAGCAGCAGAAATTAATAATGGAAACCAAAAGGTTAGTTATCTGTTTTTAAGAGCCTGAAATACACAAACAAATTATATGAATCTAAGAACTTATTTTGAAGATCAAGTCAAGATACATCCACTGAAAATTTTTAGATACTATAGCACAGGAATATGAAGAATTTATTTTATATAGAGTTTTAACATAATTAAACAATTACATAGGAGTCAAAACCAAGCAAACAAACCCAAAGTAAATGAAAATCAGTTAGAACTGCTTAAGATCTCACTGTATGAAGCTGTAGTCCAGCTAAACACACCCAAATCGCTGTAAACACTGATAATATAAAACTCTTCATTATGCATCTTTATGGTAAGAAACATGCTACCTTCATTCCATGTTCTGATACTGTGCACTTTGAGGAAACCTATGCATACCTCACGAAAATGGAAGGGAATACCCTCCATCCAACAGTGTATTTTTTGTGTGTACCATTTACACTGCTACCCGAAACACCACAGCAGACTACCCATTCCAGTGATTTTTTGTGAGCACAAAGAGTTACAAGTTCATCCAATGAAACCAGGTAAGTAGCTTGGAGGTTATACAGCAACTTTCATCCTGCCCAGGGAGCACAGGTTGATAAGGCAATGGTTCCAGGCTGCAGCTCATCACAGTAGTGACTCCACAACTTGCCTTTCCATTTCCCCTCCCTTTTACAGCACAACACCAAAAACTCCTCTCCCAGTGGATTGTCAGTTGCTATGAAGGGGTATATGATCAGTTATCAGCATAAAACAAAACAGAACCAAATACAAAACCAAAACTCATTGCCAAGATTAAGCTACATGTAGTAATGATCTTTTGTAGTGGATAGCTATGCAAAGTAATATGATGAGGAGGAGATAATTCAGTAAATAGGACTCAATTTTGGAAATGGGTAAATGGAACACATATCCTTAGTCTCTCTGGCTCAACATTTGCCAGCAGATAGAGAAAACATGAGTATGGTTCTATCAGCTCTGTTGAATCTCACTGGGGAGATGGATCTCTGATAGATCTCAGCAACTCCTTATGCAAAGCTGGTGTTTCTACATGCTAGAAGTTGTTGTGTTGAAATTTAGAATCCTCTCATAGCAGCCAAATACTTCAACTATCGTTAGGTTTTCCCAAAGAGGGGGAAACAGAGGGAAAAAAAATGGAAAGACCAACACAGTTTCCTCTTTATTTGCTTCTTTTAGGACATGTATGAGGCATACCATCCAAAAGTTAAAGGAAGAAGACATACTTCAGGCCATGGGAAAAAAAAAAAAAACAAAAACAAAACACAAAACCCACAAACCAAACCATTAAGAAACCTGGTATCACAGACTCAGCCCTCTTTGTGACAGTAATGCTGCATGACTAGTATTAGCACAACAGTTTATTGCAGGATACTCAGCCTTATTGACACACACAAAGTTTCAGACAGACTTTTATTCAAGAACATAGGTGCCTCTAGTATGGGAGCAAGTTTAACAGATGACAACATTCCCTTCACTATGGACAACTGTTCCATTTGTATAGCACCCTCAGATGAAGGATTGTAGATGTGTCTGCATTACAGAAGATTCTTTTATTGTATGAATTGCATTCCACCTCTACAGACAGTACACACATACTGCCTCAGTAATAAAAGTGTTTACAAGTTGAGGCATTTGAATTAGGCATTTCTTTACCAGAGCAACTGGATTCAGTGATTCAGTCACAGCACCATTGCTTTTAGCACCTTCACAGAACCACAAAATGGCTAGGGTTGGAAGGGACCTCTGGAGATCATCTAGTCCAATGCCCTGCCAAAGCAGGTTCACCTAGAGCACGTTGCATATGGTCATGTCCAGGTGGGTTTTTAACATCTCCAGAGAAGGAGACTCCACAACCTCCCTGGGCAACCTGTTCCTCATGTTTTTCCTCATATTGAGATGGAACTTCCCATGTTGCAGTTTGTGCCCTTTGCCCTTTGTCCTGTCCCTGGGCACCACTGAGAATAGTCTGGCCCCATCCTCTTGCCACACATCTCTAAGGTATTTGTAAGCATTGATAAGATCCCCTCTCAGTCTTCTCTTCTCCAGGCTAAACAGACCCAGCTCCCTCAGCCTTTCCTTGTAAGAGAGATGCTCCAGTCCTCTAATCATCTTTGTAGCCCTCTACTGGACTCTCTCCAGTAGTACCTTGTCTTTCTTGAACTGGACACAGTACTCCAGGTGAGGACTCGCTAGGGCAGTGTAGAGGGGGATGATAACCCCCCTCGACCTGCTGGCCACACTCTTCCTCATGCACCCCAGGATACCATTGGCCTTCTTGACCCCAAGGGCACATTGTTGGCTCATGGTGAATTTGTCCACCAGAACACCCAGGTCCTTCTCCACAGAGCTGATTTCCAGCAGGTCAACCCCCAACCTGTCCTGGTGCATGGGGTTACTCCTGCCTAGGTGCAGGACTTCAGCCTTCAGGTGTATCAGCCACTCCTCCCAGTTTTATGTCATCAGCAAACTTAGTGAGGCTATGCTCTGTCCCTGTCCCTTCCTCTTCCACTGCAACAGATGTTCATGCCTCCTTCTTCCAGCTGTCATATTTTATTGGTAGACTTGATCTTACAGACTGAATTCTCAGTTGTGATAGCTTTTTGTTGAAAAAAAAATTCACAGATGGGATGGATCCCTTTTCATACGACACTGCAGATTTCCCCCAGATTAAACAGGAACTATAGGTGCTAACTGCTTCAAATGGCACACAAATTTCTGTAGAATTCCATATATGCACATGTATATGTAAAAACGGGCCAATGTTTTGAAATTTTGGTCACAAAATGTGACTGAAGTATGAGATAAAGAGAAACTAGAGGACCAGACAGTATGTGTTAAATGAGCAAAACATGAGAAAATAACCATTGTAAACAGGCTAGAGACATACAGCAAGTCCTCACCTTTTCAGTTCTTGTTCTAGTCTTTCAATGTCTTTCTTGTTGGAATTCAGCTGCCCTGACTGAATGTTGACTTGAGATTCTTTTACTTGAAGATCGTGTGAAATTTTCTGCTTTGCTTTCTCAAGACCATCACACAATTCCATCAAGCTCTGGTTCTCTCTTTTTAGTGTTGCAGTTTCATTTTTTTCATTTTCAACCTAGTTGGAATATAGACCATTTCAAAAATGTCTCAAGTCACCTCCACACTTCTGTGCAATTATTATTTTAATAACACAAAGTTTACATACTGTTATTTTCTTCCTAGCATTTCAAAACCCTGACAGCACTGAAAACCTCACATATAAACATTGTTTAAGTAGTCTTGGGCACGAACAAAACCACATTTCCTAAAACTCAACTCAGTCACATTCATTTCTATTTGACCAGAAAGAAGCTCATCAAAATTTCATCAATCCTTAAATACTAATAATCCGCACTAGTCTGCATTCTTCACTGATCGTCTCGCTTCTCTTTCCAGCCTATCAACTTTAGCAACCAGAATACCTTGACTCACTAAACAGAGAATGCACAATGATTATCAAGAGTCACGGCTTTTAAATTGGAAAGAGAGCCTGACAGCAGAGATGTCTTTCTCCTCCCCTCTAGCTTCTGAGGGGCAGGCTACACCTTTGCACAATGTTATTCTTTTGAATCAAAAGTACCGAGAATTGGCTGCTGCTTCTGAGAATTTTAAAGCACAGCTATTCAATTGCACCTCTTCCTTTTGTTTGGGGAGCAAAGCAGTACCTTTGGATGGTTGAGATAAGTAGCTCGAAAGTCACAGGAAGAAACTACAAGAAAACCACTAGGCTTAAGTTTTGCTAGAAAACTGTAACAGCATAAAAAGAATAAAAGGCAACCTTTGTAAACTTCCTCTGATTTGTATTCAAACATTACAAAACAGAATTCAACAAAATGGGTGAGTTCTGATCTGAAGCACGGCAGGACCCTGACCAAGAGGGTCTCTAGTTTCCTGGCTAGAGGATTGGCAGGGTAAAGCCAGGCAAGGTAAAATTACAGCCCTAAAGAAAAAAAAGCAGCCCAAACCAAAAACCAATCCCAAAGTACAATCTCTACAATGAGAAATTGGAGATCTACATAAACTAAGTAAAAGATGAGGCAAATAGGTGCATGCAGGCAAGGTGAAACAGTAAGAGGCTGTCAACTGTGCAGCTCTGTTACATAAAACAGGACTAGTCATTATCAAGATTTTTAACAGGCATAACAATAAAGTATTTTTTTTTTTCTCCTAATCATAAAGGGAAGCTTGGAAGAAAGCCTCAAAGTAAACATAAAACACCTGGAGATGAACAGTAATGCCAAAGACTGAGAGGAGGCAGGAATTCTCTACACAGTCAGTAAGAACTAAACAGAAGGGAGAATATGATGAGTATGAAGTATGATGAAGATAAGCACTTCTATACTACCTTTTTGGTCAGTCAGTGGGAAACACCCAAGGCAAAACCCATCCCCTAACAATCAGATATTAAATCTTTATAACTGTGTTTGGCATGGAGAATGCTATTTTAGGGAAATGACCGCAGTACTCATGTTACCTTCTGTTTCTGTTTTTGCAAAGCTGCCTCCAAAGACTCTAACTGGAATTGTCTTTGTTGACGCTCCTTTTTAAGCTTGTCTACTTGACTTTCCAGCTCATGGATCTTCTGAAGGACTCTGGGAGAGAGGCCTTCTTTCCATTCCTCAATGGCCCAGCTCATATTGACGGGATTCTTGTTTAATGCAACATGGATAGTACTGTTCCTGAAACACAGAGACAACTACAATTAGACCTTGAAAGTGATTAAATAAGCCACTCTTAAATAAATTCCATGTTTAAGCTTAGTAGGATTTCACAACCTTGAGTTACGGGCTTCCTGACCTAAACACCAAGCAGCAACTTCTAATATTAGGTCGTATTTTGACACACTTCTGTCCAGTTAAGATGAGATTTTTAAAACCTCACATTAATCAATCTCCTAACAAGAACGGGGTTTATATTCTTATAATTACTTTTCACTGCTGTACTTCAGAAAGTTTCTCTCTACATCTCACATTAAGGAAGAGATTTTTTACGATGGGGGCAATGAAACACTGAAACAGGTTGCCCAGAGAGGCAGTAGATGCCCCATCCCTGGAAACATTCAAGGTGAAATTGGACAAAGCTCTGAGCAACCTGGTCTAGTTGAAGATGTCCCTGCTTACTGCGGGATTGGGCGGGGGGGATGGACTAGAAGACCTTCTACAATTCTATCTTATTTTGATGTTCACATTGCAGAAGGTCATTAGCACTTAGGACTGCATTGTACTTCAGTGATGTTTAGCCTGAAAGCCTTGCAAAAACCCATGGCTTTGTTTTAGGTGGCAGCAATGTTTCTTTCTTTAAAGAAGTTTTTCAAGCCAATACTGCTGAGCTTGGGGCACTGGGAATGCTCTCTACGGGCCGAAACAGCTGTATGGTACTTACAAGCTTGACACACTCATATGATTTTATTTGTTATTGTAATGACTTCGCCTTTGGGGGATCTGGCACGGGCTTACTTTCTCGAGACACCAGCACAGCTCAGAGATCGCTCACGAGAGACAAGTTACCTCATAATAACTAAAACTAGAGATCAACAACGGACGGACAGAGCCCACCCAGTCCTGGGGAGGGGGGGGTGGCTCAGGGTGTCACGAACCTCACTGGGCTTGACCCTCGGCGCACGGGGCGGCTGCCCGGCTTTGCCGCCTAACGGAGGGCGGCACGCCGGCCCCTCCCGGAGACACACCGCGCCAAATGCAGGCGCACCCCCACCCTAGGGGAATGGCACTGCGCACCGCCCCCCTGGAGCTGCCTGACACCCACACCCCCGACCCCGCAGAGGTGGACAGGCGCCCCGAGCCCCCGCCCGACCGCTCACTCACTCTTAAACGCCGACCCGGGGTCCAGCGGTAGTCACCCAAACCGCGGCTGCCAGCAGGCAGGCAGGCAGGCAGGCAGGCAGGCAGGCAGGCAGGCAGGCAGGCAGGCTCCCGCAGCCCCTCACGGCCAGCGGCGACTAGCGGGATGCCGTGACAGGACGCGCTCCCCGCCGCAATTCAAAGCTGCCACCGCCTCAGCGGCCGTTTGCGCACGCTCAGGCAACGGGCGCCCGAGCGCGCTGATTGGTCCCGCCGGGACGCCGCTCGCCACGTGCACCTCGCCTCGGTAGCAATGAGGGCGCAGCGCCGGGTCGCCGGCCTTCGTGATTGGCTGGTTCGGAAGCATTCAAACTCCATTGGAGGTGGCAGAGCAGGGGCGGGGTGTAGGCGGCTCGTGATTGGTCCCCGAGGCCGTGCCGAACACCGCCGCCCCGGGGAAGGGAGGGAACACCGCCCTCCCGCAAAGCCAAACCACCGGGAGAGCCCTGCGGTACGGCAGGGCTGTGAGGAAAGCGCGGCCAGAAGGGCAGCAGGTGGCGGGGGTGTAACAGCAGCGTCAGACCTTGTATCCAAAATCACTTTCCTGATCGCACAGAGAACCCGAGTTTTGAACAAGAACAGGAACCTGTCCCGATGGGAACCCATTCACCTGGAAAGTTCTACAGGAGGATCACGAAATGGTTTAGCATTCAGTTCTGCCCAAACCGCTCCTGGGGATTGGTGGTTTTTGAGGGAGGGGAAGGCAATTCAGCCCCATAGTGCATATTTTCTACCCTAAAAGAGAAACATAAAGTGTAAAAAAAAACAAAAACAAAAAAACCCCACGTTTTCTAGCACCGATCACTGAATGCAAATGGCAACAGCAAAGGCTTAAGGATTTCAAAGCTTCTCTGAACTTCCTTGGGTGCCCATGACCGGTTTCTAAAGGCTTCCTCTGGTATGCCCCTCGCTGCCCTCCCCCCGAGCTGAGGGGGGGGTGGTGCGGGTTTGAGACAAAATGGTGTTTTCCATCAGAATCTGGGAATTACTGATCTGCTTATTATTCCACCTAATTAAATGTCTTGCCTCTCATAATCATTCTGAGAATATTTACTCAAGCACTGTTCTTTTAATCATATTTCGGAAATTGAGTTAAACACGTCTTCCTTGGTAAGTTAAACAGCTCACCAATCAGTTCACAAGAGCTCTAATTATACATAAACACCGTGTAACAAACTCACTAGCACATTGTTACAAAAATCTCCCAACTAGACTGTCTCTGTTTAGCCAGCAGCCAGAGCTAAACAATAACCAGTTGTTCAATCACCCCCCAGCTAAGAAAGGGAATTGGAGAAAGGAGGGAGACTCATGGGCTGAAATTTAAACAGATTTAATAAAATAAGAAAACCAATATCGATACTAATACAAAAGACACAAAGTTATATTCAGCCTATAGAGTGGTGCTGAGTCCCTCCAGGGACCACAACTGTTGAGAGAAGAAAGCAGAGCAAAGAGGCCCCCCCTCCCCAGCAGCTTTCCCATTTATAGTGAACCTGATGTTAACGTTATAGAATATACCTGTGGGCCAGCCTGGGTCAGCTGCCCTGGCTTTCACTGCTAATGGCCTTAATCACCATCTCACAGCTGGCCACAAACTGAAACAAAATGTAACAGAAAATTGATTCTAGAAATTTTATCCCCGCAAAACCAGGACATAGACCCAGAACAAAACAACAAGCCATCAAATTGGTGGAACTGACCCATCATAAATACCTCTTAACAAATGACAATTAAAAAAAAAGCAGCTAGAAAATTCTGTGATTAACTTCATGCACCCCTAGAGATGACTATGCAGGCATTACTGAGGGGACAGCACAGAACAGCAGAGGAGCAGGAACTAGTGGAAGAATGGGAAACCCCTAACATAGTACTGGCAAATAATTCATGAAAGCCGAGGGCCAGTCTGAACTGAAGGGGATCCCCCACTTGGTGGACAAGGGGCAAATGTTCTGTAAGAAGTAAATACACATTACATGTTATATTCAGTGTTTCTCATTTGACAGTAACAAATGTTACTTAATCAATTGTATCCTAATAAACTGCAGAAGTTGAAAGAGCTTTCAGTTACTGTGGATGCTATAGTGTCACCACTGATAGACAGGGAGCACCAGCTTTTAAACTACTGCATCATGATGAATCCCTCAGGGAAGGCTTCAGTGAACCACCTTTAACTTTCAAGACCAGTGGCATACTTTTTCAGAAGGGGAAAAATGAGTAGAGGCAGCCTTTGGGGTTCTTACAAGGGATGAAAAATGAAAATCAGCTGGTGTGCGCAGAGCTTTTAAGTTGGAGTCTGATGAATGCCTGGATAGCTGAGGCTAAAAAAAAAACCTGACCGCTGTTGTAAACTTAAATATGAGAGAACACTTGTTCTGAAGCCTGTTTCTAAGAATGGTCAGATTTGTACTGGGTTTCTGTTGATAATGAATTACAAATGAATCCTTTCATATTTGGCATCCTTTACTTGACTATTGCAGCAATTAACTAATTATCATGAAAGATAAAAGGACTCATGAAGAGTACAGAAACTTGCTTTTTCTTTTTCCATATCAACATTATTTTGCACAGTAGCTTCATAGGTATTATATATATTGGGTATCAGAAGTAAATATAAGATGCAAAAATATTAGTAAGTGTAAGATTGAAGTATAAGATACAAGAATAAGGTCAAATACTATGAACAAATAATAACAAGTTATAATGGGTGTTAATAGCAACCATCAGTTTGCCCAACACTTGTAATTATTTTTATTACTCTCTCCTGGCTAGAATTCTTGAGGTTTTTCTAAGAGGCTCTCAAAATTCCATGATTTGGAGCACCCCATGATTTTGAGCAGAGAAAACTACCTCAGCCTTGTGAAGTGGCTTTTCTTTGCCCTTGAAATTCCATTCAGTTCTTACACAATGTTAAAAATCACCATTTACGTTTTCTCACCTGCATTCCTTATGATAATTTTTGGTAAAGGGCCAGAACAGTAGGTAGAATACAAAAACCACTAAAGGTTGGATTCATATTACTGCAGCTTATGTCAGAGCACACGATGGAACAAAACCATAAGGGGAAAAAAGGGAAAGAGCTTCTGACGAGAAAATCCCACCCTGCTTGGACACTACAAGGACCAGAAATCAGATAGAGCTTTTCCCTCATGTTCTTCCTTGCCAGATTTGGAATCTGTCAGGTAAAGCCTATTTCATCTATCTAGATATACACACATATGTACACACATCAAAGTGAACCTGAAGGGCTGGAGCAATCCTGTTCACCCAGAGAAAAAGAGAAAAGGGCCAGGCATTCTGCTTCTGACGTGGTTCTAGCTTCCCAGCTTCCCTGTCGAGGCACTAGACAGGCAGAAGCTCTGCCAGGCTGGGGGTGAAAGAGAAACAAGCTGCATCATTTCCCTTAGCCTCACCTAACATCCACCCTGTACTAAATGATGCTTCTTGCCTCTGGAAAACAAAATTCTCCATCTCTGCCAATGTGAGTAGGTAACTGAGAAGGTGGCAGTTTAGGTGTTAGTACTGGAGTTGCCAGGTTAAGTCTGCACTAATAAAGCCCAGTGAGTTACTGTTGTAAAATACTATGTTTGATTGCTTATATACCCTTAGATTTCCTATCCTTCATACAATTGCATGTCCACAGAACCCATATCTTGTTTAGTGAACAGAATGAATGTAAAGGAGGGCGCCATTAGGATGCACGAAGAACCTTACACCTTAGATTTCTGAACTGTCTAGTCTTATGCTCTTAAAAAAGGTTTAAATGACCTGCACAATCTTTTTTACAGTTCATTAACAAAATCAGAGACCACAGCAAATCACAAATTATAAACTACAACTTTGTTCCCAAAGGAAACGGGGCATTTCTGTAGTGAGTATTACAGTATTTCTTACCTACTAAGGGAAACCACTACTGAAGTGCTCATGTTGACACCATTGCTAGGGTCAAATAGATGAACCTATTAGTGGATAAAATACCTGCAGCTGCTCTATTGTTTGGTGATCACATTGTCTAGTATAGCCTACTAAACACCAGTGGGTAAGCTTCCTAGTACTGAAAAAGTGACTGAAGTTACCTGGATTGTCTAAGGTGACACGGTGAATCACATGCAGGTGCTGGACAGGAACCCATGGGTGCCGCTCCATGGGAGTTTAAAACACCTCGAGGCAATGTTGCCACATTCCCACCCTCCCTCCTGTCCCCCACCTGCACACTGCCATTGCTCCTTTATGATAACTTTGGTGCTGATCTGAACTGTCAGATGAAATAGTTAAACTGGTAAGGGGTATTAGACTAGGCAAAGACCTTTCTGGTAACATCAGTTTGCATACAACTTGCGTCTCCAAACTGCTGCACTGTGGGGTCAGATAAATGCCTGACCCAGCTCGACAGATGGAACAGGGATATGCAGAAGAGAGTGGACAGGACTGTGGCTTCAAATTACCAGTTACTGAACTGTAAATACGATTGGAGGTCTTTTTTTTTTTTTCTTAATGGTAAATTCCTGCTCTTTATAGTTCTGCTGCCAGCTAGAAATGGCAATACCAAACAAATATTTCACATTACAGATATTAACACCAAAAAATACATTCATGATACTATCAAATACCGCTATATCTTATGGGCAAGGAGTTACCAGGTTTCAAGGGGCATTTGATAAGACGGGAACGTATTTCCTTCATGGCTCACTCCTCTCTGACTTTCATGGGTCCATAGCTTGCATCTCCTTGGCTCCCATTTTTGTTAGGATTGTACTCTTAACCATACACAGGTACATCTACTTTGAGTGTCATTCTGTTCAAGCGAGAGAGAGAAAAGTGGTTAAGACATAAGTGCATGTCCTGGTTTCATGGGATAAAAATTATAGAAGAAAGTTTCTGTTAGATTTTGTTTCAGTTTGTGGCCAGCCATGGTGATCAAGGGCAGCTGACCCAGGCTGGCCCACAGGTGTATTCTATATCATTGACATCAAGTTCACTACAAAAAGCAAAGCTTGGAGGGGGGTAGGGAGGGCTCTTTTTGCTCTTGTCTTCTCTCTCTTTCTCATTCCTAATGATTGCTATTCCTAGAGCAAGTTGCTGCAACTCTGTAGCTAAGTATAATTTTGTGTGTTTTGTATTGTTGTTGGTTTATTTTATTAAATCTGTTTAACTTTAAACCCATGAGTCTCCCTGCTTTTCCCAATTCCCTTCCTTGGCTGGGGAAGGGACATTGGGTGAGAGGAAAAACTGTTATTGTTTAGCCCTGGGTGTGGGCTAAACAAAGACAGTGCACTACAGATAAACTGAAAAGCATACACCTTTCATAGCCATTTCTGCCTCTTTCCATCTTTACCACCAGCTTTTTTTTTAAATGGGGCATGTAGAAAATGCCTGCTAGTAAGTTATATTACCTCTTTTTCTTGTTAGGGCTTTCTAGATCTGTTTTTTCTTTGGTTTACATTTGGTAATTTTCCTCCCTCTATCACCTTTAACTCCTTTATTTTTTTTTTTTAACTACTTTTAAATTTCTCTTTTCCTCAAAGGCTAACTCTCAGAGTGGTTTGTGGCCATCACCTGCATGACTGCCTTCAAAAGTCTGAGTTTTGCCTCTTTGTTGACCTCCTGTTCTAAGTTCTTGATCATTTATCATGGCTGCCCTTGCTGTGCCTAATCTCCAATTTAACATCCCATTCCTATGAACTACCTAAATTAAAGCCTTGAGCTCATACTTTATCTTTTGTTATGACCTATATATATTTATTATATACATATATATTTATACATATGTAAGGTTTTATATAGATAACTTTTATGTATTATCTGAGAAGCCATACTTGCTTCTTATTGTGTTCACCTACTGGTCAAATCTTTTAGCAGTCAGTGAAATAATTAAGAACATCACCTACACCACACCATTCATGACAAACTAATCAAATCACTTATTAGCCTCTACCTATCTTAATGCTGTCTCTAAAATCTCCCAGTGTTTCTCTGTTAAAAGGTTAAACAGATAAGACACAAGTATGCCTCCTTATCTTACACGCATTTTAACCACCTCAATGTTACTTCTGTCACTTTTACAGGCAAGTTCTAGAGTGAGTTTTCAGTCACCCAACCAATTGCAGTGGGAAACCCATCTCAAACAGCCATAGTTTATGAACCACTAACTGAAATGATCCAACAGAATAAATAAATATGCAAGGAGAAAACAACTGCATTCTGCATCTTAATGACTTCGGTTATCACTTGATCTCCTCACCTCTTCCAAGTCTAAATTCCAACAGTTTTATTGGTATTTCTCATACCATTTTTGTATTAATTCTTTCCAGGAAAATGTTTGTGTGTGTGATTTAAATCTTGCCAGGGTATCTAGTGTATCATGCAATGACAGCATAGAAAATAATATTTATATATACCTCTCAGCATTCCCAAATTGCTCTGTCTCAGAGCAAGTTTCCTGTTAATTTTGACCAAAAGTGAGAATCCTGGCTCTTTTAGAAACAATATACAGACTTCAAAAAGCTGCGGTACATCTAGCTGAGGTTTTATTCTTTAACAGTGCACTTCACTGTTAATTTCAGAAAGTCTTAAAATTCAGAGTTTCACAGTATTCTCATATCCAAGCATGGTCTTACACCCATTTCACAGAGATAAGCAAACATTAATGGCTCATTTCAGGTTATACAAGTTTGTGACAGTCCCACAACCACATTTTAGATTATAACATTAGCTCTTTGCTTTCTCAAGAAACCATTTATCTCTAAGTGGCAACAAAATATTTTCAGCTGGGTGCCCACAGTCAGACACTTAAATCCATGCTGAGACACACAGAGGTTATGATTATCAGAAGTGAGCAGCCACTAAAATACCTACAAATCAGTGGTGTACACTGACTTCTAGGCATGCTGCTAAATTATCTTCTGTTAAAGGCTGGTGAATTTTTTTGCTCAGGAGACCACTGTTTTCAGAAATCTGAAGACCTAATGACCATGCTAAATGATACATTTAAAAGTACCCAAATTGACAATCCATGAAAACTGGAAAAATGTTATTCATTCTGTCATCAGACTGTTCTAGCTTGGACAGCAGTAACAGTTGCATAGAAAGGTATATTCCTCATCTAAATCCCTTTCTGAGTTCTTACAACCATGAAATCAAAAGTTCATTACTTTACTCACAAACACTAAAAAGTTTTTCATTTTACAACTCTCACTGAAGATCTGAGAAGAGGCACAGGTATTAAGTAAGTCCTCAGGCAGAATACAACTCTAAGCCAACTAGAATATTCAACACAGCATAGTTTATTTGCACAGATAGTCAACCAAGACTTTTTCTGGTCTACAAAACTGGGTGCTGGCTTACTTGTGATAAGCCATAGAGTACTATAACATGTTAGCTCATGCTTGGTGGCAACAGGTTTGTTTTCCAAGATTGTGTAATCCAAATTCCTTTTCTAAGAGATGATTTTGAGAAGCACTATTAAATGGAATAATTAATGAGAGCACAGAATACTAGAGAAGTAAACCTTTTTTTTTTTTTTCCTCGTGGTAAGCTTCAAACATTAAAAAGTATCAATTTATAAAGAACAAATATGATTTTAGGAATGGGAATTTCTGCTAGTGCACTAAGTTTCTGCTTACATTACAGTCAGGTCAGTGTACCCAGCTGTAGCACATGACAGAGATTTTAGGAACACAGTTAGGGTCACATTTACAATACAAATTGGGAATGTGTTGCAACTGCATTCTTTGATTTGATTGTAATGTAGATGACTGTAAGGCTAATTAAACATCATCTACTGCTCACAGGAGAAACCACCAGCTGTTGCTCAAGCACAGTTTAAAGACAGTTTTATACAAAACAGGTTATGACATGGTTTCACCAACCAACAAGGACTGAGATTTTTCCATGTTATAACAAGACTCTAGAATTACTTTAGCCTTGGTTTAAACACATTCAAAATATGTTTAATAAAGGTCTTGCTAGCAAGGTGCTAAGACACTTCAAAATTCATTGCATGTAGCTTCAGATAACACTGAAGTTATAAACATCTACTGTATTTTGACCCAGATAAAATCAATTTTCCTCTGCTGATAGTTAACCATTTGGCCAAGCTGAATGGTGTTGGGCTTTTATTTTCACAAGGGGTTTGACACAACATTCAGGGCTGTCAAAGCCACAATTTGAAAAAGAAAAAATTAAATAATATCTCTCTCCTATACAGTGCTTTCATCTGCAAATCAAAAAGCACCGTAAGATCACTATCATTATCTCAATTTTCAGAGAAGAAAACTAAGACACGGGGATGTGCTGCTACATGCCCAAGATCAGACCAAAGACTGGTAGCTAAGGTAACTGAGGTACAGTCCTACGTCAATAAGTTATTTCTCATCTACTCTACTATTTTGAAGAGCATCTTAATATAATAATCCTGATGAAATTGTAGAAGAAACCAGTATAAAAATTAAGTTATACAAGAGCAGAGGGAATATTTTGGAGGTAAATTCCATAAATCATTACAGCAAATCATTAAAGTCTCCAAATATAATACAGAGTTGTCACCTTTTAAAAAAAAAATATTTACTGTAACATGATTCCCTAGCAGCATAGAAAGATAACACATAATCCAGCCTACATACGACTGACAGAAGATTAACCATCAAAGTTTTCTAGACAAATTTGAACCAGCATAGGGGTTTGGAACCAAATCAATGATTTGTATCATTTTAACATCACATTTTTGAAACAGCGTGAGGAACATCTAATCTAGTTTTAGTATTTTATGAAACCACTCCCCAAGTAGCAGGTAAAAACTGTTGGTTTTAATCCCAGGGTCGTATACCCCTGGCAGCTCTTGGGTAACAAAGATGTGTGTGAAGATTCCAGGTTTCAATGGTCCTAGAAAGCAGTAGTAGCACCAATACGACAGATTTCTTTATGGAAAACTCTTTGCAGTAACTGGCTATCTCTGGGAAGCTTCGTATTTCCAAAGCACCTACTGCTACAATCTCCAAGAGTCTCATACAGACACTAATCACTGCATTAACTAATCTCCTGAAAAAGTAATGGTCTTCACCCTTCCCAGTTTTAGGAGGTTGTCTGGGTTGGATAAGTTTGAAATACATTTCATTTTGCAGAGTTTGTTGAGCTGACCATTTAGTAAAAGCTCTTGCTGACAAGTCTGATTTTATTTACTCTAGCTGGTTTTATTTCTTCTAGGGGACCCCACGCTGCAGGTAGCCAGTACATAAAATCTCCCCTCCAAAACCTGTATCTGTCAGCATGTTTATACTTCTTGCAACATTATTTCATTTGCAGTTACAGTCATTAAACAAGTTTTCTTCAAATGCAGAGAGACCTATGAAAGTGAAAGTGACCAGCGGCAAACCAACTACCAGACTTAAGGTAGCCAGCACACCACCTTGAGGCACAGATGCAAAAGGCAGTATTTATTGTCTTAAAAACAACGTCCTTACGCCTGCCCCAGCATGGGGAGAACCTGGCAGGAATGTAACAAGTTAAACCCTAGGTTTGATGCATGCTACCCTCTCATGCAACTTTCCACTCAGTAAGGGAAGGCTGTTTTCTGGCATAAAGCTGAACTGTATAAATTCAGAGCACAGCGGCTCTATGATCCATCTTATCATCTCATTCTGACACCTGATGTTTCTTCCAGATTGTTACTCAAAGCTCTGTATCTACACGTGTTCAAGTATAATTCAAGTTAAAATCTTAAATGGTGTCACTTCTTAGTGCCTTGGTGTAGCCATATGTAAAATGGGGATAATTACTTACTTCATTAAGGTGTGGTATTCGTAAAATCTTTGAGTCTCAGATGAAAAGGACTTTCCTTGCAAAATGTAATTATAATATTATTATGCCAGAGGTAAGGCATAGGCCTGTGATTCCACATACAGTATTTAAATACAATTACTTATCTATCAAAATCAAGAATCTGTACTGTTTCTCCCTCTCTCAGCTCCTGATCCTCTTACCATTATTAATCTGAGTAATCCTGACTCCAACGAATCTGCTCGCGTACTCTTTCAGTAAGGTGTGCAAGGAGCAAAAAAGCACAGCAACTCAAAAATAGTATCAGTTCTTATTTATTACTATTTTTCATAACTTCCCCTTTTTTTGTAAGGGTCCTTAAGTTCTGCTGTCACAGTTTTAGAAGGATACTTCCCTTTGACGTTTCTGCAGGTCCTCACTGAAAACAGAAGTATTTGTATACACATTTTGGAACGTGAATAATTTTAAATAAATGTAGTCCAAGGCAAAAATAATTTTGCAGACTGGCCATCAGCTATGACAGGCATGAGCATCTACACATCATTTCTAATGCTCACACTGTTCCTAAGCCTACTTGGTCTGCTGCAGTCCATTCAACATCTATCTGTAGCCCCAGACTTCCTGGCAGTACCCCTTGCTTCCTAGAGCATGGCACAGTCTCAGCCCCTTCTCTCTCTTAAAGCAGACATCAGAGGGGCTTTCCCACATCTGCCATGCACCAGGCGTCCTGGGCTTTTCATGTAGTTACCAACTGCCACATTTCAAACCAACTTCAGGATTTCTCCTGCTTGCTTTCCAGCGAGGCATGTGCATGATGGTGGCACCATGGGTGTCTTTCCGTCGGCCCTCTGCGCAGCTGGAGGAGCAGGGATAGCCACCCTTCTGCAAGTGAGGGTCACCCAGTGAGCAGGAGTCCGAACGGGCTAAAATGGGAGAAACAGGAGGAGTGAAGATAGGAAGGGCTGGAGAAGATACCATGCTGTAACGCAAGGCAGAGGGAGCTGACCGGGGGGTTACGGAAGGGCAGAAGAGGGGCGCGGAGAAGCAGGGTGCGCCCCGCCTGCCTACAGGAGGGCTGCACGGGGGAGCGCAGGAGCGGCAAGGCCCGCGGGCGCCAAGCCGGCCTTACCGCCGCTCCCCGCTCACCCCGTCCCGCCCCGAGTCCTGCCGAGGGTGCGCCCCCCGCCCCGGGCTACCGCGGCGCCTCCCGCCCGGCCGCGCCTTTCCGCAGGGCGCCGGGCTCGCCCCCCTCCCGCCCTCCCGCTGCCGGCCGGGCCGACACGTGCGCCGAGCCCAACGGCGGGTCGCGGCCGGCCCGGGCCCCGCGCCGACACGCGCGGCGGGAGGGGCCGGCTCCCCCCGGCGGGGAGGCGGGAGGGGCGGGGAGGTGCCCCGCGCTTGGCAGCTCTACGCTCCTCGGCAGAGCTGCAGCCGGCACCCGCCCGGATTGGCAGGAGCCTGTGCCCTCCTCTTCCTCCCTCCTTTTCCCTCCTCCGCGGGGTGGGTTTCAGCCCTCCTCCTGCCTTGGGGCGGGGGGGGAATAGTTTTTAAAAAAAAGAAAAAGAAAAAAAAAAGAAGAGAAAAGAAATCCCCAGTCGCGTCCCCGACGTCTCCGGGCCCCGCGGCCGCAGCGGCCGCCCCACATTCCTGGCATTCCTGGGCCGTGACTCCCCGCGCCGCCCCAGCCCCAGCCCCAGCCCGGCCCCGCCGCCTCCAGCTCGCCCGCCGGCCCCGCTCGCCCCCGCGGGACACCAGTCCCTTCCCTCCCGCCCTGCCTCCCTCCTTCCCGCACCCCGCGGGCGGCAGCAGGACCTCAGGGCGCCCCGGCCCCCCGCGCCGCCACCGGCGGCTCCAGCTGCCGGCCGCCCCGCCGAACTTCCCCGCGGTGGCCGGGCCGGGGCGGCGGGAGCAGGTCTCCTTCCCCACCGCCCCCGGGGAGCGGCCCGCCGCGCTCCCCGCCCGCTTCGGGTCCCGCCGGCAGCCGCCGCCTCCCGGGCCGGGAGAGCCGCCTCCCGCGGGAGCGCACAAAGCCGGAGCCGCCGCGCTGCCTGGGCGGCCGCCGAGCAGGTAAGGAAGGAGCCGCCGCCGAGTTTGCTCGAGTTGGGGCTCGTCCCCGCGCCTATCAGCCGCCCGCGCTGACTTTGAAACACTCCGAGTTACGCCGTTTACTCCGTGTGTGCGATGGGCAGCGTTTGCGTGGGGCTCGCTGTGCTCTGCAGTGTGCAGCTACAGCTCGGCGGCGTCTGCAACTGCTGTTTGTAAATTACGAAAATAGCTAAGCTTGGGTTACAAATGCCAGTCAGTGACCTGCGATAAACAAGGCTCGGACAGTCCGTCCAGCCCGTGAGTGTGATCTCCTAGGCACCCAGATAACACGGTATTTGTATAAATCAAGAGGTGTTTGTAAATAGCTGGGAACGGGCAGGGCTCTCTGCTGGGCTGCCCGTATGTGCACCACGGCGTGCCCGTGTTTGTCTCCCCTCCGCCCAGGGGTTTACCTTGTTCTTTGTTAGTTACAGTCAAGCCTAAACTGGCCGTTCGTCTTCAGCAAATATGTAACGCCGAGTTATGCAGCAAAGATCGCAGCGAGGCAGGGAAGAATGACATCTGCTCTCATTTCTCATGTGGCGGAGTCAATGAATTTTTAAGATCTCAAACTAGCTCTCTTTATTGGAGTGTGTTTGGGACAAGCGTTACATAATGTGTGTGTGGTATGTGGATATAATGTGTGCTGGAGCTTTCCTATCGAGAACGTTTTATCTCTAATTTGCATAAAATAATCATATGTTTCCATTATAAGCATCTCTTTGGCTGTTTGTAACTTTAACAAGGTGGGAACAAACAGTGACCGGTTCAGTATGTTGTTGCCCAAAAAGTTTTCTGGGATTTTTGGCATGTAGCCTGAAACCATAGCTGAAAGAAATACTTTTACCAGAAGCCATTTCTTTTTTTTTTTTTTTTTTTTTCTTTAAACCCTATGCAGATAATCACTGCTGGGTTTGGTTATTCTGAAAGCACTGTTACATGCTGAAGTTCTTCAGTTTGGCAAAATATACATATAAAATGGCTCCCCCCCCCCCAAATCACAAGTCACCACCTGCCAACCTCCATATTAAGAGAGAAAGCAGTCAAGGCTTTTTGGGGAGAGATGTGAGGGGAGGCAGTCCCAGCAGGGACTGCACTCTGGTTATCCAGCTGAGAATGTGCTATCACATATGAGCGATAAAATACAGATTATACAGCTTTTGCTCTTGCCCTCTGGGGGGTGTGTAGCTGACATCTAGTACTTGTTACATGGTGTAAAATAAAGCGTGTGTTGATATTATAGTAATGCAAATAAGCTTTAGGCCCTGTTCTATTATTGGCAGTACTTTCTTGAACTTTTTTTGATTCCTTTAAGAGCCTGTGCCAGAGTTGCTTACAGGTAGAGGGCACTTGTGTGTATCTAATGGGTCATGATTCAAAAGTTGGGAGCTTTGCAAACTTACAGTTTTAAGCACAGCCCATCTGCTAAAAGACAGTCCCCAAAATGTGTGGCAGAGTTTGTGGCCATCAATTCCGCCACTGCATTTGTATGCAAGAAGCTGGAAAGCAGGACTGGCTCAATGCAACCTCAGAGGATCTAGTGGTGCAGATGAAGGCCAGAGCGAGGACTGCAGGACTGATCTCTCTACTGAGAAACTGAGCTTTTGTACGTACATTATACTTACAGTTTTAAATGTGTTTTTAAATGTTTCTGTAATAGTAGAAGAAGTAGCTTTGGTGCAGTGTTGTTCATGAGGGTTAATTAGCAACCGATGTTAATACTAATGATTGACTTTTCTCCTGGTCATTCTTGACCAGCAGAAGCCCGTGAGTCAGTTGTAACTTAGGTATAGAATGGCTTTCTATGAAATACATCCGCTTTTGTACACTTAGCAAATTGTCTTGGCCTCCAGTGACTCCTCCAATCTTGGAGAAAGTATTCAATATAAAAAAAAAAAGAGTTGTCTACGAACTTCTGGTAACTTTATGGTTTCCTTTCTCTGTGTTTTGTTTTGTACCACTACAGCCAAAGGGATTGCTCTTCATTCTGTTTCTCTTCCTATCCAGCGAAGCTGTGTTTGATTAAATGTTACTTAAGTAGCTCATTTTAATCTGGATTTGAGTTTAGCATGATATATGCAGTGTGAAAAGTATATTTGAACTCCAGCTCCTCATCTGGAAGCAAGTCTGTGGCAAGGGTTAGTCAGCTGAGGGGGTTTTATAAATGGCTGGTAGCATACAAAAGGTAGAAAGCTTACAGCAGGCAAAGCCGCCCAGTAGCGTATGGGTCCTAGTCCTGCAAAGACCCACCCATGTGCTTAACTTCACGTTCATGAATAGTGCTTTTGAAACCACGGAATTTCTTTTATATACATAGTAATAAACATGTATACAAGTCTTTGCAGGAGCCAGGCTATAATACTTAGTATGCAATATATTTGTGCATGTGTATCCAGCTCAATTACAAGAAGATTTCAATAAAGGCTTAATTTTTACGCTGAGCAGATGCCATAAGTCTTTTTATCTCTTAAGTCCCTTGTGAAGTGCAGCGTGTCTTGGCCTATTATACTTTGTGGAGTTCCACTGGAACAGCTCCTGATCTGTGAAAACAAACCATTACCCTGTAGATGTTCCTTCTGTGAGGAGTATGCCTGTGCACAAGATTTGCTGAAATTTTATGTGAAAAGGTCTGGTTCCATTTTTTAAATCTACTGGTTCTCTATTCAGAGGCTCTGTGAAAGCTGCTGAGTCCACCTCTTAGTGTTCTAAAAACTATATTAAAAAATAAAAATTAAAGACTAGATCCTGAAGGAACTGAGGTAGACCTGCGCTGAAGTGCAAGATCATGATAAAAGTATGATTTTGATTCCACTGTCTAATGCCATCCTCCTATGCCTAGTGCAGGAGATCTCAAAACTCAGTGGGCACTTGTGGCTTCCTCTGGTTGTGCTGGATCCAGTCCGTGTCCAGAGTGAGTTTAGCCTGTCCTACACAGGTGCTCATCTTCCGCTTAAGGCCTTCTGGTTTGTTGAGCACTTGGAGCTGAAGAGGTGATCTATGAGGAGACATCTTGCACGCTCTGAAGGAATAGGGCTCCTCACAAATGTGGAAATAGCCCTGGGAGCAGGAACTACAATCCATGACTCTTCCCTTTTCCTTTTTCCTCTGGACTGTAGAAGGAAGTGAGGAGAACTCTGGAGTGTGAAAGGATCAATGAGTCAAATGTCCAAGTGTCCAAAGCTGACATTTAGGTGCTTTATCAAGTTATGGGGGTTTTGTTGACTTGGTCTTCATATCTTCTGTGAAACAGTGTGATTTTGAGGCAGTAACACTACATCTTTATTTTTGGGTTGTGTGCATTATTGGGATGGTTATTTTCTTTTTTGCTGTCTCTTGACAGTATTTGGCTTGACTATCCGGTCTTTGGAGATAGTTTGTTGGTTGTTTTTTTTTTTTTAACTGTAAAGCTACCTGACAAAATGGAGCTTATGATTGAAACATCTGGATAGTTTTGTAATGTTAAGCAACAAGAACACAAAATTGGAGCTTGTTGAAAATTTTTGAGCTAAAAGATACAAGGTACAGCTTATCTTAAATATATGAGGAATCGAAATTGTTATTGAAATTATTTCTTAGATGAAAATCAGATTTGGCTTTCCTTGTTAAATGCGTACATACTGTCCTTTTCTTCTGCTTGCACCTCTTCTGTTTAAATAAACCTTTAGGTAATTTTAATCTGTTTATTCACAGTTGATGCTTTGGCAGGCAAGAAATCTTAGTATTGGTTTTGCTGATTCCTTTAAGATAGCACAGTTGAGCTGTTTTGAATTAATGAGAATGATTTTCACTAGCTACAACTATTGTTTTTTACTTGTTAACATATAATGGAATACATTTTTAAAGCAAACTTACTGAATTCAAGGATGACTTCATGTGAATGTTTGAAGGATTAGGAACATTTTAGTTTCATTGTCTTCAACTTTCAGTGTCTATGGATCATATAATGAAATTTGGCCCAGTGTTAGTGAATTGGCAAGATTAGATTGTGGTCAAATAAAGGTAATGTAACTGCAAATGCAATGCCTTGGCATCTGAACGATGATGACTGGTATTTTTGGCTTTAGATGCAGAGGAAAGTAAAGCTGTCTTTGAGATTGCTCTTTAAAGTGTTTCTCAAGGTCAGCAAATCAATGCTAAAAGTGCCATCTGGAATTAAGGACACAAGACTATGATGCAGCACGAAGTATGTAAAAGGAATATGCATATTTGTTTTACAATATGTTTCCCCCCACCATCACTGCCCTAGTAAGCAGTTGTACATATTATAGTCAACTGTACATGAGCAACTTCTGAAAATACCTAAGGGACTATATACTTAGCACTAATTAAGCATAAATTTAGGTAACATTAAAAAAGATTGCTAACCGAAGGATTTTTCTGGAGCAAGTCAGGTGTGTGACATGTTGAATGGGAGATGTCCTGGGAAGAAGAGAACACCGACCTACAGCCCCTCTCTGATGTCCTGTAGACGTTGTGACAGTCCTGTATTCTGCTCACGTGAAGAGTGCAGATACCGAGCTTTGCTTGAAACCAAACAAGTCTTTTGGAAACTGCAACTCTCCTTTCTAGTTCTCAAAGAGCGTACTCTTTCTTTTGACTAAGAATACTTTTTTTTTTTTTGTCAGTAACAACGTAAACCTTAAATTACCATGTGATGTAGAAACAACTCTGAAAAGAGGGTGGTGAATGTGTATGTTGGTGATCTAATAAACTAGGTGAATGATGGTGTGCCAAAACTTGCTAATGATGCAAAAGTATTTGGATTAGGCAAGATTGAAGAAGACTGAGAAATTGTAAAGGGAATCCAAGAAAGCTGGGTAAAAGGGAAGCATAGCAGATGATGTTGATAAATTCAAGAATATGCATGTTAGAGGGAATAATCAAATTACTCGTTCATGTTACTGGATTGTAAATTACCTATGTTTATTAAGGTGGGGAGGAAGATTTCAGCAATGTTTTATTTGAACTTGTGCACCTCCTTAATGCCTAGCATTGAGCAGAAAAAAAATGCCACAGTCATTGTGCAATGCTGGGTTAATAACACAAAGGACATTATTAAACTGGTGCTCAAATTCACCTCAAATAATCAATTTGTGATCTCCTATCAAAGAAGAGAGATTGGAAGATACTCATATGAAGTTGAACTGAAAATATTAGTGTAGCTTTGTTTCAAGGAGGTCGATTAGGGGAGGTAGGATATATATGTGCAAAATGATATTTGGCCATTAATAAGTAATAATTCCATTACTCTTTGATACAATGACTAGTTATAGGGAGTAGTTTGAAAGACAATGTATATAATACCCCTAAATCACCAATTTTTTCAAAATACAGGTAATTGTAATACTGCCGAAGGAGAGTGTATAAACCAGGAGTCTGGTAGGATGAAAAAGAAAAGTGAACTGTTCCTAGGGACAGGAGAAACAGTCACAGCTACAGCTGAAGGGATGTTAACTGTGAAGCTCTAGGGCATAAATCAACAGTATCTGACGGGGATTAAGAAATTTACCTTAGGACAGATCATGCTATTAGTGTCTGCTGTTATATTTCATGTGTTTTCTTCTGGAGGACATAGGGTAAGCTGATGTTAGAAACAAGATATCGGGCTGATGGTTTGATCCACTATAGCAATTTAGTTTCTGTATTGTACTGTGAATGATGGTGGCTTTAATTAAATATTAATGCAGGTGGAATTGAAAGATTTCTTTTTTTATGTATGTTCAGGTTTCGTAGAAAGTATATGTCGGACTTCAACTCTTTCAACACAATGAAGTATGATGTTTTAATTTATTGAGGCATGCTCTGCTGCGGCCCGGGCTGGTGTACAGAAGAACAGAAAAGACAGGCTTCATTTAAAAGGCAGTTAGAATTGATATCTATTATTAATTGATTTGATTATAATGATCAATGATTTTTAGTATGTGTTTTAATGGACAAGGAATATTTTGTAATTTGTGTAGGTAATACAAATATTCTGCAACAGAATGATAATTATGTGTCTGACTGTGACAAATAGGTGGACCAGTTTCTGGAGGTAACTAGATCTTCTGTAACTTAGAGGGTCTTTCAAAGAAAATATTGTCAAAACAATAGTGTACCAACACCATGGAATTTTTGGACATATATGGACTGAAAATGTTGGTCTATTGCAGAAGAGAAAGTGGGGAAAAAATTTGATTTAGTAGCAGGCACCATGACTGATCTAATAATCAACACCTCATGTTAACAGATTAGTGTATGTAGGGTATAACACAGTTAAGCTTTGACTGTAGAAGTTTCAGAAAACTATACTGTAACCCAAAGTATAAAAAGCAAAGTATTTTGTAACTTTTAGGTGGCCTGACGAACCAGAATGAACTGTCTGGCAGCTATCTAGAAAATAAAATGTGGACTGATTTTCCGACTTCCCCGTTGAAAAGGCTGAAGCTATTTTGAAGGTAGCCTTGCACTGCTTTTCTGAACACAGAAAATAAGGTTAATGGGAAGGCCCTCATTTCTGACGATGCATAGAAGCGATGTCCTCTTTTGGGACTCCATCCTTTGAACACTGGGCTCAGTTCAAAGCATAGCTACCCAAAGGACACTTGATAGGGCCTTAGCCCAGGAGAAGATGGCTGTGTAGGAGAAGCGCGAGGTTACCAGTAGTTGTTTTAACTTGTGTTTGTGCGATTATTTCTTGTTTTTACAACTGAGAAAATAGTTGGCATTCCTCAAGTTTTTTAGATTAGCTCTTATCATGGAACTCCCTCTTTTGAGAGGAGGCATTCGCTACCTTGTAGATAAAATGCCTTTAGCTTTTTATTGATGATGATAATTAAGCTAGGTTTTTGGACAAGCCTGGGCAAAATCAGAGGACTTTGCCAATCAGAGATTCAACTAATAAAAGCCAGATCTCATTTTTGATGTCTACCGCTACATGCCATTTTCATTTCGAGCCCTTCCCTCAGCACTTTCATTTGTTTTTTCAATGCAAAACTGTATCCTGTTGGTAGTGGAAACTCTGTATTTTCCGAGTATGTGATATGCTGGGCTTATCTCAGGCGCTTTAAAAGTGAGACAACGTGTAAAGGAATTTCTACACAAAACTTTGTGCCTGTTGTTTGCCAGCAAAGAGGGAGAGGAGAGGGAAAAGCGATATATCCAGTGGCCTAATTCACTTTGTGCAGAGGTGGAGTAAAACTTCTGATGCCTTCAGTGGGAGCAGGCCTTGAAAGTCCTTTCCCAAATGTAGAAAAGAGACATTTTTGAGAAAATCTGACTTCTCCCTTAAGAGCTTTCTGAAATGCTCAATGTCAATGGACCTGCCTCAGGAGGAAGAACCCTGATGAGTTTTGGGGGTGATGGGAATTTATTTCAAAGGTTCTGGAAAACAGGCATATGAAATGATCATTTTGGTGGGTTTTTTTTTCCTTGGCTGGCAAACTTTAAGAGCTACTGAGTAGGAGTGGTGTCTGTTTACATTCTTCATAGTGTTGTGAAGATTCAGTCTGTTTAGGAAAATGCTTTGGTCAGCTTACCAGATAAAGAAGTTGGCTGCTAACTTCAAGGGATGGCTGATGCAGTCCTTTGCTCGTAGGCAGAAATATTGACAGAGATTTCAGAGCTCTGGTAGGTCCAGAACTCAGGGTGGACAGGGCAAGTTTCTGCTTGTGAACAAAACAACTCATGCAGACACGTTTGAGTAAAGGTCCTGTGATTCCTTGCACCTTTGCCAAGACTGTTGTGGGAATCTGTGATAGCAGAGGAAGCTAAATCACAGTATTGATACTTATGTGCTGCTGCTTCTCACTTTGTTGTGGTTCTTTCTGAGAACAGAGAAAGGCAATGACAGGGTTTTCTTGCAAGTTTTCTTCCATGTGACCATGTTCCTCTTGGTAGCTTGGTGCCCCAAAATGCATTTGTGCATAGTTGGAAATCTTGTTCTCTTGTTCATAGAACAGGACTAAAATGCTGCAGAAGAGCATTATTGAGGCAGGTTAGCATTTAGCATCCAAATACGAAGTATGTTCATTGCTAGTAATTTCACTTCCAATTTTTTTTTATTAACTTTCTTTCTGACAATCTGGAAATAAAAGCTGCAATTTAAAGATTAAAGTTGTTTTTGCTTGTTATATATTTTAGGGCTTTTGGTATGCAGTTTAATGTTTCATACTACTTAATGGTACGTAGAGAAAGGTGTTTAAATAAATAGAATGCTGCATATGGAGAGTTAGATTTCATTAAATAATTAATGTTTTTTAATTCCTTTCTGTATTGCAGAATGTGCTGGGTGCTTTACAAGTAGCAAAAGACATACTACATGTCTTGAATTACAGTCTAAGGAAGAGAAGAAATGGTTTGGTGCAATAGGCAAATGGTGTCTTGGGAAGAGCTGGTATGTATCTGAGGATTTTGATTTATTTGGTCATCGCCTGCCCTCCTCTATAGCTGATTCAGTTCTCAGAAGTTTTTCAGGTTACTGTATTTACCTAGTAAATTGTCATAAACATGTGCATTTAAATATGCAAGTTCAGGAAGGCACACTTCCTGCAAATTCACAGTTCAGTAATTAAGAGACAGTTGTTTCGGAAGGGAATTACTGATACCACCTCAGGACCTGACCCTGTGGAGTGATAAGCGTTTCCCTGGAGTGGAACAGGGGGAGGCACATTCAAGGAGAACACAGCAGCTTGGATTATGAGATCTTCTCTGCTTGCTGTATGTTAGTTTTGCTCTATCTCTTCTTGTTCTTTGTTGCTGCTGCAGCAACCTAAAACAGTTGCTCATAGAACAGCTCTGAGCTTTTGTAGTATGCATTTGCATATAACTCTTCACTGCTGAAAGGGGAAATGATTAATGTGGGTAGGATGTACTTTTAAAAAACATTAAACCTTGCCTCATGATGGCCCAGTTGTTTCTTCTGATGTACAAATGGGTTTATCTGGAGAGACTGATGTTTTCTTACAATTTTCCTAGAACCTGACTTAGGAATGAAGATTGTCACCCATGTACTAATGAATCTGTCAAAACATCTGACAAGGGGTGGGTACACATGGGAGACAATTAGTCATTTTGTTCTATTAGAAACGTCACCTTCTGTTGATGTTATAGAAGGTTTCTTTCCTACTTTTGTATTTTCAGCTTGTGTTAACAATAGAAGTTTGTTAACATGTAGCTTAACTTCTAGGGTTAGGTTTATGTGTTCAGTGTCCTTGACAAGTACCACTGACTCTCTGCGTACAGCTGTGAAATTTTGCACTGCCTTTTTCCCACCTCAGAGTAATACACTGAAATAGTCATGAGTGGCAGGACTGTGCATTTGCAATAATGCAGTAACTTCCATGCAAGTAAATCTGTTAAATGAATGAGGTATTCAGCTAACTTCAGAAAACACAGTCCACTGTTAAATACCACTTAATTTTGCTTTCTCTGTTCTCCTTAGTAGTGTGGATTTATAATGTAATTTAATGTATTTTTTACTTGGGACGGAATCAGAGCAAATGCATTTCTCAGTCTCTTCATGTTGTATGTCGCAATCAAACAGAGCGACTGAGGATATGACAATGACAGGGAAGGATATCCTCAATTATTCCGATATTTTCTTAGGATGAAAAACCAGACTTGTGCATGGTTATCTTAAAAAGGCTTTTTGCCACAGCCTGAGAGAGCTGTGGCTGCAGCTTGGAGAACAGAATATGTTAGTTTTGTTGAATGCCTTTTACAAAAGTTAAAATATGGGAACGAAAATAAAATACCATTTAAAACTTACATGTTGAAAAAGGCCCTTTGCTAATACAGTGAATAAAATAATTTTATAAGATTAAGGCAGAATCTAGATTGTTTATCAGGAAAAACTTCCTGATAATGGGCTCTAGGATTCATTTTACTAATCTCTCAGGAATAGTAGCTCTGTTGTGGGGACCATGTTAAAATAACACTGGACAGTCCTCTAGAGCATTCAGTGAAGAGTCTCTAAGTCTCTGTCAGAAAAATGACCAAGGTTCTGGCTTTGTGATCAGATCGGTCTCTTTCTTCATAGTGGTTTGAAAAATAAAATATTTTTTAAATTAAAAACATGATATTAGCTCCAGTAATTGTTATTTTTCTGCAGCTCTATTAAGGATCAAGGTGAGCTGGGTTATTGAACTTGGAAAAAAGTTTGGTTTGCTTTTTTTTTTTTTTTGGCTTGGGCATTTAATATATGTTCTTTAGCAAAGAATCTGATAACACAGTAGTATAAAACCAGTCCAGAGATCTTGAAGTAAATAGTTTTGGCAGTAGTGTTTTGGGGCCTTCATGAGCAAAATGATCTCCTTTGCAATATTTCATACCTTTGTACCTGTGCTTTGATGTGCGCTTCATTTGCTTTATCCTGAGGCATTTGACAGGCTGTATATTCATTCACCCGTGTATATTTCTGCCCCGACTATCGCTGGCTTGAGGGGTGATGCCCAAGCTAGTTTTACTCTAGCTACGCTGGCTGTTTTGTACGCCAGGTTTTGTACACTGGATTTCATCAGACATCATTAGACCTGCTCTCCACAATGTGCTTTGAGCAAGGTGCTGAATTCATCTCATGGACAACTAGTGTGGGTAGGAGCTGTTTGTGTGATGACTTGTATGTAGGTTTCTTCCACTGCTGTCTTGGTGAAGTTATTTTACTGGCATGTGTAGCAATCTTTGTGTACAAGGGTCAAACCGAAAAGAATTTGACCAGTGTAATAAACTGATAGTGCTGGGTATCAAGTGCTAACTGCAGCGGAAGGGACTGTGCACCAAACAGTGCAGGATCTGTTCTGGATGATGGTGGTGGTGTCGGGTGTGTTATTAAGTCTTTATGCAGTGAGTCTTCCACCTGTTAGGAAAAGAGGTGGAGGAGAGCTTGAAATTTTTTTTTTTTTCTGTTGTTGTGTGGTTTTGTGTTTTTTTTTTTAAACATAGTGTATCTCTCATCCCCATAATGGTAGAGAAATACAGGAAAGGCAAATGAAGTTTATAAAATATCAAAGGTATATGGCTTAAGAGTAGTTCTGTCAACTGATGAAAACCATTAATCTGCAGTCTCTGAAATGTGATGTGCTTTATTACAGGCTATGTAGAATTGCATCATGTGTTGCTAATCACCACAACTGTTGTGGCATTTGGCATTGGAAAAATGATGTCTAGACATGGACGTAAGCTTTACCTCTGCAGTTTATATCTCTCAGGAGTTAGAAATGTGTCAGACAATAAGAAATTCCCTTTGTATTTAGGAGACTTTGAAATACTGGAATCAATTACAATATTTCATTGCAGTATTTGTCTGTATGTGCCTTTAAAGACTACATGTCAAATCTTCTGTATTATATTTTCAGTGATTTGTATACTTTCATCTCTTCTTGACTTAAGATGTATGGCAACGAATGGTGGCTCTGATGATCCGGTGGAAGTGTAAGCAGAAGACGTTATCGAGTATGTGGAAGCAGGTCATGTACTGAGTTTGTTTAAACACAGATGCATTAGCTCATGAACAGCGAGAACTTTACAAGGACAAACTGAAAGGTCAGAGGAAATTAAAAACAAAAGAACACCCAATTGCCATGTCTGGTAAGACTGAGCACTGATTACTCTATACTTGTCCTGCCAGGATCATGATGATGACAACTGTGCCTTATGTCCTCTGACCAGGTAGACTATGAAGCATAGGTAATTGAGACTTTGTTAGGTTAAATTCAGACCTCTTCCTGGAGGTAGCTATGGAGCAGCATAATTTGACAAAAGGGGCTCAGAGTCTTATGCAAGAGAAGCCAGTACAATCCACACGGGTTCTAAGATGTGAAAGGTTAAGTGTTGCAGTTGGGTACATAGTGACGTTGTAACAGACTTCGTATGGTTATGTTACATGCTAGGAGAGCGGAAAATTACAACTCAGTTATTCAAGACTGTAGTAAATCTAGTTAATACCTCGTACTTCTGACACATCTGTCAATGTGGTACCATGATTATTTACCTTGGCACTGTAAGCTCCAAGCAGGAAGTCCAGTTGGTGAGCACTGCATCCCAGAGCCTCTGGTGTATGCTTACCAGCCCCACTGCCACCAACATAATGTGCAGCCTTGCTTACCAAACCAGAGTGTTCATGCGAGTAGAGGTTTTCAGGATCAGGACATAAGTTTGTAACAGGAAATTGCATTTCCAAAGGTGAGTGTGTGAAAGGGGTCAGTAACTCTTGACAGCTTGTTGCAAAGTAAGTTCTGTTGTATTAAACCTGGAGGATTATTACTTGCAAAGTCAATTGCTACAGTTTTAAGACAAAAAAAAAAAAGCTGTAGTGATAAGACTGATGTGCTTAACCTGAGTTCCTTTAGCACACTTTAGCTGGATCTGGGAATAAGTAAACACCTAAAATAATCTCTGGTTTTGTCATCTCTTTGGTAGCGTGCTTACTTCCTGTGTTATGAAAGTCATCATTAGATTAGCTGTGTTTAAGCTTCCTGTCTCACTGGGTTTTTTTCCATTATTTTTGCAATCTCTTTCAGGAGCTACCGATATCATGTTTCTGTAATAAAGGTTTCACTTAAATTATGGTGCCTTTTTTTTCCTGTTGGGATTATTTGTTTTTTTTCTTTCCCCTTTCTTTACTTTGTCTAAAGTAGCTTTCTAACTCTGATATTGTCTCAGATTTTTTTTTTAAATGGCAGATGCTATTGTAATAACATGCAGGCTAAGAAAGCATAATACTGCTTCTGTCTGCGATTGTTGCTCTTTAATAATTTGTACAAAAAGCTGAACACGGCGTTTAGCTGTATCAGTTCTTATTCTTGCTCTGTGAAGTACCCCAGGCTCTTAACTGAACTTCTAAGTGTGGTATATGTGCTGCAAGAACAGTGTCCTTCACTGTGCCAGACATTGATGACTCCAGTTTGCATGAGTCAAGAGGTCCTTAGCATATGGCATTGTGGTGTGGGTGTTTTGATTGCTTGCTTTCGGTTTGTTAGATGTCTGTGTGTCAGGAAGAGGGGTAAACTCACCTGTGTGATATCTCAGGTTGGACAATAAAAATGGCATGAATGGTGGTATTTACCTGCTCTAACCTACCTTTATGCTACTTTTCTTGGCCTCTTATGGGGAAAGTGCTGTTGTTTAATAGATGACCCTTCAGCTGTGAACTCTTGCTGAAAAAATAAGTATCTATCTGAGATGCACAATGTCATGTTTGGCTCATGTAGGGTAGAGATATTGAAATATATAAGTCTTGAAATATAGAAGTTTTAGTTTATTCTCTTACCATTAAGCATGGAAAGTCTGGGCACTGAAAATAGTTGACATGCTAGATTTCACATGTGCTCATTTACTCATCAAAGCAAAAGGTAAATCTAGACATGACGTTTTAAAGCAAAAAGTGGAGCTGAATTTTCAGAACAGTGGGGTAGAACTCCAGGACAGTTCCACCTTAGACCATGGGCAAACATTTTGCCATTGCTGTGTATCCTGCTCAACCTTCTGCATATCCTTTATGGTTAAGTCTCGGTTTCCATCAATAGGTGTCATTTGCTTGCCAGGGTGTGCGTTTGCCTATAATGTTGGTGAGATTTCAACTTTTAGTGTAAGTAAAGATTGCACTAACACTTGAATGTGAAGGTCTTTAAGCTCGTCTTGAGGTTTTGCCCCTCTGGTTAAACTTTTTTCGCTTCGCAAATGCAGCTGCTGCCTTGCCAACTGATGTTTCTTTGTGGATTTCACATCAACTCTTGTGTTATTGCCGTAGAGCATGCATTAGGTCCTTTTGTGTTCTTTTGCCTTCAAATGTAATGCTGAATTTGGTAGTTATCAGACTAATCTTTAGATGTGATTTTTTCATATTTTATTTTTTGAGATGCTAAAAAGTTTCTTGATTCATAGCATGCTAGTTGTTACCTAAAATTTCCCATGACAGTTTCTTTCTGTGTTCATTGATTCCTTCATTGTATCATCTAGGCTCTTGCTAAATATGACACTCATGGTAGAGTTGAATGGGAGAGTTTGCCCCAGTTTGACACCAGCATTCATGTTAATCCACTAACTCAATTCTATGTTTTCCTAAGCTGTGGCAGTGGCACTGTGGTATGAAATCTTGAGATTGCTTCATAATGATGCTTTTTCTTTGTAGTTACAAACTGTCATTTAATTTATTTGCTTCTGAAAGCTACGTATTATTTTAGTAAGTGACAGGATTATATTTTGCATTTTTAGCCTATGACCACAGTAACAAGTAGCTCTTTCCCTTGAAAGATAGTTTCAGGGTCATTCTAATTGATTGCTTTCACTCACTTGCCTATGTTGTGCTCTTCATTTGAGCGTCATTGTCTTGATGGTAATGAAACAAAAGCCCAATTTAAGTCTCACGCTGTACTGGGAAGTAGTTTGCCAGCATTTGACAGTAGAACAAAGGACGTTCATTGACAGATTTCTTCAGAGGAAAATGTCTCAGTGGAAGTCTGTAAAGCAGCACATGTGATTTTAGGCACTTACCAGCTATCACTTTTAAATTATTTTAAATCTGTGGCTGAGCCTTCTGCTATGCTCCAAAGATGTGACTCGGAACACTGCTTGTGCTGGAGAGCTAATTTCCATCCACCAACAACGTGAAAGCCCCCTCAAAACGTCATCTTCCTGAAGTAGGCAACATGAGAATAAGCAACCTCTTAGCTCCTTGGAATATTTCAACACAGGCTATATGATAAAAAGATAGGATCAAAAATTTTCATTTTTATCCCTAATATAAGCCTGTAAAATCCCACTTAACTGAAGCCATCATAGTTCTTACTCTTAATATTTTTTTTTTAAAAGCTGTAAATCTGAAGAGTCACTTTAGGAGTGGAAAGAGAAGAATGAATTAGAACAATGTTTTTTCCAAACTGTGCCTTGCCTGGCCGTTGCCATTCATCCTGCTGAGTAAAGTGGTTTCAGAAAGGGAAGGGAACACACAAGGTGAAGAGGAAAATGGCCCAGAAAAGCCTTCTTCAACAGGACTCTTTAGAATAGTTACAGGACCACTGCCTTATTGCATGAAAACTTGTAAAATGTGTGAAGAGAATTTCAGTTAGGTCCCCAGCTTTCTCTCTCTTTTACCGTTAACTTTTTTATTTGAATGCCATAGTTGTGTATCACTGTATATCAAAACCAAGACAATAATTGTCAACCGTTCCAAGTATGTGTGTACGTTATTATGTTTGATTTCTACCGAGCCATAAACACTCTTTGTCCTTTGCCTTTTACTAGCTATTGGCTTGGCTATTCCTTGCGGACAGGAAAGCTGTGTTTAATGCTTTGTAAAGTGGCCATCAGTTCCTTGCTTTTATCTCTATTCAGCATAAATTATTTTCAGCAAGGCCACAGAACAGTTATGGCCAAGATTTGCAGGTGTCCCTTGTGGAGAGCTATTTCAGGATAAAGGCTTAATCTTACTCCTTCTTTCCTCCCCTTCTCTCTACTTCATCTCTCCTTGAAGAACACTAATCCTGAATGATAGGAGCCCATGGCTTGTCTCTTCCCTCCTCCATGGCTCACTTTTGTTGTTGTTTTGTCATTTTCAGAATTAACCCTCAACTGGATAGGCAGAAGCACATTCTTTTATCCTTGAGCTTGGAAACTTGGTGTGCGCTGCCGTTGTGGTATTTCTAAGGGTAAATTCAGCCCCTAATTATCAAATTAGATGCACATTCTGGTTCTTTGGCATGACTTTTCTTCTGCCCATCTGTTAGGTTGGCACTCTGCCCTCTCAGAAAGTAGCTGACCAGTTTCAGCTGAGCGGAGGAGCCAACCAAAGATGGGTTAAGATAGGCAGCCGGCAGAACACTTTATGTTTGATGCCTCTTGCCAAAAGCTCTTCCTGTTTGCAAACAATGTCAGCTTAAGCCCATATGCTTCATTACATGGGATGACATCTGTGGAGACAGATGTAGGGATGGCAATACAAATGACATTTGATAAGGAAGGGCATATGTTATGAAACCAGACACCGCTATGAGTTTAAGACCCTGTCTGTGCTGCACGTGTGTACACAGAATGCTTGTGTGTTTTGTTGTGTGCGTGCATTCATCGGCCAAGCTTGGGCCTTTGAAGTGCATCGGTGTTCGAGGTTTGTGTCAGGTGTAACTGCAGTTGTATGATTCGGTTGTTGCTGCAAATTATTAGCCTATGTGTCAGTATTTTGCTTCAGCACTCTTTGAATGGTAATGTGCATTAAAGGTCCAGTAGTTAGCACCATGTAAAGAAACATGTTTGGATAATGCCAATGAAAGAGGAGTCTGTTGTGGACTGTCTTTCTGAAGGATTACAGTGTTATCTTCCAAAATGTCTTCTAGGAAATCCACTGATTCCAGCCTTTAGAAATACATTATTTTACACATCTGGGTAGAAAAGGTGTAAAAAAAATCTTTTTGAGCAATCTCTACCCCTTTGCTAGATTATGCTGCTTTTTCACCAGAGGTCAGGTTTCTGTCTAAAGCTACTTTTCTCAGGTACCTCTGCTTTTTGGATTTACAATGTGAAAATTACATTTAAAAAACAGACATTAATTTTAGTTGTTGGAGACTTTAAAGACATACCATCAAATCAAGATCTAGTGAACTCTTAAACTGACTTTCACGTTCTAAGCCTGTCTGAAGCAGAGTAATTTATCTTTCTACTTCAAAAATGTTTTTTGTTGTTGGTATGTGCATGATACAGCATCATATGTACAAACAACAAAGGATACGGGGTTGTTCTTGGAGCCTTCCAGACCAGCCATGTCAAAGAAGTGATGCAAAGTTACAGGAGAGGAGAAGGGAGAGCAAGCAGTGGCCCTAGCACAGTGACCTGGGGGGCCAATCCTGTGTCCTGAACCTGGGAGGACGTCAAAGAGAAGTTGTTTCAGAGAGTCCCCGGTGAACAGGAAAGGAAAGAAAGAGTTTCTCCAGTAAAGCGGTTTTGGTGGCCTGTGCTGCTGCCTCTAGAAATTCCAAGATTACCTTTAGTGGAAGAGTGATTTTGTAATGGCAATAAGGAAGCAAAACAGTTATTAGTAGATACAGAGAAAGTTGGCTTTAATCACAACAGCATCAAATAGGAAGGGGAAACAGAAATAGGGGTTCCCATCAGTTTGCGGCAAGATAGGGAGGACCTCAGTGTATGTGGAAAAAGTGCCCTTCTCTGCCCGTGATGTATCCTCGTGTTGAAGGTATCAAAGTCGATTATTAGAAGATATTTTTAAACATTTTCACTTTGATTTCTGAGGTCAGCAAAGTGTTATTAATCAATCACAACAATTCCAAGCAAAATGTTTTGATGCTGAGGTGTAACATAAAGCAATATTTCTGACATTCACAGGGGAGTTAATTTCTTTCTGTCAGATTTTAGTGTGAAATACTATTTGCTTGATATTTAATTTAAAAATTTTACATTGAGTAAATATATTCTGTTGGTTTAGAGCACAAACAAAAAAAAAAAACCACGTGGAGTATTTGGAATATAGGCCTTATCAGCCATATTTGAAAACTACATTTTTAGTGTTTGAGTGAATGGAAAACACACCTTTCAAAGAAGATGAATGGATACGGGCAAAGTGAATCCTTCCATTAAAAAAATCAAAATATCTTGCACATGAGTATGTTTTACGTATCCCTTTAATGGAGTTAATATTTGGTGTTCACAAAACTGAGAATGTTTTTTAGCATTTTGTCTGGCTTTTTATTGAAAAACATTTATCCAAGTGAAATAATGTATTTCTATATTTAGATATGTAGGACTGTAACAAATAGTTGCAGAAATTGACCTAATTTCTCTAGCAAGCTGTTTTGATAGTTCTTATACATTAAAAACTTCTTGCCTTATTTGAGGAACTTGCTGTATTTTCCAAATCAGGTCTGGTAATTTTGGATAGTGGGTGACTTCTAATTTTTCATTCATTAGGATTTATTTTTGGAGCATTTCTTGGAATGATGACACTCTTTCCTTGGTAGCTTAAGGACAATGTTATATTCGCTAACTAAAAGAGCTCCTAAAGTGTATATAGCTGTTAAACGCTTGGACTGAATGTGGTTTGTTGAATTTGCAGTGTTGTGGTAGGGAAACCAATCTGGAGGAAGAGGATTTCCTTAATCATACTGATACAATCACTTTCTCTACATAGCTTTTTTTCTGTACTTCCAGAAGGATAATTTCACTTCTGGATTAGACAAAGGAATTCTCGAAAGCATTGAGGAGCATTAGTTTCTCTGGTTGGTTGGGGTTATTAAGAAACCTTGAGTACCTCATTTCCACCTCTTACACGTCTCGGTTCTTTGTATGTAATAAAGGGTTAATAATAATAATAATAATGATGATTATAATAATGTCTGATTTTTATTCCCCTCCTCCCCCAAAGTGCTTCATCACCATGGTAGAAAAGATAACTGCCAAGTATCTTTTTTCTATATACTGTAAGGTATTACTCAAGTTACACTCATTAACTCTTTCCTTAAAGTGCCTCCATCCAAAAGGTACAAATAAACACTTGCCTATTTAATTTTGAAACTGGTTTAGTGGCTGCAAAATGCGATTTCTGATAGCTGACCAGACTAGATGAAACTTCAGTGCAATTAACAGCAATTACTTATAGACTGAGATGTGTACTGCCATTTCTTTGCCCACTGTATTAAACTGATAAAAATTGCACCTATTTGTAAAATGTGTGTATTTATATTGTCTGGGTTTTGCAGAAATACAGTGCTTCTGGTGAATTTAAAGTCAGTGGTTTTTATACAGTTTGCAGAAAAGTTGGCCTTACTTTGCAAGAGGTGGAGGATACCCTTACAAGTCACTTGTAAATGTGTTTGGTACATAAAGTCTGGCTTAAGTCTGCAGTGCTTTCAATTATCAGTGGATCTCTCTGCTTGTACATCTACATGTACTTTTTCCTACTGAAGGATCAAAAAAGCATTTTCTTTATTTGGTTACATGATGAATTGCATTAAGTTATTGCTTAGGCAAACTAGCCAGAGGAAAGGCTTTGGCTTTGCTTGGCCTGCACAGTATTTTAATGGCAGCATTGCTGGAGACAACAGGCCCTACTGAATTGGAAGAAACTTGCTTGACTTGGCCCTTGTTTTTTCCTTTGTGTATTGATTATCAGTGTTGCTGTGCATCCTGTATTTAAATGTTGCAATGTTGCTACAGAGATATATGCTGGGCCCTTTTTTTTTGTGGATTTTGAGGTTGGCTTGAGTTGATGGGACAGGAAGAGGACTGCTAGGCACATGAGGCATTGCACAAGGTGCTTTAGTAGTGGGAATCATCTTTTCTTCATTATTTACTTTTAAAGAATTGTTCTTCTTGCCTCCTTGTGTTGCTGTTAAGTGTTTGCAGTGTGTTGATTTTTCAATGCAAGCTGTGACATTCTGCCAGCCATGGGATCAGGCTCTCCAGTCCAAGCCAACCATATAGTCTCTTTGTTGTGATTTTAGAATCAGCACTCAGACAGTTCTGTGGGAATCCATTGCCTGGTGCTACAAGCCCAGCAGCTGCATGAGAATTCAAAGCTCCAGTCTAACACATTGGAGAAATAGTTTTCATTTACAAAAACTCTCCTGTCAGTGCTAATTAGAGAATTTAGGTGTTACAAACTTCCTTAGATATATCATCTCCAGTAGTGATAGCTTGCTTTGAGAAGCCTGTTTGCTTGCCCCTCTGGTACAATAGTGGGAGCTATGTCAAAAGGAGGAGTGGGACAACTCTGAGATACCATCTGGACCAACTTGGGGATCAAAAAAGTTCTCTTTTAGAGAAGCACTGAAAGAAATTCCAAAACTTGAAGGCTGCCACACAGAATCATAGAATTGGTTTGGTTGGAAAAGACCTTTAAGATCATCAAGTCCAACCGTTAACCTAGCACTGCCAAGTCCACCACTAAACCATGTCCTAAAGCACCACATCTACACGTCTTTTAAATACCTCCAGGAGTGCTGAGTACATTGACACCTGCCAGTAATGGGGAAAACAATGAGGTGTATGACTTGCTACTTTTTTGAAACGTGCTGAGTGAAAATGACAGATCTACTTCAAATAGGTGGCACCGTTGAATTTATATTTTTTAGAAAAATAAAATAGTACCTGCATTGTACTGGCTGAAGAATAGAGCAGTATTACCAGAAAAAAAAAAGAGACTTACAAATCATCTTGGAAATTCCATTCCCTTAATTATTTTCTTGAGACAACTTGCAGCTTAGCTCATGGTTTGACAAGATTCAGACTGGTTATGGCATTGCAGATCTCTCCTAATGATATTAATCCTAACCATGATAACTAATGATATTAATCCTCTGATGCACATTTTCCGCTACTGTGATCATTTGTTCACAGTGCTTTGGAGACAGGCAAGAAAAAATGTCAGCAGCTAGATGGTTACTTGAGGAACATGCAAGTTAGACACCTGACTTCTGATGAGTCACCCTCCAAGTATGTGTGATTGAATGATGGTTAACTGATTGCTCCTGTTGATTAAGACCAAATGTATCTGAAATGTGAAACACTTTATTTTCTGAAGGTAGCAGGAAGTGCACTGTAAACACCCTTAGTTTACAGACCTTACTACAATATAACTGTCTGCAAAACCCCCCACAGTTGTCCACAGGAATAGGTTTATGCATTAGGTATGTGTTTGTTGTTGCCAAGCAAGTATTTCCAACATTTTTAATGCACTTTTTAATCGTTGTTGTTAATTGTTTTCTAATGATAATGAGCCTTGATGAGAATTGCTACACCTGGTTGTTTTCTGGTTGATTCCTTTTTAATGAAGTGACTTGCCCGTTTAGAAGTTCCCACGCTATCTTGACTTAAAACTGTATCCGGGCTGTGATTGCAAGAGCAAAATGCAAATGTTGTACCAACATTTTTTATGGTCCACATGTTCAGCAAGACAAAGAAAAGTTCAGTCGTCTGGCACAGACGCTAAGCAGGTAAGATATTCGCATAAATCATGGTGAGATCTGTTCTGTCACGTACATGTGTTGGGAACACACAGGGTAGGGATTGAAGAAGTTTTGACCTATCTGATGCAATAGCTAAAGGCAGAAGTTGTTGTTCACCACAGAGTTTCATTTAGCTGTATCAGCTTTTAAGAGAGAACAGAATATCATCTAGGAAGCCTCAAACAACTGTTGTAAATAATGAATCATTTCAAAATGTGATTATAGTTGTAATCCTGCAGGATGCAGGTTGGGCCTGGGCATTGACACACAGGCGTGTTGGAGAGGCAGAATGCCACCTCGCTTCCTGCAGTTCTGTTGTCACTGACCATTAGTTGTACAAGCAGCTGGTTATTCAAGTGCTTAAATATAGATTGAGGAGCTTAATAGTAAATAGCTATTTAAACGATTGGTGTTTCTAGTACAATGCTTGAGCCAAGATTTACTGTTGCAAAAGATGTCTGAGCAAACAGTAATGATACTATGGATTGAAAAAAAAAAATCAATGAAAATACAAATAGTGAAATGTTGTGCTGGATTCACTAGCAGTAACTCGTTGCTGGAATGTGAAACAGTAGTCCAAAATTAGTTAAGTGTTTTTAGGTGGATTATTGAAATGATGAAGCTGTTTGGAATGTGGGGTTTTGAAACAACTAATCCAGGGCAGTGCTTATGTTTTGGTAGTTTTGTAGATGCTTTTGTATCTTTGGAAGGAGTTATGACCATTGTTTCTGGTATTGTACACACTTAGTGCACAAGCCTTTAGTAAATTACCATTGTTAGACTCACATCTTGTTAAACAAACATAGATTGAAACAGATTCCATGCTGTAAAAACAACCGCATGCAGGCCAACTTCTTTGTGCATGTGGGTTATGTATCATTTCCCCTCAGGAATTAACAACATACCTTGAACTCCACTTTTTAATTTGAGTAAAAGAGCAAGCCTTGCACACAGAAGAATAAAAACTCTTGGACTCTAATCTCTTAATCACCTTAAAATGCTTGAATGTTCAGCTTTGATAATATATGAAACAAATCTGGTGGTCCATAACATTTCTGATGTGCATTCCCTTTTTTTGCAGCAAAAAGAAATCAAAGCAGACATAAAACAATGTATGACAGATGGGTTGGTGGTGGTAAGAGTTAGCCCTCGAGCATGAAGAAATTCCATAGCTCTACTCTCCTTTCTAATATGCTAGTGGAAAGTCATTTTGGTGGCCTGATGGTGATTCCTTTGCCTATGTAACAGTTTTCCTGGAAGTGGGATCACCATGCACTTTGCAGACTTCTGTCTTAGGCCTTTCGATGCTAGAGAAGAGACTATACAGGAGCAATGTCAAGAAATGGAACTTTCTGGCCAGCAATCTTTTGCACTTGGAGGCAGATCTTCTGAAAAACACGTGGTGCATTCCTCGTGCTTGGGATCAGGAACTGGTTGAGATTCAAAATCGGGCGACTGAAATGAGAAAATGCACATAGCAGTCCCAGCTCTAGCATAGCTTTTGCAGCCAAACAACTTTACAAAAATAATCTATGCAAGGGAGAGGAAGACCTTTCAACTCTGTTTCCAACATACATTTCCAAAGGGAGATAGTTTTTGGGGTCCTGCAGGATCCAAAATGGAAGTTCCTTCCCTCCTACCTTCCTCCAGAGTAGCAGGAGAGAACTGAGCCCTGTTTTTGGCACGTAGTTGTAGGTGAGGTGATCTCCAAACATGTTGTAACTACTCTGCTATAATTAGTCCTACTGCAAGGAGGTTCAGCTTCTGGTTTTTAAGTCTCTAGGGCTGAAAGAGTGTTATTTTGGTTTTGGTTGTTTTTTTTTTAGTAGGTGCAGTGGTTTGATCTTTCCATTGTAAATATCTTGTACAACTAGCATGTCCTGGTTGTCTAAATGTAGGCAAAATATACGTGTTTTAGAAGTGCTTTTAGCTCTTAAAGTAGATATCTCCTCTTTTTATTGAACCACTTGTCCCTGATATTTTTCCAGCCTTTGGGATCTTACATTGGGATTTTAAAATAAATAAATAAATAAAATGGCTTCAGAGGAGGATTGCCTGCCTGAAAAGTCTGCTCCAGAAATGGTTGTAAGACCTAATCAGAATAAGAAAAAAAGAAATTACTGGCATTATATGATGTGTGGATTGGATTGGCAGGAAACTGGACCATGGCTAACTTCACTCATGTGTACTGAAAACAAACCAAACCTCACACCCACACTGTTCGTCTTAGTCTTTAAAGTTTTGTTGGCAAAGCTCTGCCTTTTAGGAGTAGGAAAACAAGTCATACCCACAACAGACACAGTTACGCTGGCAAAAAGCTCAGTGTAGTCTCTGCCAGTTGAATGAAATCCTTTGGCATATGTATTTTATTCCATTCAAGGAAGAGGCTTGGCTACCCCTTCCCTGCCTCCCATCCCTTTTTCTCCAGCCCAGTAGAAACCGCGTCTCCACCAGTGGGATTCATGGAGATAACACTGCCGGTGCAGTCCTTTTTAAGTGTTGGTAAGCCGTTAGAAGCAGCTGCCGTCATCTCAGATCTTAACTTGTTCCAGTAGCTAAAGAGAAAAATGCTATCAGAGGAGAGCGTGAGATCGCTGGTGTGCAGAAATTGCATGAAAAGAGTAACGCAAGTCCTCTCAGAAGTTCCAAAGCCTCCGATGAGATTCCTTGGGACTTATCAGTCTTAGTGCACTGACTTAACTTTCTCAGTGACATGGTTTTGCCTGGAGGCAGCAGTAAACCCTCAAAATATAACAGGATATCCTGGCATGACAGGGAGAAGATCTTGGGGATCTAGGTCTCCCAAGGCTGTAGCTGGCTCATGTAAGCTGTTACCAAGTGGAAGCTCCAGTTTTGGGGTGATTTTTAATTGTTTGTTTGTTTTCTTTTTTAAAAAGAAAAAGTTGCATGGTTTTTGCACACCAACAACTGCTCATGGAAGATAAGAAAGTGCAGCAGCCAAAGCTTTAGATTTATTGCTGTGGTCAATTTCCTGTTATTTTTAATAGGATACGGCCCCTCCACTTCTAAACTAGTGAGCTGTATCAAAGGGACTGTATCGTGTTTCAAACCACTCTGGCTGTCGGGTCTTGAACACATGCTCATGACCAGGGTTTGAGCTTCCTAAGCAACGTTATATCTGGTTTAACTTTTTTGTGTGTGTGTATGTTTGTGTTTATGAATGTGTTTCAGCTTCCTGTTATGGGGATTTTTAGGAGCCTTTGTTTGGTTTGTTTTAAAGCTGTATTGTTTGAAAAGAAGAACTTGTGTCGAGGTTTGCTCAGCACAGACTGTGGAAAACAAGGGCTACCTGATTGTCAGGGCACCTCTGACCTGCGCTCCAGCCTGGGTCACTGCATGGGTCGGAAATTAGGGAATTTTTGGCTGGCTGCTGGGAGAGAGGTTCAGCCACTTTGCAGTGCCTGAGTGGCTGGAACAGCGGGAGGAAATCTGGCTGGTAAACTTTTAGCAGATAAAATTTAGTTTAAAAAGCAAGATTTTAACCTTTATCATTATTTTCCCTTGATTAATTTTATTTGGATTCTTTTGGCTATTTTCATTCAAAACCATTTTGAACATTGTAAATAGTCAAAATATCCCCATGTTCCCATGTGTGATAAAAATAAGGAAATAGAAAATTGAGCCAGGCACTAACAAGGAATCACAGAGAGAGTCAGAGGAGGGAGATCAACTGGTCTATAATTTATAAGGTCTTGGTAGGACCTCAAGATGGGGATGTTAGTGCCCTGCATGGAATCCAGCATAACTTGCTGAAATTGTGCAATGCAGGTATAATTTGGCAAGTTCAATTCATAATTGTAATTGTTCAGTGGCTATTTCTAGACTTTATAGTAAATTTCAAACGTGCCCTTTAAAAAATGCTTTGTTATTTTGTTTTTCAGTTGGACTTTCTACAGAACTTTTGGGTTTTGATGGGCATGGGTGGTTACTTTGTCCTCAGACCATCTACTTAAATGAGATTTATTTAGTTTTGTATTGTTTTTTATTAACCAAGATAATGAAACTGAAAATCACATTGAACAATAGGTACATCTCTGACCAATATTTCACCAACTTAAGGACAGGGTATATATCTCTTGGGATTTAGCATTAGCAACTTCTCAGTTTTGACAAGAAATTTTCAGTGTCCATCTTTAAAAAGTCATGAAACTTCTCATATTTTGATATCATGATAATGCAATTATTTTTCCTTTCTCTGTCCTTCTGGATAAGATGGTTTTGCCTTCTGTTAATGATATTATCAACAAATAAAACCAAGCATTTACAGTCATCCCAAGACTGATATCTGATTTCTTGCAATAAATGCTTGTGATTGGTACAATCCTGTGGGGAGTTTCTATGTGCAAGAGCTGAGGAAGGAAAATAAACATAATTTCCAAGTTCAGATGACCTGGAAAGTTTAAATAGGATTCAGCATACCTTGAGGACTGGTAAATTTTTGTCGGTTGATTCTGGACAAGAGATCAGAAATGCAAGGCAGGTTTTACTTCTGAAGGTGAGATAGCAATTCCTGTTTTCAAGGATCTACTTAGTAGTGCATTTAAAAAATGAAAGGGTTTTATAAATTGCATAATACAACCTGAAGGTGTATCTGAATTATAAAGCTTGTTTATAATTGAAACTAGGTAACTCAGTTGCTAATTAGACAGTTTGTAATTCTGAGGAACGTTATTCTGTTGACAGGAATAAATGTCGCTAGTAGTGGAGACTAGTGACTTTTAGTAACGAGAGTGCTACTACCACCTCTAACAGCTTCTTAAGGTAAATATAAGGGCCTTTTCATATCTTAGTTTTGGCACCAGTTTTGCAGCACTGATACTCCATTTATAAGGAGAGTCCAGCCTCCTGCTCCAGGACCCAGAACATACTGGGTTTTATCCGTTTTCTCTTTTTAGGTGCTTGCCTCTGTTGTTTACTGGGACCTCTTCATACAGAAACAATGTGTCCTGTAGTGAACATAAATATTTTCCTTTAAAGGTTTCAATATGTTTATTATGTTGCCTGAAACTAAAGAAGAAAATAAACTTTAAAATTCAAACATGCATGATTTGTTTTTACGGTTAGAATAGGAAAGAATTTATACTTAGCATCCAAAATACTTCGAAACTGTCCATCTCCAAAGGTTTTCTGTAGCTTTGTGTCAACAGAAAATGCATTATCCACAGAAGCTTTTGTGTTGCTGGTTCTTATTTTTTAAGAATAAAAAAGAATGCTACCTTTTGATTTCAGAAAACTCTTTACTAGTAGTGTCCTATGTTTCCTGGCTAGTTTGCGTGCTCAAGCAGATCTGTTGGCTGCTTATAGTGTTCCAGACCATATACATTTATATCCAGGTATTTGTTTTGAGAAACGTGACTTTCTTTTTTCGTAGAAAAGAAACAAATTTCAACTGTCTCTTGGAATTTTCTTGGTTTGTTTTTCAGTCTGTGTTCCCTTTGGGATGTTCATAGTACATTTCAGATGTTGGGTTTTACTCCTTTTCGGTTGCAAGATCTATAATATGTGATGAAGGTGTGTTTGCACGCAATAAAACCATTTAGATGCTCTCTGCTTCAGATTCTAGATATGAAAACCTCCCAGCTAGGTTTCTGAAGACTGCTGGCCAAATTCTGTAAGCCAAAACCACAATGACTTTGGGAAAAAAAATCCAGACATTACAGTCCTTTCATGAAGTCATAATAATGCCAATCTCAGTGTTTACTAAAATGGCATAGGGCTTGAAAATGGCTGCAAAGGCTCTAAAGGCATTATCTTTCTCAAAGCTTCTCCATTTTAGAAAAATTTGTTTATCAAACTGGCAATAAGATGTGATGGCTTTGACTGCAGTCAGTCCATTTCAGATACAGAGCCCACAGAAGCTGTGTTTCCCTCATGGGCACTTGCCCAGCTCAGTCCTTACTACCTTCTGCGCATGTCATGTACTCTCATAGTTCCTTTCCGTATGACTTGTAATAACTATTTGTTTCTTACCATCTTTTTCCCTGCTGCTGGAGCAGAAGAACTGTTTGTCTTTCTAAAATTAGATATCCATGGATACATATAATATTTTTCTCTGTTGAAACTTGGCAGTTTAAATTGCGTATGGAAAAGAAAAGTGTGTTCCACTACAGGAAGTCTGCATGGTGTATTCTTCATTTAGAGGAGAATAAAATGTTACACGGAATATTTCACTCTTTGTTCTGTATAAGGAAAACAATACTTAGAAAAGCAGGTTTATACTAATGTCTATAGCCAGACTCTTCCTCTGTTTTCATTCTGCAGTATTCAGGGTACCACCCTATGAAGGGAATCTAACTATATATGGGATACTGCTAAGGCACATAACTTTAATACCACTTGAGAGTTTTTGTGTCATTCTTGTCTTGTCTCTGCAGCTGAAAGAGGGTGTTCAAACCTCCTCAGCTGTGTGGACCATTCTTTAATGTAGGTCTTTTTTCCTGAACATCTCCCTTTAATTCTCAAGATCCCAGACAATCTTGTCATGTGTTTGTAATTTCTTAAGACTCCACAGGTAGGTATAGTAGTGGTAGGAAATTATGTAGTACTTTATTACTTTTCTTGGCTATATAAGTAGTTAATTTTTTTTCTAGAACCCCTTAAGATGCATAAAGATTGTTCTAAGGAAAAGCAAAGTAAGAAATCGGGAGGCTATTTGACATCTAGGATGGCAGGCAGTCTTAATTCCAGAATGGACTACTTAACTTGTTCACTTTTTGAAACTACTGTAGTATTTTTCATATCTGTACACAAATATATCATTCTCACTTCTGTGAGGTATTAGGTGAACAGAAGTGAACCTTCAAGAGTTGATAGCAATATGCTAATATGAACTTATTTTCATGGAGTGATATAATTGCTCTCTTCCACTCTCTGAATAATAACACACGTAATTGACTCTGGATTGACTCTTGAACATGGGTAATGAGTAGTTATGTTGGACATCTGTACTGAAGGAGCTAAAAGATAAATTAGGATTGAGGTGGTTTCTAGCTTTTTTTGATCAGTGGTATGAGTCCCAGATTTTTGTGCATTTTTTTTGTTTAGAACAAAAGTCAGATGAATTGGAGTTGCTTTTTACTAGCTCTCTATGAAAAAAAGTAGATGAGCTTTGGCTGTAGTGGGAAAAAAAAGTGCACCCTGAATAGGCAAAGGAGTTTGGGAGAAGGATATGGTCTTCTAAATTATGTACATTACATGGGATTCATGCTACCTGCTGTGTTACTTCTTCAGAACACTTTTGAATCTTGTACAAACCAGCCAACAGCTGGAAAGTTCTTTGCCCTTTCCTATCTGCACTGAAGAAATGTTTTCTCTATGTTCTTTGCTTATCTTTGCCAACCTTTTTTTTTTTTTCTTCCCACTCTCTCTCCACTTTATGCCAGACAAAAGGATGGGGTTTTTCCCCTCTGCAAACTAAATACTTGCTCTAACCTTTTTTTTTAAAAAAAAAGTTGTTTTTTTTTTTTTTTCCTCTCCTGTAAGACTGAATACTTTGGTACCTCATGGTAAGGAGAGAGTGCTATTTGAATCTTACTAGCAGGCAAAACATTGTGTAGCACAGTGACGTGAAGAAGGATCCTGCAATATGAACTTGATCTTGTGGCTCTATTAATTTATTTTAATTTCAGTTGTGAAAACATGGTAGAAGATTTTGTGCTGCCCTTGTCACTGTCAGAAGACATGTATCTGCCAGTGCATACATCCTACTGCCAGTTAAAGTGATTGGTTTGAGTGTTCAGAGGTAGTAATGAAGTATTTTGAAATTTGTCTGTCATGAGTAGCTGGTGTCAGGATGCTACATCTCCCAAGCTGGCACACACTTGCTCCAGTAAGAACTGAAGATACCTGTCACTTTTAAGAGTTTAATTCGCTGCCGGTTATTTATGATGCAGCTGTGTTCGGGCTTTTGATAGCCGTGAACAGCTAACGCTGTGTCCTGCAGGAGCTGATTGTTCAGATGGGATAACGTGGTTAGAAAGAGGAACACATCCTTTTGTAGCATGGTGTTTAATGGTCCCCAGTGATACTTTGTTTGGAAATCAATGACAATTGGTTTCTTCTACCTGAACACCTGATGAAGTAGGAGGATCACAACAAGAAACAGAGTTCTTGGATTGTCTTTTAGATTTTCTTTCTGTGACCTTTTGGGATTCACTGTCAGTCCTCTATGTGTGAGGGTTTGTTGTTTGGTTTGGTTTGCTCTGGGTTTTTTTGTTTGCTTTTTACCTATTAGCTTTTCTTCAAAACTCCACTTTTTTTTATTACTCTTTCTTGATATAATTGTAATGTTTATGCTTGGATATTTTGCAGTATTTTTTTTCCAATTGAATTCTAGGCTTTGTGATTCTAATAGTTTCTTACTAATTTTGGCATAAACTGTAATATTAAGGGCCAGCTATATTTTACTCTGACAAGCTTATATATCGAAGTTTAGAAAAAAGACTCAAAAAAGGTAGCAGCTTGATTTTGGGGTATGTAATCAATGGTGGCCAATGAAAAGTGATGTTATGAAATCCTGTAAGGATGTGACCATATTCCATCAAATTTTCTTCGCTTGTGACTGAAGAGAAACACGAAGGTATATGAGTAGTCATTTAAGCACATTTCATGTTTCTTGCTTCCAGAAACTTTATAAAAATAGCTGGGTACAATAACAATAAATTCATTATTCTTACAAGGATATCCTGAATTTGACATGCCAGTATATGACTTTGAACTTTACTCAGAAATGGAGGTTGTTTTGAAGATAGCCCTTCAGAAGGATTCTCCTATTTATGCTATGTGAATGCCTGCGTTATATTTAGGCACTGAAAGTACTTTTGGACTGTGTCCTGTATTCTGCAGTGGGGGGGGAGTGGCTGGGGAAGATACGAGCTGTGCTTTCTTTCATGAGGATACTTAAAACTCTTTTCCAGTGATCTTCTCTCCTAGAGAGTCTAGACTGAACTCTGCTGCCTCTAGTGTCCCTCCCACAAGAGCAGGTTATAGACCCTCCTTACACTCAGGTGCTGGACAGGGGTTTGTTCTGCAAACATAACCTTTATTTAGCTGAAAGAGAATGCTTTAATTCTGTCATAATTGAGCTGAATGCCTTTCCAAACCAAAGCAAGGCAATGTCATTTCTTCATGATGTCTGCCATGTGGTGGGCTTGATTTCTTCTTCTTTTCTTCTTCGATAGTTCCAGTGTGAACTTGGAAATGGAGAACTGAAGGTCTTGAGTCAAATTTTGTATTGTCATTATAGTCATCAGTATCGAGAGGGAAGAGCAGAGCTGGTGCTATCTCTGAGCTGAATCGCACTTCACAGGGATTGGCAACAAATTGTGGGAGTTTCTCATTCCTTACTCTGCATGGTCTTTGTAATGGCTTTATCTGTCACTTCATCCCTGGCATCAGTTCTGTAAATAATTACCCTGTGACCCTTTGGTCCTTAGTAACTCTTTCAAAAGCACAGCTAATCATTTTATAAAAAAGGCAGAGTGGTTAATTCTTGGCAAGTTTGTCTTGGAGCCTTGTGTCTGCAAATGGAAATTATGAACTTCAGCAGTAATAAACAGCTCAGATGGAATTGCAGTGCACCGGCTGCTTGGCAGGGAGTGCTTCACTTTCCCTTCCACTGACACCGTTGCGTTGTATGCGGTAGATGTTGCTGTAAGACAGCATCATGTGTGGTTTTGTCTTCTGTGTTTTTTTCATCACATATAGCAACTTACTATTCCATGATAATAGGAATTTGTATTACCACAGACTTGTCTTTGTGGTAAATTGTTGAATAAAATGCACACCGGTATCACATCTTGGGCTGCAGTTTGATTTCTGTTCACCCTGTTGCCATTCGGCACTGGTTCTAGAAAGGCTGTGGTTGGAGACGTGTCTCACTCCCACGCTGTGTAGGTACAGGTTAACTGATTTCACAGGAGTGGTGGCCATACTTAACAGCACTTCAGCAGGCATGAGTGTCTTCACAACTGTAAAAGACAGATTTTACTTTCTTTTGTTTAATGCGACCAGTACATCCATATGGCATTGCATACTTCTGCAGTACAAACTGGGGATTATGAAATATAATTTCCTTTTTCTTCAAAGTGGATGCAAACATAAGGTTTCTTGCTATCCATCTCATAGCTTTGTGGGCTTGCTGTGCTAAATCATTTAGCTCCTTTAAGACACGAGTGTGATGTGTAGTCCATGTCCACATTAAGCTGCAGAGGAATGTGAATATCAGGCTTCAAGTTAAAGAAATGAGATGCTTCCAACTTGCTAACCAGAGACAGAATTACAGGAAGGGCTGTACCACATGGGCTTTCTCCACTCGTTTTATTTTTGTTACTTGTTTCGTCTCTTGCTTCTCCCTGTGTTCCAGTTAATGCTGAGTGTAAATGTTAGAGATACCTCATCTCCTTCAGCTTCTGTAAGTTCAGTTATGTGATACGGAACAAGACAACATGATACATACAGAGGGACTGTTTAACCATTTTCTATTTTACTCCACCTTCTTCTGTTCTGGTGTTTAGGTTTCGTACTTATAAATAAGAAAATAAATTTACATAATCTATATATAATATTTTTCTTTGCTTGCATTCAGTAGCACTTCAATGGATCAAAGGCCTGTTTGTGCCACTTTGATATGCGTGTACAACAAATACACCTACCTGTGGTCATACAGAAGATGTTTTGATTTTGTGCAAGTTATGTTTAGATCTAGGTTTCTTTCATAAATCATGCAACTTAAATTTGGAGTAACCTTACTGGTTTTCATATGAGAACTGAAAGTCAGACTAACTTCTCTGTTTTAAATCTGAATTGCTTGTAAAGAACAGCAAAATCAGAAAATGTTAATGTTAGATGTTAATGTTTGTCTCTATTTTAATATACAAAGTCTATTTTGTGAGCTAGGGAGGGTCACAAGCTTACAAGTCAGTTTTGGCCTTTGTTGCTCCAGTTGCATGCTAGAGCATTAACATAAAAGTGGATTAATCTGAGCAAGGAATAAAGCTGTTTTATTTTAAAGAAGAATTTATTTTCAGCTCATGACTGAGTAGAAGTTTTTGCAGAGCATTTTTTCCCTCTGAAGTGTTACAAATCAACTACCTTCTCTAATAGGGTCAGTTAATAAGAATTAGGCTTTAATCTCATTAAAAACTGATAACCTCAAGTATGATTCCAAATAAAGTTATCATCATATGTAAAGGGTGAGTATTTTGTCCAGACTTATGGGCAAAGGTAGTAAAGCATTTATGGAAGCACTATTATGAAAGCTGAGCAAAGACTGGCATGCCACAGTTTTTAGAATTTATTACAGTGGTTTTGTGTATAGAGCTGCAACTTGTATTTTATACTCCAAAACTAATACAGTTTTACTAGCCTTCAGTGCAAAGCTGTTCTCTTGAGTAGAATTCTTGAATAGAACTACTCTACTTGAGTAGAATTACAAGTAATATGTTACAAAAAATAAGCAACCAATCTAAACTTATCTATTATAGTACTGTTATAACTAAAAAAGAAACATTACACTTTTGTACAATGAAACAATATGGGATTACAGTTTGTACAGTTCCTTCCTCTGTCAATGCAATTAGCAGCACTTGCTGGAATACTGTAGAAATAAATTCATAACTTCTTTCCCAAGCTTATTCGAAAGCTGTTGGAAAACATACTAGTGCTGAAGGATTCATATTGATTGCTTGAGTGGTGTTTGAGGCGTAAGAGTTTCCCTGTTAAAAATTATTAGAAAAAACTATGACATCTGCTGTTAATAATATCTCAGTTCCTTGGTGCTATCCAGCTCTGTGATAACCAGGTAATTGTTTTCAAATCTTGTTTATCAATACGATCTGCAACAGAGATGAAGGAAGAACACAGAGGGCTGCTCACAGAGAGGGGTCCTTTTGTAGCCTTGTAATTCTGAGACACTGGTCAATGAAGTCAGTCACTTCAAAGAAGGTCCCCCCTGCCCCCGCCTTTCGCCGTAAATCTTACTTCTAAGTATTTTGACTGTTTCAGGCTAGTGTTTAAGCCCACACAGTGGGAACTGGAAAATAATCCTTTAATACAGAAAGAAAAGTACCATTAGCTCATTTCCGGCAGCTATTCTGTATTTCAGATGAGCTGTTTTGCTGTCGAAACAAATGCAGTTATTCATAGACTGTGGCTATGTGGTTTACATCAAGGCCTATATTCAGTAAAGATAACAGTTTTACTTTCTTCGTGCGTGTGCCTACAATATAATCCTCCTTTGACAGAACTTGAAGGAATTTTTTCAGCATTTTGTAGCGTCAATGTTTTAATGCATTGAGTAGTAGAGAGGCTTTTTTCCATGCAAGTTCAAAAGTTCATGTTATGATCTTGTATGAAATATCTACTTATGTAACTAAATGTGCCTGGTTATGGGTTAGGATGTACAGTGTGCATGCTTTTTAAATTTTATTTTTCCTCTCTTCCTCTCCTTCCTTTCTACTCCACCCCATCACACTTGGCTCTTGTTGCTTATCTGCAGCCACACTTCCTCCATTGCATTATCCCGGTTCATTATCTAGTACCTGAATGGGATTAATTGAGCCTCTCTGGGGAAGTAGACCATTGCTCTGAACTTCAAGAAACTGGACAGAGTTTTATGCTTACTGGAAGCCTGCAGGTATGGGTCTTGCTCCACTTGGTGCCATTCTGGCTACTGACATCAGCGGGGGCAGCACTGGATCTTGTTCACGTAAGGAAAAGGGCAGATTTGCAGTTTGGAGGATCCGCCACACGGTTTGCATTTGATCTGTTGCAAGCTGAATGCTTCTTGCTGATCTTTCCCCTCTCCTCCAGTTGTACATGTGATTCTTTGGGTTTTACAAGTCAGATTTTTTATAAAAACATTTTCTTTCCTGGTGGGCCAGGGAATCCCAATATGTTGGAACCTCCTTACGGTAAATAGGTGCCTTTTTGACTTTTGCAATCTTTAGAGTTAGAGGCAGTGTGATGCATTTTGGAAATCTGTAGTTATAACCCAAATTTTCCTAGTTTCTGCTCTTTTGAAAGACTTCATAATCTTCCAAATATATATATATTAATGGAAGCGAAGGAGAATGGGAGGTCCACAAGCATGACCACTGTTTGAGTAGAAATTGTAGAAACTCAGTTGTATAAGCCATATTAAAGTCAGAAGAAAGGCAGGAGCAGAAATATCACACCTTTAATAAGTGCATAGGATGGTGTTTTGCCAGGGTAACACACCTTCCTGGCAGGGTCTCAGCTGAGAGCGGCATTGCGTGAACACAGCTAGGCAGCTTCCAGTCTTCATCTGACACCGGAGTATTGAGCTGCAGGCAGATCTTGCAGTCTCACAAGAGTTGTGGCTATTTGCTTCTTAATCTCTAAGTGCTCTCTTGTCACTGTCCCATTGCAAAATCCCAATACAGAAGTGAAACTGCAGCCAGCTCTTGAAAATAGGTATTTTTTCATTAAAGCAGGACAGGTGATGTTTGAACTTTTTTGTCTTTATTTTTAACAAACTTTTTGTTGCATCTTTTGAAGTTATAGAACAACTGGCACCAGTTTGTTCTAGTGTATGTTCAACTGGGGTGTACAGTTTTACTCTGTATCTGATTCAGTTACTTGCCTCTATTAGAGTTATTGCTTCTGCTCTTCATGCTACTCTGTTTAGAACTTCTATTTGCAGTTTTACTCGTCTTTGTAACATGAGAGGATAATAAAAACACACTGTAAGAAGGTTTTCTGTGGTTTTTACTAAGCATATCATTCAATGTTTTTATAATGGTTTTGCATGGCTATCAATCACATTTAACAGGAAATGTAATCTCGTCTAGACACTATAGCTCCAGTGAGCCTGAAGGAGTTGAAAACCTTTCACTAAGGTGACTAACTGAAAGAAAAAGTAAATGGTACCAATACTATGTTGCTACTGATTGCAGCCGGTGGGGTAAAATAGGGACAAAAAGTGATGAATCCTGTCAAATCTTCTGGGAGGTTTTAAGGCACTTGGATATAATTGCTTTTAAATAGTTGACCCTTACAATAGTGGTTAGGTTTTCCTGATCTTTGATTGCTAGGAAGTGTTGAGTAAAAATTTAGGATGCAGGACTTTGTGCCTTTGGTGCCTTTTCTGAAGGGTGGCACTTAGAGAACAGGTGTAGTACTAGGTCTGAAAGAAGGATGTGCTAAAATACCGGAATGCTGGTCTTACTTCTCTTCTTCTGAATGGTTTGTCCATGTAGAAAACATAACCCATCTAGATTTTGCAATATAAACTCCTCTTGTGGACATTCAATTACAGAATAAATTCCTTTCTTTTGGGGAAAAAAAAATAGTGCGTTTTGGGTCAACTGGCTATTTTGGAGAAAGTAACTTTTATTTTAATACAGGAAGAATGGGAACGTGTTCTGGGGAGTTCCCTTGCCTGCTGAGACCAGGAGCCTTCCTTGGGCTGTGTTTTCATAAACTGCTCAGCTGACCTGACCAACTGCTGTCAATTAGGGTGTAATTGCTCTTATTCTTCCCTCTCTGAGCTGTGTGGTTCTGCTCTCTTCCCTGCACCAGGTGAGCTACTTATGCTGGGCTCCACTGTGAGCTATTTAAACTCACTAACCAAGCTGAAAAGGATCTTATCCTATTGCTAAATTGGGGAGATGAAGTAGCTCATCCAGGAGGAGGTCCCAGCAGATTTCCAGAGCTGGCATAAGACGAGCTGTGGTGATGCACTCTGGAATTAAGGAGGTGAGGGAGGAAAAAAAGGAAAAAACAAAAACAAAAACCAAAAAATGCAAGACCTCCCTTCCATTCCTGCTAGTAGTGAGCTCTTAGATGAGACTGCCTCATGTATGAAACTGCATCCTTGAACAGGTGCCATCCAGGCACTGATCACTCTTGGCTGTGTCTAATTTGAGATCTTGCAATAATGTAGCCAAGGTGTGAGAAGGCTGTAAATGGTTAACTGCTCTACCTTGTGGAGCTAGGGCAGATCGGTGGAGCTGCTGCAGACGCCTGGCACGGACAGACAGGCAGCGTTTCCTACTCAGAAAGGAAAACTATTGAGGTCTGGTGCTTTGTTTTAGTTTTGTTTTGTTTTTTAACTTTAGAGCACAAAGTTCTACAAGGTGTACAGGTTAGTGGTAAAAACTCGAGCTTCATTACTGATATTCCTGTGGATTAAAACTGACTGCAATGGCAACCCAAGTGTCATTTAGATATAGAATTGTTTTGGTTGGAAAAGACCTGTAAGATCATCAAACCCAACCTTTAACCTGACACTGGATATGTTACTTTATGCAGATGTCACTCCTAACTTGAATGCTTACCCTAACTCAAAGAGTCCTTCATCAGTAGTTGCATTATAAAGACCTGTTGAATTGTTGAGGGTATTCTGGAGAAAGGAAGTAATGGATAAGGCGCTAATTTGCAGTTTGGGAAGTTCACGTAGTTTCTGTGATAAGAGACTGTTTGTCCGACACTGACTTAGTGAGCTCCACAAAAATACTTGGTACTTGTGCACCTTGATGCAGAAGAGTAGTTAGGTGTCTTCCTGATAGATTTGTATCTGCAAAACTCTGTAGAACTGTTCTGTGGATCCACAAGAAAGGTGTTTTTACACAAAAAGAGTGGTGCTTTAGCAGGGGAAGAGGGGTAACAAAGGGTGCGCCTGCTAACATTTATGCACTTCAGAGACAATGAGTGCATACTCTCGCAGGTGTTGCACCAAAAGAGAAGAAAGAAAGGGTAGAATTTTAGCTGGTCCGAATTGGAGTGATTCTTTTGACTTTATTTAAACCTCTCTGGATGTTTGATTTGGTCTACTGAAAGCAGAATCTGACCCAAGTGGGACGTAGTGAAAACACATGACAACTTAAATACAAAAATCTGTTACAGTGAAGATGAATCTGATTGAAAATAGAAATTCTCCTGGGAGGCGAAAGCTGTGATGGAATTGGGCAAGTAGAAATGCTACCAGATACAATTTTTGATCTTTGGCCACTGTGTATTGGTGTCTGGTGATGTACAGTAGTAGTAACAGTAGCTGTTGTCTTCTGCTTTGAATGTTGTAGAGAGTCCTTGGCATCTGTTCACGTGCACAGGTATGGGATCTCTAGATGCTTAGAGGCTTTAAAAGTTCTGGATAGGATATTGTAATAGTTATAAAAATGAAATGAAAGTATAATTTGACTCTCTTTCCAGAATGGAGAGGTGAGAATGTTATCGGTTTTATTACTATTTGGATTAGGGTAATACTTAAATCTCTCCAAGAATTTTTAAAGGTTTAAATGCCCGGGGATGAGGTTCATGTCTTGCCAGGGACTGTAAAAACAAGTAGTTGAAAAGAGTGGCCTTGCAGCAGAACGCTTGTGTTATGTAAAAATTAAAAAGCCCTTTCATCTGTCCAGAGATGAATTTGACTCTTGAGAGTTTATCAGGCCTTATGGGAATTCCACCCATAACTAGGTGGGATACAGACACCTCATCCAGTACAGAAATACTCCTTGCCATGTTCTACTTGCATGAAACTCACATGAGAGCAATCAAGGGAGAGAAAGCTGTTTCACAGGGAGAGAATTGCACCTCGAGACAGAACTCAACTAGATGGAGATGGATTATGCCAGATGTACCATTTCCCATACACTGTTATTTTTATTCTTCCCTAAAACTGTAGGCTCGCACACCACTTGCAGCTTACATCAAATGCTGCGGTCTCGCGCCCAGCCCAGGGTTACATACTTCTGTTAGGTGTGCTGCTGCTCCTGCAGTGCTGGGAATGCTGGAGGGGTGCCACGCGCTGTTGGTAAATACAGGCTGCAGTTTGACAGTAATTGCTTTCTTCCTGGAGTCTCAGAAATTACGTACAAAAGCACATGAAGTGAGAGAAAGCATTCTGCTTTAAGTGCATTTTGTATCAGATGCTATTTTTTTTTTTACACTCCTTTGAATGTGGTATAGTTCAATATATGAAGTCTGTAATAGAGGAACAAGTCGCATACTTGGAGATGTCCTGAGAGTTATCTTGGCCTGAATTATTTATAAGCCTTTCTTCTCTCCTGCCCTTTAAATAAATTTAAGGAAGCAGGAGAATGCTGTGTGATGGGAGCAGTGCCCTTCACCACCCAAAGCAGCTTCTGCCGTATGGCCTCTTCCCCATGAAACACCTGGCAGCTTCCCTTGCTCCTTTCAGTCTGTCTTTTGAAACTAACAAAAAAATCTGGCCAGCCCCAGCTGACTTTGGGAGAGCGAAGGAAGATTTTTTCATATTTCTGGCTTCTTTTGGTTTTAAGTTTGGAAAACGGGTAAAATATTCATATACTTGCTTTTTGTGTGCAAGTGGTTTGACCTAGTTTCATTGTAATGTCTCATAAAGGAAAAGAAAATACTGTTTTGGAAAGACACACACTTTTATCTGCATCAGGTAGTTTAAACCCCTCAGGAGATTTTTATATTTTATACAGAAACTAACCAAGTTTTCTTAAAAATCAGAAGCAATTCTGAGTTACATATCACAGTGTGAATCTGACCTAGTTCTTCGTGCAGGACTGGCCAATGAGGAAGGCTGATTCCTAATAGGTAGCGTTACCGCTCCAGGTCATTATGAGCCTTTTTCTCCCTGAACTACTGTAGTTTTGCCATCTGCAGCTTGAAGGTGTTTCAGTTTGGTGCCCAGCATTGTGCTTGGAAGATATTCTTGGTTATACGAGGTACACAGAGGTAGCAAAAAACATGTATGTGAATAACAGTATTCTGTTGCTGAACGCTGGGAGAGTGGTACCTCTTGAAACCTCTTTTACAGGGAAGGATTTCTTGAAAAAATGCGCAATGATTTCTCCTTTCTCCGCTTGCAAGATGCAGCGGTGCTGTGAGGTAATCAAATACCGCTGGAGAGATTGTACATCCATATCTGCCTCCTTTGCACAGGCAATATGCTGGTAAGGCTTCCACGTGTAGTATCAAGTGAGATAAGTAAGCATGTCTTGAGCTGAGACATAGATGGTTTATGTCACGCTCCATCTTTAAGCTGCTTTCTAGTGAAAGCTGTTAAGAGAACTTCTTTTGTGCTTGGAATGAGATCGTGGGTTAAAGGTCTAGTTTTATTCTGTGTCAAATCTGTTTTCATTCTTTATCCTCTTTTGCCATCTGCAGTCTTCGCTGTGTTCCCCACAGCCATTGACTTTATCCATATGGCTTTTTGAAGTAAATAACATGAGAAATAGGATTCCAGTGTCTATGATAGCAAAGGCATTGGCTCATCGTTCAGTTTTTTTCTCAGTTTACTGAAACGGAAGAATATTAAACTTTACCAAGAATCCACTAAGACATGGTATCTCTTCATCTTCATACTGATGAAACTGCATTTGGGATAGATGCTTTTTCAAAAAGTTGTTTTGATTTTACATTCTGTACACCATCTTTGTCATCAAACTGTTTCAGACAAAATATTTTGCAGAATGAAGTTTGGCTTTCAAATGAGCACACACTCAAAGGAGTTAAAGGTTTAAAACGCAGTCATAGTATTCCGCTGGCCTGGTCCTGTGCTTGGAAATTATGTTGGGTGTGGGGACCCTGAGTGTGCCTGTGTGCCTTAATGGCCCTGACCAGCCTCACCTGGGGCTTCCACCCTACCCTCTACCCACAGGTCTGGGACCTCCATTTCAGATCACCCCAGGGCTGTCTGTCCCTGTCTGAGCTCTGTGGTTGGTGGTCTCCAGCCCTGTCTCCTGCTGGGGCTCCCTGGGTGGCCCCTGGACATCATTCAACCCTGGCCATGCCTGGGACTGGTCAATGGACCGGTTTCCAGCACCCAGCTTCACTTGTCCATCTCATCTCCTGAAGGGACTGTGCTGCAGTGGGTGAGGACAGTGCCCTGCTGGGGTCACCCTCGGCTCCCAGCTCATCCCTTCTCACAGGGCAGCCCTACTCCTGCTGCTCCCACTGCTCCCTGGCAGTGCCTGTGCTTTTGTACCGCACTGTCCTCAGTGCACACATGTCAAAGCATTACACAAGTCTTAGTCTCTCAGACTGTTACTTTCAGAGATACCTGAGAGTTTTAGTGCCAGGCTTTTGGTTTTTATAGGGACCTTATTTCGACTTCTGATTTTGAGGTTTTACTTTTGAATTGGTATTCATATCAGGTATTAGTGATGGCTCGCTTATAGTGTGGTTAGATGGGCAGGTAAATTGTTTGTGCTTCTGCAAAGCCTGGGGTTGTTTTTTGTAGTTGTGGTTTCTGGGACATGGTTGGGGGGACAAATTTGTTTTGTTTTATATGCCTACAAAGTATGTACTTTAAGCAAAGGGAATTTCTGTTTAGCAGAATGTTTAAATTCCCAAGCTTATGCTCCTGCTAAAAACCTTGTTTAGTTCAGCGTGCTTGTTAGAGTAAGCTTAACTCGTAGAGCGCAATTGGTACATAAATTTGAAGTATGACGGTGGGTAGGGAAAGAAAGAATCCAAAATAATCAAAACATGGAACAAAAAGGAAAAATACCCAAGGTTTGTAAAGAGCTCAGTCTAGTTTCTTTCCTGAAAAATAAATCCTTAAATAGAAGATGTCAGCTTAAAAGCCGTCTTTCACACCTGAAATATTCTTAAATCCTTTTTTAAAAGCAGAATGAGTTCATGGTTATCTGATAACCTTTTTATAGGCTTGCTTTAGTTTCTTTTTTTTTTTGTTTTGTTTTAATTGTAGTGAAAGTGTGAATTTGAGGAGTGGAATGTTGTGAACACCTGCATAGTTTGGTTAACTTGATTAGGGACATTGCTGCTCCTTGGCAACCCTTTAACTAGGAGAGGAGATCTTGTAATGAAATAATCCTTCATTTGGAAGACCAAACCCCTTCGATCTCCAGTCTTCTGCTTTTTTTTTAGTTTTCTACAAAGTAACTGTGGATGCTTTGAAAAATGGATGCTCCTGATGCTTTTAAGATTATACAAAAATAAAGAAGTGAAATACTCTGTTTGCTTTAGGAACTTGTAAGCAACCAGGGCCTTTGAGATCTTATTTGGAAAGCTTACCAGAAACTTTCTGAGTGTCAACTTAACAGAAGACCCAAGTGGAAAGTTGGTCAAATATCCAGAAGATGTGTAAATAGAAAAGTTAGACATGTGTATTGAATTGAGAATTAATAGTTGTTACAGGCTGGACCAATCGGAGCTGGTTCAAACTGTCCAAGCCTTGCCATCCCAATTCATTCTGTAACTGGAAACTAATTTAAGTGTGACATTTCATGTGAAAAAGCTGTCATCGGGCATTCATGTACATTTAAGTGAAATGAAAAAGTAACCCAAACTCTGATGCACAAAGTGCATCAGTTAGCCCGTTTGTATGTCTGCATCTTTAGAAAATGGTGCTGGCCAGTCACCCTCGGCAGAATTGAAGAACAACTCCTTTTGTTTTACTGCTTCTTGAAAAATGGAGGAAATACTGGCCTTGTTTACCTGAGCATATGGTATAACTTAAAGCAATTAATTTGTAATCCATGCTGACGTTTCCGTAATACAGGAATTGGTGGGTTTATTCCAGAGTAGCATGCTTGCACACAAGTCTTCCTGCAATAGCTGTAGTGTTCAATGTGCCTGGTGAGCAAGGCCAAACACTTTTTTTTTTTTTTTAACTAACATTGATTTCATCTGTAGGCTACTATTAACTATACAATTATTGTACAGAGGATGGCTCATGTTCTGTGAGGAAATGTGTGCAACTAACAGTAATGCAAGATAAGATTTTTTTTTTCTTTATTAATTGAATTGGCTAGCTAAAACTCTCCATGTGTGTGACTTAGAATAATCTGCAAAGCCAGAGAGTGAACAAGAAGTTGTTCTTGATAAGATGTAGTCCTCCCCACCCTTCCTTCTTTGTAATTTCCTTCCATTCTTCCCACTTTTCTACTTAGTGCTGTAGTTTTGGATAGGTTGGTAGAGAAGGTAATTGCCAAACAGTTGGCTAGGGGTTAAAGCTCTAGCCTGGCCTGTGTGCTTTAGTACATAGATCTGCTGCCATTCTCCTGAGTGATGTTGGACAAGCTGGCTAATGTTTGTTTCAGTTCCTCTTGTGTGAGTCATGGGTAACAAGTCCCTGCCTCATCGGGTTGTTGTGAAGGTGTATTCATGTGTCTTTGATGGCTTCTGATGTTACAGTGATGCAAGGTATAACAGCTCTCTCATGCAATCATGTGAAAATAATACATTGTGTCTGTACCCACGAAAGTTAGAAATGGGAGATTAAACTACAGCAGCTAATTTGACAGGTTTGTTTGCACTTCAGTCAAATAGCATGTGCCCCTTCTCAAAGTCTCTAGGCTTTTCTCTGGTAATGCTAGGAGACTATCAGGGTAGTTGCGCACCTAACCAGTGAGCAGTTGCTTGTGGTTTTCTGATTGTGTGGGGATTTTTTTTGTTTTGTGTTGCTTTAACCCTCTAATAAATGCCAAGATATACTGGCTTTGGAAAATACACTTTATCAAATATGTGATAGTTGTGTTTCTAGCATAATGATAATCACTGTAGTCAATCAGTCTGCTTCTAATAATCTCCATAGCAACTACGTTCAGTAAAAAGTGAAAATAACTGATTCATGCAGTTCTATGCCAAATGATAATATGTGAGCAATGTACTATCTGATTGAAATGTCCTATCCAGCTAAATGATGCATGCTCAGCTGTCAATGCTTTCTGTTGCTTAAGAAGCAAGGAAATGGGAACTCGTTTTGTTTGCAGTACTATTTGTTAAGAGAAATGGACTTTTAAATGCCAGCGTCAGTGTCCCTCCATCTCTTTCTCAAGAATATTCAAATAAAACCAGGAAGGCTTGGTAGCAAGTAATCTGCTTTTTATTTCATTCCTCTCTGCATGTGGAAAGTGACATTTTAAAGCTGCCTATGCCAGTGCAAATGCTTTGTTTTGGTTTAGCCTGAACCTGCTCCTAACTAAAGGTTTTGGTTTTTTTTAAAAAAAAAAAAAAGAAGTGGATCTCACAGATGGAGATCATAGCTTCTCAAATGTCATTATTTCTGTATCTCTAGTTCTTCTGTCTGGTTTGTATTTTGGTATAACAGTTCATATGTCCCTGATAAATTTTAGGAGTACTAATTAGAAACAACATCTAGAATATGTGTTCTCTTCCTCCCACTCGGTTTTATCCTGGTCTTTGACAGCTGCTCCTGCAGTTACTCATTCCACCTGAGAGGGTGAAATGAAGAATTACTTTGGAGCTGAAAGTGAGCAAAATATCAGGGATTGCCTCAGAGAAGCCTTCTCTGAGATGGCTCGGATGCTTCTTGCCTTTCACATGCATACTTAGGTTTGATTTTTCAGAGGTGCTGAGCGCTTGCATTTCCTGATGACTGCAGCCAGCCTTTCTTCTTTCAAAATCGCACCTCTTTTAAATGCCTCTATTCCTTAGCTTTTTAAGCTAGCTTTCAAAGCTGGCCTGAGGGCACCAAATCTTAGCTTGAAGATTATGTTATAGACCCCTGTGGTGGAGGTAATGGTGGGAGAGTTAGCACCTCTGGATGCGTGCCCTGTAGAGTTGCTGTTTGTACTGAGCTTCTCAAAGAACAGCTTTGCAATTAAATCCATGCTTTAAATACATTGCCAAAATAGAATTTTGAAAGATTTGTTGTATAAGGTGTTCTTTTGGGAGATGTAGTAGGTGCCTGGCAATCCTGTGTGTGGAGGTGTTTATTTTATGGTTTTAAATGTGACTCTCTTCCTTTAAGCTTTTTCATTTTCCACTGATCTTTAGGAACATCTTATTTCACACTTAACTCTACTTATTTGTATGTATTTTGCAGGAATTCCCTGAAGCTCGCCCTGGGAATGGACAGCTACCTCCATTTCTGGAGGAGAGTAGTGCCAACTGAAGAGGCCTTCAAGGCAAGTCGACAAGTGTGCTGCTAACTCTCGGAAGAGTACAGGGAAGGGGTGACCTTCCAGGCCAACAGCCATGCCTTTTGGGCTGAAACTGCGACGGACCAGACGCTACAACGTCTTGAGCAAGAACTGCTTTGTGACAAGGATCTGTCTGCTGGACAGCAATGTGATCGAGTGCACCCTCTCTGTGGAGAGCACGGGGCAGGAGTGCTTGGAAGCTGTCGCTCAGAGGCTGGAATTACGTGAGGTAAGAGTAACCCGAGAAAGCCCATCTGTCACTGTATAATTTGACACATTTTTAGCTCAGTCAGTCTGTTCGTTTGAACCATGTTGTTCTCAGAGTTGGCCAGATATGATCAGCAGCTGGAGCTTGGACAAACACATTCTGGTTGCATGAAAACTGAAGGCAGAGCAGCACTCAGGGTTTTGTGCTGTTGCTCATTCATCATAGCTTTGAGAGCTCTTTGCAATACGAAGATGAGGATTCTTCTTTTCTTAGAAAGCGATGAGTGTTACTTTCTGAACTGGGAGGCCAAGGGCCAAGTTAGAGTAACTTTTATCTGAATGTGACCCTGGTTTCACCAACACCGCTGGTTGAATTATGCCAGTGGGAAGGAGACCACTGGCTTTTAAATATCCACCTTCATATAAATAAATTCTTGTTACTAACATACTGAAAGAGGCAACAGTTGTGTTACTAGCAGGAGCAACTAGTAACAGTTTGAGGGTGGTGGTGTTTTTTCTTCCTTTTGTTTAACTGAAATATTTCACATCTGAAACTCTGAAAGGCTTCTTTTACATTCCCAGTTTTTCTGAAAAGGCTGAAGAAACCCAGTCATACTTTATTAAAGACTGAAATCCTTTATTTTCTACTTGCTGTAGAGTTCAGTGTTTATTTTAAGCATTGAGGCCTTTTTAGAAATCTCTCTCCAGCGTGCATGGCACAAATGAACTGTCTTTTCTTACTTACCTTCTGTGGACTCGTTAATGTATCCTGCATGCTTCTAGGCTTTTGCAAATCACAAGTTGAAAACCATCATCTGGAAATTGCTGCGTTATCATCCGACTGTCCTGGCTGATGCTTTCTATAAGCACAGCTGGGAAATCTAATAATCTTGCAGTGTCTTATACATTCGTTGGTCCACAGCCCTTTGTAGTGGTGGCAACTGGAAGGTAGCATACAAATAACTAGTGCAGATAAAAACTAAACAAAAAATCCTTTTGTACATCAATAATGATAAAGAATGAGAGAAGAATCTCACTCTGGCGGGGCGGCGCAGAATAGGCAGGAGAATGTGTAGGCAGGAATAGGGCAGAGAGTCAGAATATTGCATAGTGATGTTTCATACTTGGGGATTTTTTATGTGGATTTTAGTAGAATCATCTTCCCCCTCCCCTTCTACAGATGAAGATTTCCCAGTAATTACTTTTTTTTTTCCCCCCTTCTTTTTTTTTTTTTTTTTGCTTTCTGTTGGTGATGCTTTAGTGTGTTCTTATAGAGAGGTTAGGTCCTTCCCTTTCCTTCCAGTGCAGAAAGGACTGAAATGAATGAAGTAATTCTCCTTGTATTCCTTGTGGGCTTATCTAGTTGGTGCAGCAGAAGTCTGGGGCCTAATGATTCTCTCTGGAGGTCCACCTGTGTTTGCGAACAATAGCTCTGTCAGCGGGTTAGCATTCTTTTTCACAAAGCGTTTTGTGATTTCAGAACATGTTTTGTTCCACTTGGGAACAAAGCCTGAAGTTTCAAAATTTTCCAGAGAAAAGAGATTGGACAGTAGAGTAGCCAAGGACGTTGTTTTGGTCAGTGTTCAATTTCATGGGGGTTTTCTATTGCTTTGTTTTTTTTCATTTTCAGAGTTATTTGTGTCATGCAAAAAGAAATATGTCAGCACAAAAAGTTTGTGTTTCAAGATAAAAAAATATTTTAACAACATAGAAGAGAATGCTTTGATGTTGTTGGAACACTTTCCCCTTCTTTCATCACCGTCCCCACTTTTTTTCTAAACAAAGTTTTGGCAACGTTGAACCAATTTTGTAAAGTTCAGATTTCAACAGTACAGCATTTTTTGACAGAAGTGTTTTTTTTTTTTTAACCTCTTTTTTCTGATTGGTTCTGGTAGCGTTCATTGCTGCTTTAAGTGTTTAGGAGAGAAGAGAATTACTGATCTCTTTTCAACTCTGAGAGGGTCTGTATCCTCTCTTGCTCCTTTCATGAGGAATAATTGGAGCTATCAAGCTTGGAGGTGCCTGGTGCTGGGTGCTGTCCTTTCCCTCAGACCCAAAATTCAATTCTTCTTCTGACCCTCTGGTCTTCCTGCTATGGCTTGTAGAGAAACAAGGCTGATGCAGTCTTGGTGACTGTCCCCTCTCTAGGCTTACCATCATTTTTGAACTCGCTGGCCAATCAAATTCTACAGAAAAGTCAAAAATACTTTGACAAAGCTCAAGTTTCTGAGATTTGTGTAACTGCATAGCTGAGTAGAAGAGAGAAGCCCATCAAGTGTACCAAGGAGAAAATCCTTGGAAGTGTCCATATTGGAGAGATACTTTTTAAATTCCCCAAATTCAGCAAAAACTTCAGCCGGAATATGCCTTTTCTTAGAAATCCTGATCAGCAAACTATGACGTACGAGTAAGGAAGAAACTAAGCTTCATTAAATCCCATGCTCACAAAACAGTACTAAAATCCTTTTTGTCTCCTCCATACAGTCTCAGGTAAGAATATGTGTTCTCTTAAAAGTAAAGACCAATTTTTTTTTGATACTTTAGTTAGGTCTTATGTTTAAATAAATCCCAGGTGTATCCTTTCACCTTCGTGTTAGGAATACATCAATGTTTCACTCAAGCCAATTTCTTTGAAAAGCAAAACTGTTTGAGATTACTGTATGTATTGTTGTGAAGGACTGTCGATCATTATTCCACACATGACTGAAAAACAGTATCTAATGGATTATGCATATTTCTATTTGATCTCTGGGGAATGCAACTCCCTCCCTGACTGAGTCAGGGTTCAGGAATAGGTCAGTAGAAAGTGTAGTCATGTAACTACTGTAAAATCTGGTTTTAGCCTTTTCAGCAAAGCTCTTGACAAAGCATCGGGTCTTCTAGTTGAACAGCTACCAGTTCCAATAAAATGAGCTCTTATGCCAGCATTATGTAAAAAGTAAAGACGAGAAGAGGGGAGGAAGGGAAAGAGGAAAGACAAGGTCAGAAATGTCATTTCATAATCTTGTATGTATGTGCACAGATTATGAAAAGGGATTTTTTTTTCCCAATATAATGGCATTTTTCCCTTCAAGTGAGAGTAAGTGAACCTGCTTGAAATAGCAGAGTAATCTGTTGTGAGACCTGATGTCTCTTTCTCCTTTTTATTCTCCTTTATTCACTTTATAAAATGATAAAAAGTTTAAAGATGGAATGTTCTGACGTATTGTAAGGTGGGCGGGTTGGGACAAGAAGGTGCCTTCCAACCAAAATGATTCTTTCAAGCTGAATTTCACAATGGTACCTCCAGCATTACAACGCTGCAAAACCCAAACCAAAGCAGGAGGATGGTAGGCCGAGCACTGCAGGCAGATGCTGACTGCTGTGCGGGGGGTGGCCATTTGCTGGCATTCTGACCTTTTTTTTTTTTTTTTTGTGCCCTAGAAGGTGTCCCCTCCTCGTAGGGCACAACTGAATGAAAACCTGTGTTTGGCAGCCAGGTCGCCTCAAGTTTGGCTTGGTTTGACTTGTCTTGCCAGCTAAGCTGGGACAGGGTTCAGGAAGCGCTTGGACAAGAGACCTTCTAGGAACAATTGGCTGCTGTAAATGGTGCCTTCCCCTCTGTGCAAGCACCCTGGGATAGCAGGGTTTTGTGCTTTGTGCCTGGAGGAGCTGGAACTCTGCCTCTTTCTTAAGGATAAATATTTAGTTGGCCGCTTAACCAGATGCTTTAATAAACAGTGAGCCTGTCTTGTTGGATCCTTTTGAGTGAGATTTGCTGGTTTAGTAAGTGTCTGTCATCTCCTGTTGTTGACAATTCTACTCTTTTTGCCCAGCATAAAAACAGGGGCAGCTCTGGACTTCGAGTATAGCTAAGTCCAAGTCCAGAACAAATATGCTGCCTCCTGAACTGGCAGCTATAATGTCATGTTTTTTTTAAGACTTCTCAGAACAGGTTTTGTGCATCCAGTTTTCTTTTCTGACTCGCCATGTTTCAAGGATCACCTTTTCATGTCATGTCTTTGGGGCATGGAGGTGATCTGGTTCTCATCCGCTGCTTTAGCAGAGGGCCGCGGTTCCTGGAGGGGAGTATAAGCCAGTTTCCTTGTACCATATATGAAGTCATGTGCGGTAGGTAAGACAAATTTTAAAACCTTGAGAGAAAATTAATGTAAACTTTTTTCTAACACAGCTCTTTGTGTATTTGCAGATTAGGCAGACCAAAAGCACTAGCAACTGAAGCTCTTTGCAGAATGGATGTGCGTGCATACATTTAGTGTTATGAAAAGCTTTCCTTCAGTGTGTATCACCAGTCTGTCAACTGTGGCTGGTAAAAGGATTTTTTCTTTTTAGAAGTGAAAGCATCATTCACTTTCTCAGGCACTGCTGATGTACCTGCTGGAGCAGCCCGTGTTACTTCAGAGCCTTCTAGGTGTAGGTGTAGATATTTATTCCATGAAAACTGGAGTGAAGTCAGTGCTTCACCTTGTACAGGTGGACAAACAGACCAGCTTTTCGATCAACTTAGTTTCAATCAGCTGCTTATAGAGAAAAAGAACCCATTTTTATATCCCCTCATCTAATTTGTGGGGTGTCTGTACTGTAAAAATGTTTTGTGGGCTGGAGTGTATGGCAATGCACAACTCGGATTCTGTAAGGCCTTCTGGGCAGTCATATGCCTGATCATAGCATACTGAATGTGGTGGTCAAGCCATTTCCAGCCCGATGTTCCTCCATTCCTGTTTGGGAATTACTAATGTTCCTTGGGGTGAGAGTCTCTTCAGGCATTTGCAGTAGTGGCTGCAGAAGTCTTTCCCCACTGTGGGTTGTTAAAAAATGCTAACGTTTTCAAGAAGTAAAGTTCCTGGCGACAGGGAGCTGATATTCAGATAACTGTGTTGGTTGCCTCTCCAAAGTACACTTGAGCTCTGCTCTGCAGTCCCTGTGCTTCATCTGCAATTGCTTGATCCTCTCCAGGCTGCTTTCCAGGAAAACAGTGATCTTTTAGCTGTGTGAAATGCATGCTGCCGTGATCAGTCCACTGTATCTGCTGTAGTCTAGAAGCTTAAACACATTCTCTTCACTTCTTATTCCTTGGAAGTGATTCAGGATTCTGGATTTGGTACTTGAAGAGCCTTTCTACTGTAGCAAATCTAAATTTTTGTTGTCCCCCTGCCCCACTTCAAGGGGAGGGGCTGTGCTCATTTGAGCTATTTAATTGCAATACCCTTAATCCCTTGAATAACTCTTTTAGACTTCAGACTCCAAATCATCTTAGTTGCTATATGTTTTACAAGTACTTGACACTGCAAATTTGGGTCCTAGATTATGTGAATGTTTACTTTTTAAAGTAATATAGAAGATCTGTTTTCACAGCTCTGCGCTGTTCCTTGCTGAGAATGAGCTGCCCTGCAGTGGAGTTTGTGCATTAAAGGATTTCCCTTATGAGGTGGTAAAATCACTGTGCTTTTTTCTGCCTTCACATGAATTCCTTTCCTTTGCTGTCTCCACTGTCCCTCCCACCTTCATTTTAATCTAATTACTATCATGGTGAGCTTGTCAGAAAGAACTTCTTTTATCCCGTCATAACTACAGAGGGAGAGTAGACATGTATCAGTGAATTGGTTAGTTTTGTTTTAAGTTTATTCTATGGGAGATGCTGACTTCTTGATTTATTTGTGCCCTGGATTGATTGATTTATTGAAGATTCCTTTGAATTCTAGAAGGAAATACTACACTGATTCTCTTCAAAAAAGAACTAGCTTGCTTCACTGTACCAAACTTAAAGAGAAAAGGATTGAGCAGTGTTCAAGCTATACTGCACGTTTGTCAGGCTTAATTGAGGAATCAAGTAGAATTAGTTAGCATCTTAGTTAAATACTAGTCTGAATGTTCTCCAAGTTGAAAATATGTACGTAATGAGACCCTAAAGTAAATACACCTGCACTCCAATTCAGAGTTTTTGCATATGATTCTGTCTTGCAAGCCCTCAGCTATAAAATAGTTGGAGCAGTGTTGCCCCTGCTGGCTTGTTGTCTTTTCTAAGCATTTTAATTTTTCAATATTGCGTTGTTTTATGCTAAGTCATGGTACATGTAATGGTTTTTAGAGAAGCACCCCTTACCAAAGTGAAACAGGCTGTTGATGGTGGCTTTTGCAAAGTGTAATGGTTGCAATTTGTCTGCTAATTTTGAAGACTTTTTATTTAAAAGCATGAACATCTGGGAAATCCAGCTGGTGAAAACTTGATGGTTGATTTATAGGCCAAACTTTTTGAATGTATGGAAATTAATTTCACATGAAAGCTTTATAAAACAGCAAATAGGGGTTTTTCTGTTCTTTGTCTCAAGTATATTTACTTAAAATGTGATGCTATGTATAAAGGATTGTGACTGCCTGTGGAAGGATCGTTGTCCAGGTAAATTAAGCTATAACAACAAAGTAAGTATTTTATTTGTTTTAGGGTTAATATAATCTAATGGAAACTACTGGAAAGTTTTCGTTGAATAGGGAGTCAGTTGGATTAGACACCAAGAAAGTTTATTGAAATAAAATGGGAGAAATATGCAGAAATAGTAATAATCCCACTTTCAGATCCTAAATCTGCTTGGTGTCCACAAAAAGTTCCTCTCTCACTTTCTGTTTCATTCATTCCAGTGTTAGTACAGAGCGGTATTTTATATTGAAGGCATTGCTGGAAATCTCCAGATGCTGTCAGCTGAAATACTGAAGAAAAAGATGTTGATGCTAACTTCACAGGGCTACAGTCAGATTTCCAAGCAACTGTAGGATTAGTTCCTTTGCTAAACACGAACACTTTTTGTTGGCCTTTTCTTCAGTTCTGTAGTCGTAGTACTTACTGTTAATTATAGTATGCATTTGCATACTATAGTAGTAGATCGGCATGTTTAATACAGTGGTTTAAGGGCTTTTCGATAGAATCCTTCATGATGGATTGACTATTCCTTCAGATGCTTATTACCAATTTGTAGTATTTGGAGCTCTAGTTCTGAACACTGTTCCTTGTTAATTACTCTCCACCAGCAACAGTCCCATGTGGCTTATATAAGAGGTACTCCAGCAGTTGAGATTTACACAGGATAGGAAATAGCTGAGGTTTTCAACCTGGTATTTCTGTAAGAGCCTAGAGCAAACAACTTGTGTGTGTGATGCACATTTTAAGTGTAATACTTGTCCATCATAAAACTTTGTGAGTGCATTTAAAAAAAAAAAGTAAACATGTTCTGTATTGGGTAAACGGTTCTGGTATTGGTAGACATAGGCATGTAGGTATGCATTCTTTATAGTTGGAAGAGTCCTTGTCCTTTGCCTGCAGTGGGCCCGATCCAAAGTCTCATGAAGCCTTTGTACTTTGATTCAGGCTTAGTGTTTGCTGTCTGCTCACAAGGCACAGGTGTAAAAGAAAACGAAGACTCAGACACTTCCTGTAAATCATTTATGTCACCTGTGCCATAATGTCAGATAGAGGTCTTTGATATGCATTTGCAAGAGATGGTAAGGGGCAGATAGCATTCCATGAAGTGTATTATATTGCAATATTAATTTATCATTGTCTTCAAGATTGTCCTGCAAATAAAAAAGGACATTAAAAAAAGAAATTACTCTGATTTTGCAAATGGAAAAATTTACACAATGCCATCTGTTCTTATTTGCATTTGTGTGTGTGGTCTAGCTGAAAAAGGTAAACTGACACTATTTTGTTTCTTTATCTAGACGCACTACTTCGGCCTTTGGTTTCTCAGCAAGAGCCAGCAAGCCCGCTGGGTTGAACTGGAAAAGCCTCTGAAGAAGCAGCTGGACAAATTTGCCAATGAGCCTTTGCTTTTTTTTGGGGTAATGTTCTATGTGCCCAGTGTTTCCCGACTGCAGCAGGAAGTAACAAGGTATGTGGTTTCCCTCTGTTCACACTGTTGTGATATAGCTGGGAGGGAACAGCCAGTTGCTCTGTTTCTGGCATCCAGTTATTTTCTCGGGTATCATCTGGTTCTTTCCTTTCCTGATGATTGCCCAAATGGGAAAAAGTGAGAGAAGTCACCACTTGATTATATTTGTTTGGGGAGGAAAAAAAAGCAGTATTGGTAAATGATTATACATGACCAACTGCAGAAACAAAAAGGGAATAATAGATTTATGTTTAAAAACTTGACATAAATTTTAAGAGACCATGGTGACCATACTCTTTTTCTGTAGCCTTCTACTGATTAAAAGGAAGCCATGGGCAGAGGACCTCTATGTACAGTTTTAGTTTATTATTCTTATGTCTACCTGTGCTCTGCTGGAAGTGAACTTTGGCATCTTTTCTAGGTTTTGCCCATCCCACTCCTGATTTTCCCCCTTACACTTCACAAAAGGATTAAAATTGTTAGAGTGTATTAGTCCTTTAATTATGATCAGGGTGCACCTTTGCAAACAACTTCAGGGGAATTACTCTTTTATTCAGAGCCCTGTGCTGCAGTTGTAACAATGCAACTGTTTTGAGGGGCTATTCTTGTAAACCACATCACTGTGTGTTTTTTTGCACATCTGTGCTGTATTTAAATTAAAAAAAAACCAAACAAACAACAGGGGAAAAAAGCCCACCTCACCCAAAAAGAGGTGGGCTTGTTTTCTTTTTAACCGAAATTATTTCATTTATCTGGCCTAGAGCAAAGTTGCATCAGCACAACTAGAGGTAGAGCCTGGAATAAATGGGTGAGGGCTACAGGGTGGCAGAAGCCTCCCCACTGAAAAAAATATTCTATTGCTGCAAACCTGAAATTCACCATGTGGTCATCGTATCTAAAAAAAGATGTATAAATAGTGGAGAAAGAGTGGCTTTAATTTTTGAAGGTGTGCAAGATGTGAAGCATTTCTTGTATTGCAGTTTGTGTATTTTAAAGGATTTTTTCTAAACACTGAATTGGAGAATTGACTTTGGTAGGATGCGAAAGATTTGATTCTTAAAATGACAGCTGTCAAGCATACTGTATATGCAGTACTACTGTATATGCAGAATTCTTGCCAAACAGTGGGCTGAAAGCATCACAAAATTTAAATTTCCCTAGGAACAGAGTGAACATCAATGCTTGTCTGTATCTGTGTGTTCCTGCTTTGTACACTTTGGGAGAGGGAAACCTCATACCTTTTCCTTCAGATTTATTTAACATGCAGTGGGAATGTCTGAAATGTTCTGTTGTCAGCTCAATCCCAGCCTAGCTGTGTGCAAGGAAGCATTGTAGCTACTTGGATGCTATTATCTCTTCAAGCTGCAGCTTGCAGTGCTGATTGCTCATTCATAGCTCACTTGCAGAGGTGTATTTGCTCGTTCTGCCCAGGTTGGTAATAACAAAACATTTCAGTGACAGTTGAACTTCACAGCACTCTCAATTGGAGTGGCTGCTGAATTGTTTTTCTTTCTGAAGTGATTGATAACATAAGCTGCAGTCTTATGAGTGCCTCTTACGATTCTTTAAAGGTCTGTAGCAAAACCAGCAGCTTACTAATGGATCTCAGATACAGAAGAGCCTGATAAGATGACTTTGTTTTGCTGCAGAACCACCACAAACAAACAAACCCAACCGCAAAACAAAACCATCACCAAAGGCTGAAGCTGCAAAGCCAGTGACAGCACTGCTAGCAGTGAACCTGTTACCTTTGTAACCTTCTCTTGGTAGAAACATCTCCAGACCTGAGCTTGCCTGGCCATGTTTGGAGCTTGAGGTGAAACCCATCTCTCAGTCCAGGCTTTTAGTTAATTGTAGACTCCAGAATTTCCAGGGCTGATTAATATTCCTTGAAGATAATGAAAAGTCTTCAGCAAACACTTACATAATCCACAAGTATTCAAAAACCAAGGAATTGGTTTACTGAGATGGTTTACTCTGCATCTGATCTGTAGACTTTGGCTTGATAGTTGGTTTTGAGAGATTTGTTCCGAATTGAATATTCCTCCCTGCTTCCAGTGACTGCACCCCCCACGCCTCATGTGAAGAGGGAAAATGATCCAAGGCTTTTAGGTTTTGTTGGTTGAGAGGAGCATTTCTCGTGGGATTGGTCAGTGGCTCTGAGGCAGTGTTCCTTAATAATTTTTATTTGAAAGACCATCTGACTCTTCAAAACAATCTGTGGACCATTTTGTGTTCTGCTATTGTTTGGCAGTTGGGACCAAGAGGGAGGAATCCTTGTACAAATAAGACAATAAATATTTAGGTGAAGCCATAACAATTTATTTATAAAATGATAACTTCTTTACACTTTATCATTACTGTTGGAAGTCTAAATGCTAATTATGCCTGCAGGCTCCTGGATTTTAGCTGCCTGCAGGTGTTGGTAGTGGTCAGGAGCTCTTCATGGTTTTGCTGGTAACTTCCTGTATTGCACAAGCCAATGTGGATGCAGAAATAAGGGTGAGCAACACTGCTCCACGTGCTGTGTCCCCCAGTGGTGAACGGACTCTATGGAAACCTGTCCATATATGACATGCTGGGAGAAGAATGGAATAGTAATCTAGTAAGAATTCAGTGCTGTTCCTCAGAGGTACAATGTGGGAGTGTCAGTTGACTTGCTGAAGCTAAACACAAGTAGCAGTGCTAACCACAGAGTTGCAGAATGGTTGAGGTTGGAAGGTGCCTCTGGAGATTGTCTGCTCAGAGCAGGGTCAGCTAGAGGAGATTGCTCTAGGACTGTGTCACATTGGGTTTTGAATATCTCCATGGATGCAGAGACTCCACACCTTCTCTGGGAAACCTGTTCCAGTGTTCAGTCACCCTTGCAATGAAGAAGGGGGTTTTATGTTTAGGAGAAGTTTCTTGTGTTTGTGCTCAAATGACCTCATCATTTCAAAGCTGTGGATGGGTATTGAGTGGCTGAGTAGGTGAATGGGTTACCTGAGCTGGCCACGTAACTGGTTATTGAGGACCTGTAGAGCTGTAGGCACCTGTCATATAAAGAGAAGCCCAACCATGACTTAATGTGGGAGGCCTGTAGTTAATTTGTAAGAGGTATTCCTGATAATATGAGAAAGAAGGGCCTGTGGGATCCTTGGGAAGGAAAATGAAAAGACAAGACTGCCAGAGCAGTTTATTCAGCTAACAACTCTTTGAAGTCAACCTCTGAGGCCTGCGGGAAAGATGAGGCAGAGAGTACTCTGCGGGACACATTAATCGTTTTAATAGGTCATATCTGACTCTGTGGCTTGCAGTTCTTCGCTTCTTTTTTACAAAATTGATACTTGCTTAAAGATGCAAACATTAGTGGTGTGGGGGTTTTTTCCTCCTCAGACGAAGTTAAGTGGAGCATTGGGACAGGGTAAGAAGCACCAGCAGGACATCATCGGTCTTGTTCAGTTAGGGATTTTGGGTGCAAATGGTGAGGCTTCTCAGGACAGCCGTGTTTCTTGACCTGTGATGGAAGCTTCCTGCAGATGTCCTAGGGAAATGTACAGAAAGCAGCTGCCAGTTGTAGAGGACCTGTCTCTTCTTTCTGGTAATGGCAATGAAATAAATGTTGTTGCTATGCCTTCCTTTCAATGTAATACCATTGTACTCTTGGCATTCGGCCTCCTCCAAGGAGAGCTATTTCCTACCCTCTTAGTCCTCTTATTTCCATACTCTTTCTACTCTGTTTCTTTTGTCTTGGGTTGAGGCTCCTATCTGTATGTATCCCCTGATCTTAATCCTGTCTCCTCTAAGATCTCAGGGACTTCAGCATCTCCCCCACCTCTAGTCCTGGCATTTTACCTGCACCCAGTCCCACAGACATCTTCCAGGGGGAGTTATGAATTAAAGCCCCATGATAATTTCTTAAGGTGTCAGTAGGAGTTTCACTGTGTTGTAATTGCTATCATTTGAAAATTTCTAGAAGAATTTGTGATAAACCAAATTAAAACAAACAAACAAAAACCCTCTCCAGGCTTGATGGCAGCTACAGCAGGAGCCGTTTGGGTGGGAGCATGGGGGTTGCCATGTTAGCAAAAGGCATTTTTCATGGAAGGCTACTTAGACAACCTCTTTTTAGTCATCCAGCTGTTCTCAGAGTGAGCAGCTATCACAGGTGGAGGTGTTGCACATGCTTTTGGCATGTTTAAAGCACCTGGGATCTGCATACTGTCTGATATAAAGCAGTCTCTGTGATGCCCTGTAGAGTAGATATTTGCATAGATTACAAACATAAATCTGCCTTTTATTTTCTGCTAACTCCTGAGAGAGGAGGCATCCTTTCAACCATTTATTTAAAAAAAAAATAAGTCTTTGTACAGTGTCTAAACTAAACAAGCTTGCTTTCACTGTGCTCTTGTTCCAGAAACAGAGAACCCACACACTCTTGTGGCTTTCTGAAAATGTGTGTGCGATGCTGCTTTCTGCACAAGTATCAGACAATCTGTGGCTTTTTTTTTTTTTTGCACAGTTCTAAGGGAAAACTGAAGTTACATTTTGCTCCCCAAAGTATCTCTGTCTTCACACATGATACTGCTGTGCATCCTGTGAAGGAATGAAGGTGTGCTTTGGTCTGGTTTTCTTTTTTCATTCTTGGAAGAAGCTTTCAGTATCTTCCTATGTGCTCTGTACCCAGTAATATCCGATGGTGTTTGTGCTGTTGCAGATTGGGGCATAATCCTGCAAAACGAGAACAGTTCCTAGCCTGGGTGCTGCCCGTGAGGCTGGGTCCCCCTGGTGCTGTACATGGTAGGTCTGATACGCACAGCTGTGCGGGGAGGGACGTATGCCAGCATCTGCACTGTGCTGCATTGGGCTTTTGCCCCACGTTCAGCTGTCAGCTCTGCATTTTCCCTGAGGAATGTGCTGCACAGCTTTCCTGTGAAAGAAAACACAGAGTGTTTGGAATGGGATGGCTGCACCTGCAAAGTGTGGGAATGAATGTGTTTGCAGGTGGAAAATTAGAGCCTGTGGCTGCCAGGCCTCTTTTCTGGAGGGCCTGTGAAAAATCAGCCTCAAACTTATCCTCCTTTAACTAAGTGAACGTTTATTTCCTCTGATGTGTTGCCGCCTTACCTTTTTCTTCACCATTTCTTGTAGCTGTTTTTTTTCTGTTTGTTGTTTAAGGAAATATTTCTTCTTCACAATTCTGTGCCTTTCCCCTTATTTTTCTTCAAGTGTTAGGTGAAGAATTTTTAAACAAGTGTTCTTCTAAAACATACAGAGCTACAGACTCTAAGGACTGTATGAATTTTTAAATCACTTGAGGATAAAGTAGAGGGGAAAAAATGAGTGTTTGAGTGGTTCATATTTACAGGGAAAAATGTTCTGGCAAATCTACTTTTTTTTTCCCCTCTAAACTCTGGACTTTTTTTTTCTTCCCCTCAAAAGTCCTTCTTAAATGTCTTGCCTACTTGAGCTTATCTTTGTTTTTAGTCTGCTTTGCTTTACTTTTTTTTGAATAAGCTAAAGTTTCACATCCTCCAATGTTGCTAGCTTTTAATACAAGTTTAGTCAGCTGGAGTTTTGTACCAGTCACTGAGGTCTTTACATGGTGCTTTTAATTGCTGTGGTAAGGCTGGATATAACATATCCTCCTGTGCCAGCCTGGTTTTGCGGCAAGCTCAGCTATGTGGAGCTCTTTTGGCTGTTAAGGTTGTAAGGTACATGAGGATGCTTTGCTTTTCATGCTTGGTTACACCTGCAGCTTGTGGCTGTCTGAGAAGTCTCTGTGTCTACCTTTGAGTTCATGGTAGCTGATTTGAGCACTGTGGTGACTTCATTGTCCAAAATTATTATTTTGTATATTACAGTGTGTCAGAAAAAAACAGCACGATGTGTACCGTCTGATTTGTTTAGGACAGCCTTGACTGTGCTTGCCTGAAGTGATGGGCTGTGACAGGTTGTGTGGCCATGCTTGTTAATACGCCTCTGCTAGACCCACAGGATTTTTTTAATGCCAATAGTTCTTAAAAAATCAGTAACGCTTAAAAAATTTGTTTTCTATGAAAGTACAGAGAAATATCGTGCAGGATGGGAGGAGAAGAGAGATATGGGATGAAGTTAGATGGGGCAGCAAATGAGCGAGAAGAGAACTGAGTGATACATGGTAAGTGGGGAGGTGGAGTATTTAAAAAACAGAAGGCCAGAGTTTGGTCTCTCACATCTGGAGAGTTAAGTCACGATTTAACCATTCAGTATTACTAGTGTAAATGAGTGGAAAAAAAATTTGGTTTTCAGGCAGCGGAAGCCTTACTGCCTTGTCCAAATTTGTCTTTTCCCAAGAACCTTCATCATTTTATGTTTATGGTGTACTTCTTCCCAGCATATGTTTTAAGAGCATGCCTGCTCTCTTGCAAAGATGGTATGCGGGAGCAGGCTGTGTAGCTTCCAGAGAAATGAATGCAACCAGTTTCTCATTGCCTTCTTCTCTGGGAAATACCATAACTACTGTGCATGTGCCGATCAGCTGTGCCGGGCTTACAGAGCAGCTCTGCTCACACCATGCGGGAGAGGCCGTGACACGTAGATCTTTCTAGTGCCAAGAGAGGGCTGTGTGGGCAGCTTCCATCCAGCTGGAAGGATGATGCACCTCTTCGCTAAGAAGCAAGACTGTTCTCTTCAACACAAATATGATATTCATGATCAGAATGGTCCCATATTTTTAATGTCTCTGTTGCTTCTCTTTATCTGTTTCTTATATTGGGCTGGATCCTTGTGTAGCATAAACCAGTGTAGCTTCTTTCTTCTAACAGAATTATTTCCAACTTTATAATTATATATATTTTATATATATCATATTTCTGTTCTATAGAGAGCTATAGGTCAATGGACTGTAATTTTAAATTATTCACATGAATTAAGACAATTTTTACAAGGGCATGTAGTGATAGGATGAGGGGGAACGGTTTTAAACTGAAAGAGGGTAGATTTAGATTACATATAAGGAAGAAATTCTTTACTGTGAGGGTGGTGAGACACTGGAACAGGTTGCCCAGAGAAGCTGTGGGTGCCCCCTCTCTAGCAGTGTTCAAGGCCAGGTTGGATGAGGCTTTGAGCAACCTGGTCTAGTGGAAGGTGTCCCTGCCCATGGCAGGGGGGTTGGAACTAGGTGATCTTTAAGGTCCCTTCCAGCTGAACCATTCTATGATTCTATGAATCACTTCTGTACATGGAAGTCATATCAAATGAACAGAAAAGGACAGGATATTCTTTCAGAATGGCAGACCTTAGAAATGGAAGATAATTTCATCCCATGATTCCTGTCAAACCTTTTGTTCTCAACTAAATGATTTGGACAGTCAAATTACTGGATAATTTTGACAGGGGAATGGTGGGGAGCAACTGTGAAGTGGCATGGGGTGCCAACTGATCTATGTGTGGCGGTATTAATTCTTTCTTTTTTAGCTGAAGAACTAATATACAGTGCTGTAGGTAGGTGCTGTGTCGTGAAACACAATAAAAGAAGAGTTAGGACAAGTACCAATATAAATGTCTTATTCATGAGACATTGTGCTGGGGTGTCCCAGAGGAAGCAGCAGGAACTGTGAAGCTGAAATTTCATAAATTGGCAAGAGGGAAAAAAATTTCTGCTGGAACAGAATCCTGTTTTGGTTTAGAACATAGTTGCCAGCGTGCCTGACCCTACAGGTCCCAGTCCTGATCATGGTCCCCGTGCTGATCGTCTCATGACTGGAACTGCACCGTATCTCCCAAGGTTGGGAGAAAGGCAAGCTCTGGGATTCATTGCTAAGTGGAGGTAGTTATGAACGCCAAAAGAGTCCCGAGTCCCCAGGGATCCCAGCTCTCTTCTGTTAGACAAGACTGTGGGTGGGTCCTGAAGTAACTTGGTAATGTCAACTTTTTTTTTTTTTCCCTCCAGCTGCAGGAATTTGGGACTAAACAGCAATGCTCTTGGCCACCCCAGCTAAGGTCTAGGAGCTCACATAGCCCAGGCAGGGGAGCAGCTCTGGAACCGCTTGCAAGTTGGATGAGTCTTAAGAGCCCTGGGTGGCCACCCAGGCTTAGGCAGTCTGGGGTATTTGCATTTTGGTGCTCCTTTGATGGTTTTATTGTTTTGTTTTAATTATTAGACTTTTTTAATATTACTGGCTACTGCAGCATAAAAAACACACATTAGGCTTGTAGCCTGCCTTGTTGTAAACAAGCTGATACTTAATTAGCTTTAATGTTGTTTTCAGAGGACAGCAACAACAAATAATGTGCAGTATTTGCTTGGGTCTTCTTGTGTTCATATTATTGTAGCGTATGCATTGTTTTGCTTTTCAGTAATATTCTTGAGTTGGTTCTTTTTGGGTGTGTGTTTTAGTGGATGTTTAAACTTTAACTTAAAAATAACAACTCCTTCAAGGCAGACCTAAGATTCAACATAAATTCCCTGTTTATAAAATAATTTGCTGAGGAGGGCAAACCCTTCTCCCAGCTGACTTTCCTCAGTGAATGGGGAGCTTGTTCTCTGTGTGTTGGCTATTGAAAGCTGAGCTCTTTGTGCCAGATATTTTAAGAAACTGTTGACGCTTAGATCTAATCTATTACATTATACTGCGCTTTTGGACCAGAAAGTGAATGTGTTTTCATGTGTGTGGTTGGGCAGTACATATGTAGCAATTCTAAAAAATGGTGTTGCATAACTACAAATACAGTGTTGGGTACTTCAGCCTGCATTCTTGCTGTAGTGTGTTTTGAAGGCAGAGGCTGTGATGGTTAGAAATGTTGTAACAGAAATGTCTTGGCATTAGACAGTATCACATTTACATCTGATCAAGAGGAAATAATACTTATTTTATGTTCTGGGGCTTAGTCACATGTTCTCGCATATCGCTTTCCTGATGGGAACTATTTGTTTGTTCCATTTTAGTAGAACAGATACTTTTGGAGTACTCTAGACTTTTTATTGGGCCCTTTCAAATGGCAGCAAAGGTTACATTTTGAGTCTCTTCTCATATGATCAATATAAACCATTTACACACAGTGCTGGAGCTTCCTCTCTGGTCTTAGGTAGACCAGCTTGAATCCTTCCATGCCAGTTATGCTGGTAGAGGCATTTGCACTTGGGAAAAGGCACTTCATATCTTCCTTTCCTGTCCACCTGGGCACGTGTGCTGTTGGAGACACTTGCTGAACCTGTATGTTGGTTGGGTGGCCTGAGCTTGCATCGAACACTGAGCAGCTCTTGCTGACTTCTGCTGGGGGCGGGGAGGAATGTAAATGGCTTCTACTGTAGTTGGGAATCAGAAATGATTCAGATTTTCTGGAAAAATTCTGCACCTGGGTAGAATGATGTAACAATTTCATTGTCCATGCTTGGGATTTTTATTGAGTATGTTATGATTTTCCTTAAACTTTGCAGCTCTTGAAATGAGGTAATGATAAGAATTTCCGTATAGAATTTTTTTACATGTTCAAAACAAACCTCAGACTAGATTGGTAACATGGCAAGGAAATAAAGGCATGAGAGGTATGACTCCAAGTACTCTACAGCTTTCAAAAACCAGAAGGAAAAAGAGCACCTAGCTTTACCAGATAAAGAAGTATCATTCTTCAGTAACAGCATGACTTGGAGGGGGATTGATTCATGGCACATGAAACTTCAGAGATGACAGTACATTAATTGTGCATCCATTTCAGAAGCGCAGAGGGGGAGCCAGATGGATAGAAAATGTACGTATGTGCAGCAGAACAGAGGAGGAATCATAGAATGTCTCAAGTTGGAAGGGACCCATAAGGATCATTGAGTCCAGCTCCCTGCTGTGCGCAGGACTACCTAGAACTAAATCATATAACTACGAGTGTCGTCCAGATGCTCCTTGAACTCTGGCAGGCTTGGTGCCATGACCACTTCCCTGAGGAGCCTGTTCCAGTGACTGACCACCCTCTCAGTGAAGAACCTTTTCCTAACGTCCAGTCTGAACTTCCCATGACGCAGCTTCATTTTGTTTCCTCGTGTCCTATTCCTGGTCACCAGAGGAAGCGACTGTTTATGATTAGGACATGGCTGCAAACCACCAGGTTAAAAATGTGTCTTGAATTGCATAAGACAGTCAGGATTGAACCTTAATTCAAGAAAGAAGAGCTTGAAGGTCTATGAGACTGACTGAACCTGGTATTTAGGACATTTTATGATCCTTACAGAGAAGGAAATAAATGAAGCATTTTGAAATTTGCTTTGGAGGTCTAACCAACTTCTGATGCAGGAGAGAGAGTCTTCTGCCTTCCTTCAAGGAAATGAAAACCTTTTGAGTGGCCTATATGTTTATTCTATGCTATCTGACAGCTGAAATGGTGCTGAGGCTAGAAATCTGGCCTTCTGTTGTTATCAGTGAAGAGCTTGCTTTGTGTACGAAGCTGCGTGTTTGGATGAGTCACACCTACTGCTTTTTGTTTCTCAGCCTGTGAGGCAGCTGTCCTCACCACTATTGGTGATAAACACTTGTGTTATGTGGATCACTGGGGTAACCTGGAGCATCAGTTCTCTTCTATGTAAATCCTGTCCTTGGCCCTTGGCTTTCCCCTGTTAGAGTACCCGGTGCCTCACACACATATGGTTCATGTTCTTAGCTGTATTGTTAACAGTACCCATTTCATGTGCATGTGTTTATGGAAAACCAGTTGAAAGTCTGCTTGTACGATCTGAATGTGTCTTGTTTTGTGTTTTTAGCAGGTTATCTTAAATAGTGCTGAAAAGCGATTTTAAATCTTGCTGTAATTGACAGTAGAACAACCTCATGAAAACTGCAACTTACTTTTTGGGATGAAGCGGAAAGTTATGTCCTGCTTTCTTTGAACTGCAGACTGTCTTAACGCAAGAGGATGAGCATATGGGTAGTAAGCTTCTGCTTACACAGCTGGAGGATTTGTCAGAAGAAGTTGTATTTAACAACATGGCCCAGCTAGATCTACTCACACTTGAAGAAACCTCTCACTCATTACAAGAAACCGACGAGAAACACTCACTACAAGAAACCTTCAGCTAGGTATTTACTCTCGAGGACTGTCAGGCTTAAGATAGGATGTAGAGATACAAAATGACAAACAAAAAATGGACTTTGTTTTATTATAGTTTCATTTCTAAACAGAAATAATATTCTGTAGACTTAAAATTCAAATCTAATGTTTTCTGACAGACAGGAGCACGCTGCTGTCACCATGATGGACGGGGGTTCCCTGCTGCCTTCCTTGCTTTCTCTCTGAAGCAATGACTGAGCTTCTGTAAACTAGGTGAAGAAGCTTCTGCTGTGGTGGCTGTTGGAATGACTCTCAATAGGATCAGTTTTGATGGATTTTGTTCCCTGAAGGTTGTTAGTATATTGTCATCTTCTTAAACCAGACAGACACAACTAAAAGCAAGTAGAGGGATTTTTTTCCTGAGACCCCACCTGGAGTACTGCGTCCAGCTCTGGGGCCGCCAACATAAGAAGGACATGGAGCTGTTGGAAGGAGTCCAGACGAGGACCATGAAGATGATGAGAGGGCTGGAGTATCTCTCCTATGAAGACAGACTGAGAGAGTTGGGGCTCTTCAGCCTGGAGAAGAGAAGGCTCCAGGGAGACCTTCCAGCAGCCTTTCCAGTACCTGAAGGGGGCCTACAAGAAAGCTGGAGAGGGACTTTTTACAAGGGCAAGTAGTGACAGGACGAGGGGGAATGGTTTTAAACTGAAAGAAGGTAGATTTAGATCAGATATTAGGAAGAAATTCTTTACTGTGAGGGTGGTGAGACACTGGCACAGGTTGCCCAGAGAAGCTGTGGATGCCCCCTCCCTGGCAGTGTTTAAGGCCAGATTGGATGAGGCTTTGAGCAACCTGGTCTAGTGGAAGGTGTCCCTGCCTGTGGCAGGAGGGTTGGAACTAGATGATCTTTAAGGTCCTTTCCAGCTGAACCATTCTATGATTCTATGAATTGCTCCTTTCAGTTAGACTTCATGATGTTCTGCATTGCATGAAGAGAAAACATAATTTGAACTAAATTAACTGTCACTGAATTTGGGGGTGAAGTAGCTCTTTATTTCTTGGTGCACATATGCCAAGAGTAAACTTCTTTAAAGCTAAGGTACCTTTTAAAAAATCTCCTTTCTCTTTGTTTCATTTACTACTGGCATCAGGAAGAGCACTGAGAAGATATTACAGTAGTTGATGAGGTTTTCCTGTACCCTAAAAAATGAAACAGCAGCAGAGGCAGGAGGAATGTAGTTCCTTGGCTTTGCTATGCAGCAGTTACAACATTTAAAAAAATTGTAAGGACAGTATTGTTTTCAAATGGGAATGCTACTGTGTGCTGGAAAACTGGCAGCGTTTCAGGGCATCTATTACATTCTTTTCAGTGTTTCCAGTGGTCTCATCAAAGGGGTAGATTCTGAGCTGCTAGGTGGTGTTAGCCATGTCTACCATTGGGATTGACCACAGGTAAGGATATTTAGGATCTGGAAGCACTTGGTAAGTGTGACAGTGGAGGCAGTTCAGTTTTGTGGGTGTGTTGTTACATTACATCAGTATGAATGTTGTATATACAGGTATCCCTCTGAACTGGTAGGTTGCCCAGAGCAGAGGACTTGGTTTGTAGCAACATGGAAGAGATGCAAGAAGTAATTTGCTAGCTTAAAAATAGCCCATATTTTAATATACTTTTATGAAAATAAACAAGGCTATGGAGTTCTAGTATCAAACAAGTGACATGCTGGTAGTAGAACTGTTTCCTTGTGCTTCCTTAATTGAGATGAAAAAGAAAATAAACTCTTATTGCCCGTAAACTAGAAGGAATATTTGCATAAAATCAGACAGTTTCAAAGTAAAGGCCAAATGATGCTTGGTTACTTATCAGAGGAACAGCTTATCATCCACTTCACTTGCAACTGCCCTACCAAGGCCCTGCCCAACTTTTCAGAACTTGGTTCTGACCTGTTACTTTAGGGTCTTACTAAGCAAAGCTTTTTTTAGGAGAAGGCATTGTTCATGTTTATGAATCTATTTGTCAAATTTTTAGACAGCAGAAAGGAGCGAGTTATTTCAGCAAATATCAGTTTCTGATTTCTTACTTGTGGCTAACAGTGAGGAGTTTGAGAGTTATTCTGAAAATTACTGAATACATAATGTCTGTTCTCCTCTTCCGTGAAATTTTAGTATAATAGCCATAGAGATAGCTACTGTCATGGAGTCATTTTGCTTTCCCTACAAAAAAATATGTTCTCTTTTCTCTTTCTCTCATCTCCTGAGAAGTTGTTATCTTCAATTTTTTGGTTTACAGGAGAAAGGATAAGAAAAGTGGAAAAACGGAAAACACTTGTCATCCCTAGCTGGTTGAGTCACAGATGTGCCCATCAGCCTTTATGCATGTCCTCAAATAAAGATGAAAGGATCATTCTTCTTATCTATGAACTATGCTGCTCAATACCTTTGTCATTTAGGCTATTGCAAAGTGCTTGACTGCCTTTTTTTTCCCCTTAAGGTGTAGTAGCAATGTGTATCATTGCAGAATGAGGTTGCCCATTCATTAAGGAGCACTGTGTACACAGTGAACATTATGGTGTACCTCACAGGTATGCTGCTTCTGACTTGTCTCCCGGTGTAGTTTAAGGCACTGTTTTGACAGATGAATATGTTACCTAGAGTGGGGCTGGTGTTCTCCTATTTATCTTCCTATGTGATGCAGTAGCAGCGACTAGCAGTTCCTCCTTAGCGAAGTGCAGACTGCTACAGGATATACTACTTAAATCTTCTTGACACAGACCAATCCTACCTCAGTCATGTAGTTTCTCCTGATGAAGCCTCAAGACTGAAGGTTGCTCTAGACTTCCTGTGTAATCAGTGAGAAGAAACAGGCATTTCCACAGCATGATTCAGGATTCCTCTGTTGTGCATCACTTTCTGCAGGTGATTCATTCTCTCTTTTCTATTGCATGTTTTGCAACGGGAACTGCAGCCCACTGGTCTTCTATTTAGAAGTCCCAGATAGATGTCTGAAAGAAAAAAGGTCAAGCCAGTAGCAGCAACCCGTGAGCAAACAAACCTGTGCTGTTTGATTGGGTTTCTAACTGCTTTTTAAATTTTGAGAATTCAATAGGCAGTGGAAATCTTGGTTACAGTAGCACTGCCAGTCTTCAGTTAAAATTATTCAATTTTGATGGTTGTACTGCAGGCTGGATCAAACTTTTTTCCCTTCTCTTACAGCTGAGACACAAACCATGAAAACTAATTTTAACCATAACCTTTATCAGGGAGCTGAATACCTTTAATATACCCTGCCAGCAAGGCAAAAAATAAAGCTAAAGGAGCTGCAACTGGATGTCAGTACAATCCTGAAGTCTCTGAATGTGTTTAAAAGAAGCATTTGTGTGGAGGCCCTTATGCAGCTGAAAATCTCAAGAAGAATTTGGCAGAAATCTCAGTGTCGGAAGATGGCAGATTCCTGTGCAGTGAGATGTTTACTGGTTCACTGTTTTATCTTTGGCAGCTGCTTTTGCACTTGATATCTTCAGCTGTTTTTTGAAGCTTTTACAAAGAATAATTATTCATTTCATGAAATGGATCTACTTTACCCACCCAACAGGGCACTGATTCACATATTTCTCTGGCAACTTCCCGTTGTTATCAGAGCTGTGTTCACTTTTGCAGGGTTGTGTTCACTGGGTCATTAGGACTTCCTGGGCCATGGTTTTATTGCATGATTTACTGATGCGTTGGGTGACTGTTTTCAACAATTCCTGTGAAAACACTAGGGTCACCAAGCTCTTTGGGAGGTGGAAACAACCTGAGTTTTCCTCTTTTCTGCTGGCAGTGAGTGCTGATGTAGGTGCTTCAACAATCTTTTCACAGGAGTATGAGCTATTGCACTGGCAGCCTGTAGATAGGTGGCAATTTCATTGTGTCACATTTCAAGCAGTGTTTTCTTATTACCAGGGCAGTAGTGAATGGACTGGATTTTAGCTCCCTACAAGTTAAAATTCCACTGAATCAATAGAGATTTCTCAGACGTTGATTATGTGAGGCTGGGATACTACCTAAAGGTTTTACTGATAGATAGGGTTTTTTTAATGAGTACCATAAATTCATGAACAAGGTTTCACTACAGGCTACCAGAGCTTTTTTTTTTTTAAAGTTCAGGTTAAGCACACATTGCGTAAGTTTGAACATGTTCACTTGCTCTTTGAATAAAGTAACACCTGAATACACTTGCATGCTGCTCTGAACCCACAAACCAATCATTTTGTGATGTGCTTCTGGATACTTACATATGCATACTGGTTGTTCACTGGTATATGTGTTCACTCTGTTCAACTTTTGCATCAGTGCACAGCGGTACATTTAACCAGAAAACGCTGGTGGACTTATATCATTCCAGAGTTTAGAGCCCTACTGGAGGAGAATATTTAAAATATATATTGAAAAATGAGACAAGGTTTATGGGGTGTATACAATATGTTTTATTACTCCAACTGGCATAATGGAGGGGGAAGCATGGGGCAATCAGAACTCTTTATGTTTGTTTTGTGTCCAAATAATAGTTTAGAGTTATGCCTGTACTCAGCCCAGTTTTTAAAAAGAGTTATCTATTTATTTTCAGTGTTGCAGAGTATGAGCTAGAGTATACATATGTTCTAGTTAACTCACCACATTTTTTTAGCATGATATTCTAACCTGCCTGGCCATTAACCTGGCTGGCTACCAGGAGAATTTTCAAACTGTTGACTCATATTGCTTCCATATGTAACTTAAATCACCTTTTCCCACAGTGGAGACAGCTTGAAGATCAGCTGCGTTTTCTTTTCAGGGCAGGGAACAGCATATTTTGAAGTGAGTCAACACATATGAGTAAAGGAAGTAAATCTAAGCTATTATTAACTTTTTGGGGACTAATCTCATTTTTGTTGAAATCTTCCCTGGTTCCAAAACAGGAAAGACCAACAGGGTTTTTTGTGCTCCTCTTCCCCATGAGGTTTAGTAATCTTCAGCACAGGTAGCCATGGCTCATCTTTTCCTTTTTGCATCTTTGTGAGGATGGATCTTCACAGCTCCCATTACTTTTATGCCATCTAAGGATTTGGGGGCGTGAGTTGCTCTCTGTGTGTGGGACCTGATGTTTTGAGGATGTGCCTAATTAAGTGGGAAATGACGTGTAGGCTGCATGCCGCATCATATTATTGAGCACCTATGTATAGGTGGAGCCTATATGTGGTTGGAGCTCCTGTTCTTAGTTGGAGCCCATGTTTTGTGTCATGCAGCAGAGGAGGGATCATGGCTGGTAGAACCGCTCTGCAAAGTGATACGGAGTGGTACTCTGCGGTGTTGTTCCTCTGATTTTGCTGTGGAGCCAGATGGCGACTTTGCACACAAAACCCCTGGTAACTCAGAGAATCCTGCACCAGAGCAATAGCCCACGGTTAAGCAGAAAGAGCCCTGGGACCCTGTATGGGAATGGGGGAGACCCTGTTAGTAGGAAGGTGAAGGTAGAGGCAGGAGTTGTGTGAGACCCTTGTGGGTTTGCACTCAAAAAAAAAAAAAAACCCCTGTTGAGTACTGATGTTTTTTTCTTACACACTGCACAAAAAAGCTGAAGGAAATTTAGCAAGAGGGATTTTTCTCATAGGCTTTGATATCCATTTGACCTGTGGAACCTACTGATGGGGCAATCTGGGATTAGTTCCAGTGTTAGCACCATTATGGGAAGTTGCATCCTGCCTCAGGGATCTATGTATGAAAAGCAGTATGTGGCATTGCTACAATTCACCTACCTGACTCAGTTCTACTTTTCTTTTTTAATGATCAAAAAAGAAAGGGAAGCTAATAAGAAAATATAGTCTCCTGTACTTGAGTGTGTATTTAAGCTTAACTATGGGAGTAGTCTGAAGTCAACAGGACTGCCATGTTGAACAATAGCAATTTTAGCGTGTGCTTAAAACCCAGACCAGATGGATACGTGGCTTTTTTCAAAGACGTGCAGCCAACAGACTCTTCGCTCCCAAATGTTTTATTCTAGTGTTTCCATGTAATATTTATGCTTGCACTGAATGTTGTTTTTCAGCTGCAAACCAGCTGTTTTCTTCGCATTATATGATTTTGATTGTTTTTCTTTACTTTTGCAATCTCACTCCAGCCTATATAAGGTTTAATGCTATGGTGGTGTCACCAAGGCCTGACTTTGCTGGACTCCAGCTTGTAGAGACCAGACGTAGCTTTTGCTGAGAGAAGGGGCTCGGAAGACAAGAGAATGTCTTCCCCCGTTTTTTCACTCTAAAAGGCATGTTGGAGTTTTGTGCTGTATAATTCTTTAGGTATTTGGATTGACTCTGATAAAATTATAGGTGGTTGTAAGGGAGTTTATTGTGCTTATAACTTGTAGTGGGGCTCCCTGTAATTTGTTATAATTAATTCAAGAGTTCAAGGGCAGAAAATCAGGATCAGGTTGCGGCATGCCTTCCTTTCTTGCTAAAGCATGCCATTACTGGCCTTTTTATATAAGGTTTAACTTTGTGTTTGTGGGTTTATTTGAACTTGGAGTATCCAAAAAGTATAATACACTCTTAACAAAAAGTACCAGTACAGAGGATGGACCGGTTGGGGGTTTCCTTTTTAAATACAGAGAAATTGGTGGATACTGTAAGGCTGCATCTGCTGGCTAAGCCTCTCGCGGAAGGAGTGTGTGTTTTGGAAGACTTGTGTCATGTCTGCGGGCCCCAACAAGGCCTGAGTGCGTGTCCATGCTTGTGGCCCGTCAGGAATGGCAGGAAAAGAAAAACACTCGCAGAGCACTCCTTTACAATCCAAGCTCAGTCTTTTGCTGCCAACGAGAATGCTGAGTGCAATGCTCTTATCTCGTGTCTCACTCCTAAGGGTTTCACTAGCCATCCATTTAACGCTGGACACCAAAGAGCCACAGCACTTTGATACCAGGCTATACTGGAACCAGCTGCTTATATGTGAGAGGTTATAAAGCATCTGTTACCTTCCTAAACAGGCCCATGTCCGTTTGCAATATTTATATTCTTTTTTTAATGCTCAATTTTGCTGCAGAAATTTGACTTCGTTGACTGATTCATGCCAGAAAAAAAGCTTATTTCTCCTAAAGTGCTCATACTTTGCATTTAAATTTGAAATCTTCTGCCAGCTGTGTAAAGAATTGGTGGAGGCGGAGATCTGAAGTTTTAATAGGCTGTCTTTCAGGGAATGCATGCAAACGAACAACCTGCCAGTAGTAAACTGATGAAATAGAGGTGGTAAACAACAACTAATCATAGAATCATAGAATGGTTTGTGTGGGAAGGGACCTTAAAGATCATCTAGTTCCAACCCTCCTGCCATGGGCAGGGATACCTTTCCACTAGACCAGGTTGCTCAAAGCCTCGTCCAAACTGGCCTTAAACACTGCCAGGAAGGGGGCAGCCACAACTTCTCTGGGCAACCTGTTCCAGTGTCTCACCACCCTCACAGTAAAGAATTTCTTCCTTATATGTAATCTAAATCTACCCTCTTTCAGTTTAAAACCATTCCCCCTCGTCCTGTCACTACTTGCCCTTGTAAAAAGTCCCTCTGCTTTCTTGTAGGCCCCCTTCAGGAACTGGAAGGCTGCTATAAGGTCTTCCCAGAGCCTTCTCTTCTCCAGGCTGAAGAGCCCCAACTCTCTCAGCCTGTCTTCATAGGAGAGGTGCTCCAGCCCTAAGAAGTGCAAAATTCTGATCAGACTGTTTTTAGGTCAGCAAAGGTTTTCCTGTTCTAGTATCCTTAGCCAGGAGTTGACTGTGTAGCTGGACCTTAAGCTTTGGAAGACATTGGCCTTTGGTAGGAGCTTCACAGGTCAGATGTGGTAGCTTACCTTTCATTGTGTGCCCCATTGCAGCTCATAGAGCAAGCCAGCCATCCAGGCTGTGTATTATTTGTCCTTATGCTCACAAGTTGCATATCAAAACAAGTGTAAAGTGACCATCATTGTGAAATTAGCCTGTTTTAGCCAAATCCCCTTTTCTCCCCTTCAGCTATAAACTGTTGCTTTTAAAGAGAGATTGAGAGATGTGGAAGTAGGTGATATGAACTGTGTTTTGATCTGTCCTCCTTTTTCAGTCCTACATGTGAAAATGATGCTAACCCTGCATTGTCCTGTCTCATTAGGAAGGGAAAAGGGAATGACACAAATCTTTCCATGTATTTCATTTATTTTATTTTTAGTTTCAGTCACGTTTTCCATCCAGCTGCTGGAGGAAACCAGGATGTAGACAGTTGGATGCTGCTTTTGAACAACCTCATTTCTCAGTTACCTGAAGCTAACCTTGACCTACCTTATAACATTGTTATGATCAAGGAGTTCCTACCCTAGAAACTGTTATGACTGTGTTTTTACTATTGGCATTGACAGTTCGAGCTTCTGAAGGAATTTCCTCCTGCATGTGTGACAAAGGCTCTTTCCTCTCCTTCCCTTTTTTTTTTTTTCTAGCAAGTCTTCTGATCTTTCTGAAGGTCTGTGACAGGGTGTGGTAGACTTCTCAATAATACCCTGCCAAAAATACTACCCTTTAGTAGTGGAAGCACAGCCATTGCTTTTTATATTCTACCGCAAATCCCAGATAAATGGCTATTGTCTAGTACTGTGAAACATCAGACTTTCGCTGGGAGAGAAGTTGATGAAATTCCAGAGGAGCGAGCTGCAGATGTTCTGTTTATCAACACCATCTAAGTTTTTTAAAACAGCAAAGACAAGGCCTTACTTAGCACTGTGTTACTGACAATGACATCATCAATGTATGTACCTCTTTTTCTAAAGTACCTTTAGATTAAGATGTGCTGATTGAACTCTTGCATCTCAAATGTGTTTCAGCATGCTCAAGCCCAGAAATCATGACACCATCTTTGCCAATATACTGAACGTTGTGTCTGAAAAGACCCATCTTGTCTCCCTGCCTGCGGCCTTTCTTACCATGTAAAATCCAGTCCAAGTTTGCAGTCACTTTTGCAGTATATTGAGTGACCCACATGAAATAAGCAGCATCCAGTACGTAGTACTCTGAATTGAGACTTGGGAACAAAGCCTAGATCTCCCAAATCTGCATTGGTTTCCTGCCCAAGTTTACACTAGTAACTTCACCAGCCAGGTGCCTCAGATACTCTATTTATAAAATTACGCTAATGATCGTTAATAGTAGTTAAAGCACATTCTCAGAAAAGCAACCAGTAAGAGTTAAGTATTATTATGATGGTCTCAAATATGTCATAAATAAATAAAAATAACCTTTTGGTCATTGTCAATTAGTTCCTTTGATTGCCCATTGAATAGCTGAGTCATCATCTCATCTGACTCAAAGGCTAAAAAAATATGAAAGACCCTACGTTTAAAATAAAAAATGGGTTTCTCTTTAAAACGTAGCATATATGTATCCGTGGAATCCTGTTGCTAAATAGTATCAAAGCCAAGATTATGGCAGATTTTAAGGTGTGAAATGAACAATAGACACATCAATATCAAAGCTAATGCTTAAAATAATTTTAGTAAATGATAAAAGGCCTCTGTTCTGGAAAAACTGCTTCCCCTGTGGGCAGATTATTGCATAAGTGTACATTGCAGCATCTCTGCTCAGAAGTATATTACCATACTAAGATAAACCCAAATGAGCTGAGTCGGACTGTTGTTGTGATTCAGTGAGACTTTTATTGTGTTCCTAATTTTAGAAGACCATATTGTACTCTAATTGCAATTTTTTTTTGAAGTTGGAAAAGAGCTGAAGGTCTTGAGCTAAACCACTTGTGGGCCAATCTGTTTCTTCTTTGAGTCTTAAAGACTTATTATTTTGGAGATATGAAATAGTAGCAGTTCTCTTTTCCTCTAGAGAAGAAATTAAACTACATAGCTATGCAGTTATCCAATAGATAGGCTTGATGCCAGAAAGGTACCTAATGAGTTATAAAAAAGTTAGTCATGCCAGTAATTGCATCATTAGAAACTATTTTAAAGGAATTGTTCCTCTTGGGTAACTAATACATGTTTTGTAGTGCTTTGTGTATTTTCAGATACACTCAAGGTAAATATTTACTGGTATTGAAACTGTAATGTATTTATTCATAGTGGCTTGAAACTTCCAGAAAAATACACTGACTGATTTAAAAAACTTTGTCTTTTTTTTTTTTAAAGTGTTTCCTGCTGCACTAGAGATGATATGTATAATCCAGACCTTTCCTGGCCATGATGTACAGAGAAAGAAAGTAAAGCCAGGGAAAAAACCCCAGACTGATCACAGTACAGCGTTCAAATAGTATTAATACTTCTTATCTCAATCCAGTCATCTTTTTGTACAAACATATAGAACTATGTATGTGTATGAAATGTATATTTAGATTGTAAATCCCTGGAGCAATAAGCATTTTTTGTTCTGTTCTTGTACATTTCCTAGTAGATTTGGATGCTGCTTGATTACTAAGGCTACAGGGTCTGATAATATTGACTGATTATTAATGAAGTATTTGCCTTGTGGTTCTTTGTGGAAGTCACTAGTAGGAAAATGGTGAAGATGCAGTGCACCAGTGCAATTACTCTGCAAAACTAACCCATAGTCTTACTTTTGTAAACCATCCTTTAATTTCTCTACGAAGATCTCACTTCCAATATTGATCAGGCCAGGTTCTGTGTGGCTTGTGGTATTTGAAACGTTGGTTGTTGGAGAGAATGGAAATCAGTAAAATTAATTGAGTTATTTTCTGCATATATAAAACAGCAACAGAGGTTACACATCAGGCAAACTGTGGTGATAGAAGGGTACAGTGAATTCAGTGACACTATACAAACACCCACGTTCTTTTCTGAAGTGACAGGAGAACAAACATTACTCCTGATCTTTGGAGGTCTGTGCAGAATTTTATGGGCAAATGGAGTTTCTCTACATTTACACAGCTGTAGCTAAGTCTGAATCTGGGTGTTGCTATTAAATTTTAAACTGCTACCCTTATCTCCTGCTTACTAATACTATTTGAGTTTTTTTAACTCTGATGTAGTATGGATTGCTAAAATGAAGATGTTGATTCTGGAGTTCAGATGTTGTCTCATAGTTGTCCAGTTGCAGCTTATTTACTTTATAAAACTGTGCTTTTTGATGCAATAGATGCAAATATACTTTTAATGTTTTCTGTGTTGGCTAAATAGAGTTGTGGGAAATGATATCCTTATAATTACGGCTTTGTTCAGACTTGTTGTCCACTCCCATTCCCCTTGGAATTAGCTACAGGCTGGCAAACTGTAGTAGCCTTTATTGTATTGAATACACAACGGCTCTGCTAAAAAATGTTTAACCCAAAATGAGCAACAAAGGTGAGAGATTTCAACTCTCAGCCCACTTGGCTCTGGTGGTATCTCTTCTGCCCTGCACTCCCCTACGACGCCATACTGGCTCTGTGATTAAAGCTTTGTAAGTCTTAATTTTGAATTTCTTGCCTTTTATTATTTGGGGGTGCAGATTGCAAACTTCTCTTGTTCAGTTTCCATAGGCTTTCCCAACTAAACCACCTAATAGGAGGCTTATGAAATCCATGTTTTTATCTGCTGTTCTGGAACAGCTTTCCTCAGTGAATCTATAGCTGAATCATTTTTAAAATGTTTGATTTCCCTCAAATTATAGATCTACTTTTGCAATCCAAGTGAACAAAGAGCAGTCTCAGCTAGCATAGTGACATAATAACAGCATTTAACGTAATTTCAGATGGAGGAGCCTCAAATCCTTGACAGAATATGGGCCAATTTCTCCTCTCCGTTGGCTGGGCAGAGAGCCTGACCACAGTTTTGCAGCACGGCTGAGCCATGAATCTGTGGCTGGTAGAGCTATTAGAGCCTTCTAGCAGAGCTTCCTCCAGGGTATGCTCCTCCTCCTCTTCCTTGACAGTGGAATTAGCCACTCCAGTTCATGCCTTGTGAAAGGAGATGTCCCAGTTCGTGCCTTATGCAGCCACAATGAAAGGAGATGTTGGGAGACACCTTAGGTGACTGACCCTTGTTGCTGTTAGTCCAGGGGTAAAGATGAAGCTCGTACAGACCGTAGGTTTCTGCCTCAATAATATTGAGTTTATCCTGGCACATCTATTGAAAAAGGTGTCAGAACCGTAGCAGGTGATTGCTTTTTAGTGGGTTTACCTGTGAAAGGTGACTACTTTCTCCATGAGGTTTTTCCTGATGGATACACTAGTTAATGTTAGAGAGATAATTATATGTCTTTTAAACTCTTACTGCATGTCAGTCTACAATATATAATAAATCCTAAACTTTTATTTTGCTACAGCATTCATAAATGCAATGCTGTACCATAATATTGTAGACTGTTCCTATTAAAATTTTTAAATGTGACTTGTTTCTGACAATCAGGGTGAAACACCTGTAAATGAGTATCTTTCTCATAAAGTGGGTGCTGACTGCTGTCTTAAAATGATTTTTCTGAAGTATTGGCAACTAAAATTGCAACTAAAACCCCATATCACTGTTTCTTTTGAAAGTCTTGATTGTAATATTTGATACTACAGTAACTGCATTGTCATCGTATTTTTGATGATGCTTACCTAAATAATCCTTTCTGTGGTTTATCTATAGTTTTGTGTGCACTGTGGTTGAAATCATGGGTCCACTAAAGCTGGTGACGCTCTTGACTTCTGTAGAGCTAGGATGTCACTATAAGATTTTTACATTGTTTTGACTTTCCTGTCATCTCTTAACTTTCTGTTTGGTTTAACAATAGCTCTGACTTTATGGCAGATGTGGATTTTACTTCTGTTCTGTTAGACTAGAATATGTAACTCGTGTGTATATGTAGCACTGACACAAATAGCCTGTTTTGGGATTACAAGTCTTGACGACCAAGTTCAGCAAACACTTGCTCACCTGCATACTTGATAAAGCAGCTTATGCCAAGCTTGTATGAAGGCACGTGTATTTTCAGAATTGGGATTTAGTCGTTGCAAAGAAGTGGAAACAAGCTGATTTGTCTCCTGGACTAAGCAACTGTGAAACCTGGGGCTGAAGCGCAGGGCTCAAGCTGAGAAGCCATATGCTTTTTACCCTGTCTCTCTCAATCAAATTTCTAAATCCCTTGAAGTTTTAATCTTCATTAGGCTGTGTGAAAGCCAAATCTAAGCATTTTAAATGAGATTATATTTTTCCAGTTTAAAAATGTTCTTCTGCCTTTTGTGGGGAGAGAGGGAGGAATAGGAAGCCTAAAACCAGTAACCCTACAATTACCTTTCAAGCACACTTAAAAATTATGAACTCTGAAGGGAGCTTCTCAGATGTGAAGAACATGTGCACAGGTCTTCCCTGAGAGGATTTCTCTGTGCTGCAGTGCTTGTAGCCTCTGAACACCCTGCTGCCTTGAGAGTAAGGGTCTGGTCAGAGCGTTGGTGCTGTCTAGTGGCAAGTTATTGCATCTCACATCGCTGACGGAAGAGTTAACTGAAGGAAAACGTAAAATGATGCGTTTGATTAATAGCCCTCAAAGCATAGCTTGCGGTATGCTGGTTTTGAATCACATAGGTATTTTCTAACACCTCCACACAGAATTAAACGGTAACATTTGCAAGTATAGTTAAGGCAGTGCAGTCCCTGTAACATGGGTGATGTAACAGTGGTTCTCCTTTCCCGTTGGGGCAAGGAAAGTGACTTACACTCTGAAACAGGTCCAGAACAGTGTCTTTGCTATTCCCAAAGGTTCAAAGGTAAGGTCAGATGTGGTGTGCTGGTTGCAGCTGAGTCCAGTTACTGCCCCCAGTCTTTCTGACCGCTCTTTGCTGTCCACCTTGTAGAGGTTGCAGTCTCCGAGACTGGCTGGCATGCTTGTGTACCATTTCTTTTTAACCCAGTTTATCTCAAGCAATTATTTTTTAAATCCACGCCATTTTAAGCGAATGCCCTTTGTGTTAGGGGGTGAGCAGGCGTGCAGCTGAAGGGAGCAGTAACCTCATAACCTGGTTCAGCTGCAGCCAGACTGGCATGTCTGGTCACAGCCTGAGAAACCCCTTTGTTGGTTTTTGGGGTTTCCTAACTTGGGTCACCCAGGTGCATCAGTTACTATCAGCAGGTCTGGGGGTTGGGTGTGTGAGGCTGAGTGCACACATGGACTGTAGCTACACTGGTGTAGTACCTCTATCTACCTTTGGGCTCAGACCTGATGAGGAGTTGCGTGTTGGCTGAGAAGAAATTGTTTCATCTCAGTTGGGACAGGTTACATATGTCTGCACCAAAAGTTTAAGCTGTTGGACACGAGATCATTATATCACTGTAACTCATCTGTATTTGGTTATTGGCACATCAGTGGTCGATACGGCGTCCTTGCAATTGTGGCTGTAATTTCTTCAGCTGCCTGGCTTACCCCTGCCTGGTTGTACTGCCCATGCCATACAGGTAGCTCGAGGGAACAGGCATTGGTGCCTGCAGAATAAAAAGTTGTGGCCAGTTAGTGAAGCTGTCTCCACTGGGTTTTAACCTGATATGCTGGAGGGACTGGTACATATACCTGTTGCTTTACCTACGTCTGCTGTAGGTCTGGTCCAGTTCAGCGGATGGGAGGGATGCATGGATGGGGACAGTAACTTGTTAAGCTTTTTGTGGAAAGCTTCTTGTTTGTCTTAGTCTACTCTCCTGCAAATGTAAGGTGAAATGTGTGAGTTCTGTTGCTGTGGTTAAAACTAACGTAGTTTGTCTTGTGATGAGTTACTGTAGATCAGCGAGCGCATGATATTAGAAGCTGGTTTTGCTTGGTGTGTCTAAGTCATCCTTACAAATGAAAGATGCCAATTTAAAAAAACTTTTATGAGGGCCATAGTTAAAATTATGTCAGTTGACCTAAGTATATTGCTAAAATTACGTTTCTTTTATCAAAATGATGCCACAGGAGCAAAAACAGTAGAAGAAATACGAAACAGCCTCTTTTTGTGTTGGTGATTGCATGGTCTTCAGTAACCCCTACATTTATGGAGGAGGTAATCCTAGCAGATGTCCCTCTTCTATGTGGTCTAGGGAACACAAATTAGAACTTTTTCTTTTCCTTTTCCTCCACCTGGAAGCATTGCACATGTAGGGATCATATGGATTTGTTTTGATAATGTGGAACTTCTGAAGCCAGGTACAGACTGCTGTTTAACAGCCTGACCTGTTTGTGGTGAGTTTTTCTTGCTTTCAGCAGTCTTTTATTCTGTCAAAAATGTACAAACATATAGATGTTCTAATTTGTGCTCTTTTTTTTTTGTTGTTTGTAGATATCAGTATTACCTACAAGTGAAAAAGGATGTTGTTGATGGCCGATTACTTCCTTCATTGGAGCAGGGAATTCGACTAGCTGGTTTGGCAGTGCAAGGTAAGATCATCATCTTAGTAGTGACCTGATAGCCCTTTTCGAACACTAGCTTTTTTGGTTTGTTCTGTATGTTGGCTGGGCACTAACTAAGGCCTTGTATGGCTCCTACTCACAACAGCTGGGTTTTCTATTGATTTAAAAGTGCATAGGTGGACTGCCGTTGATGAAACCCTCACACCCTCAGGGAGGGAATGATGGACCACATCACAGTGTTCAACTTTCCTATTTCTAAAATCCATGTAAGTGAATCTGAACAAAACGCCGGTTCTTCCAACTTCAACCACGGAGTACTTTGCAGTAATGAATTTGCTTCACGTTCTCTGGTTTGAAATGCAATTACATCAAAGAGCATAGCAGCAGCTTTAATTTTGCCTTTAATTAGGAACTCGTTTTGCTGTGTAGTGCTATCTGAAGTATGAAAGAACACATGACCATAATTGTTATGTGAGTTATAAATTAATAATAAACTACTTCTTACAATGTGATTTTTTTTTTTTTTTATTTTTTTTTTTTTTATTCTGAGCCTCCTAAGGACATAAATAAAAGTGGGTTCACATAATGTATATGGGCAGGGAAGGAAGCCCTGTATTTGGAGAAAGTATGTTTCAGTCCATCCATGACTGACTATGAGGACCTAAGGCAGAGTTTCAGCAATCATGCTCTGGGCATGTCCTCTGATGAGAGGGAAGGGGGAAGTATTTATATAAACAGCAAACATGAAGATCTGATTCTTCAAAATTGAAGGGTCAGTGCAGAGTGATGGTAATGTGATCTTCCTTAAGGCAGAAGAAATTCTGTTTTAGTATCTTATTTCTTGGTTAAAAATTGAAGAAAAAAATGTTTCCTGTCAAATCTTGAAATGTTTTATTAATAAAGGAAAATATATGTACAAGATTCCATAGTGACTCTTGCAATTTAAGTACATGAAATTTTCCCAGTGTGTGAGTTAGGTCTCAATAGATACTGAATATGTTTTACTGGTCCTGTGTTTTTGGAGCTTTTTGCTAACTTTGAGAGTGAGTCAGTATTTGTAATCAGTTTGAAGTAATCATTTTTATTCTGAATTTTCTACCTAATCTTTTATGTTTCAAAGACCATCGCATCAGAGTGCTGCACCTAATCTTGTTCACTTTATTCCTGACCTTGTATTACTCCCGGTCCTTTGCATGTGATGCAACCGAAGATATTAGAAATATTTATTTCTTTTAAACTTACAGACTTTGTTTCATGTCCATTTTGATTTCTTTCTGTTTATGTTAAAACATAACTCTGAGGTGAAAACAAAATGAAACTGCATTTTTGGCATCCTGCAGTACATGAAATTGTCTAGAAGCTTTGAAAGAATGTTTAGCTAATATGATTTATGGTGGGAATTTCCAGCTTCTAGAATATGAGGATCTTGTAGATGGCGTTTGATCCAGTTCAATTAATATAAAATAAAAACCTCCTGGCAAGATATTCCTTTGATATAAGCTGTTGTGTATTTAACAGATAGATAAATATAGGCTTTGTTTTTTTGGTTTTTTTTTTGTTTGTTTGTTTTTTTTAATGTAGTTTAGCCTTTAGGAAGCATTTTCAAAACTCCACCGTTTGAAGGACATTTAGACAAGGATTCTCAGCCTGACACATGAGTGAATGTGAGCATGAAGATGGGTACCTCTTAAACAGATGTAGAAATAGTAGAAAAGCAAGTAGAAAGGTGTGGGCCAGTCAGTTAAACTGACACAGTGCCTGTACTGTTATATTGGCTGCAGAAGGATAAGACCTTCCCCCCCCCACGCCCAAAACATGTTAGTTATTGACAATTTTTAATAGAATTGGCTAGTGGATTTTAACCTCCTAGTCTGTAAAATTAAGCATCTTTTATACAATTGTGTAGAACTGTAGCAGAGATAAGTTAATCATTTTTTCTTTTTAACCTCGTCAGGGTTGGAAACGTTGGAGAAGCAAAAGTATGCACCATTTTTAAAGAGGCTGAGCAATCCCAGCCCTGTTAGATGGTGGTATTAGTTCATGAAGGCTACAGAAAAAGAAACTCTTGCACTCCTGACGGTTAAGCATTGCAAATGGTCATAATATTAGGGATCAAAAGAGAGAAATTACTTGTTGGCTGTTATTTGATCTCTAGTAATAACACTATTATTTTCAGACCTCCATGTTAAAAGCTGAAGTACAAGAAGAAATCTTTGTGCTGGGTTGTGGCTTCAGAGAGAACCCGCCCACTTGAAATTAAGCATCTGTGCAAAGGTTGAGTGTGGTCTTAACATGTGTGGGAAGTGCTAAAATGAGTAATTCTGGTGTTTTTTCCAGCGTATTTTGGAGACTGTAATCAGTTTGAATCTCATGACTTCCTCCGAGAATATGTCTTGTTCCCTATGGTGAGTTCCTTGTCCTCCTCTTTTGTGGTCTTTTATGAATAATTTCTCCATGCCTCAGAGGTGGCTTTCTTGATAACAGAGTAAAAGCACCAGCACTGAACTAGTAATAGTGGAAATAAACTTTTCTCCCCAAAACCTGCAATATACTTGATTGTATCTGAATGAATATATGCTATGGAAATTTAGCCCCTTTTCAGTTCCTGTTAAGCCTCCACTAGGAACAGGTGTCAACAAAAGAAATGTACTTCTCTGCATCAAAAAAGAATTTGCAGCTATTTAAAAAGGTGTATATTAGCAATACTGCAGTACTAGTAACATGGCATAACAAGGGGATATGAGGGCTGCTGTTGTAGTAAATGTTGCGTCACAGGACAAATCATGCAGCCTTTCCTCAAGAGAATGTGAATTTACATCAACTGGCTGTTAGACTGAAGTGAAGCATGAATCAGGTCTTCTTCAAATGTTCTCCGGAGACTGTGCTGTAAATTTGTTTTAAATTTACATTGGAAACCAGCAAATAATTTGAATGCCAAGGGAAGTTTTTTAGGTCAGTAATGATGTTAGAAACTCTGGTGACAAACGCCAAGCACTTGCAATCCATGACACTGAGCCTCCATGACTCAGGCCTGCTGAGGTTAAGGCTGGCATTATCTTAGGTGAACAAGCCCATCAGCACAAGTCTTGAGCGTGAGCTTCATAAAATGTAAAAGATCTTGGAATTCTTTTTAACTGGTAAAAAGATTTGGAAGTGGCATGGGGATCCCATGCCCTGAGTGTAGCTGCCTAGAAGTTAAGGCATCTGGTTTCCCTCTGCAATTAGTGGAATGGTAGAGGGAGAATGACTCATCTCACTGTAATTTTGAAGGCTTGAGAAAGGCAATTCCAGGAGCATTTCATCCCATTTACCAGCGCTCTTTGTACAGCAACTGCAGCTGATAGTCCATTCTCAAGTCCAAAAAGGTGACAGCTGCACAGTGGCTTGAAGTGAAAGTGCAATTTTGAGCTGGTAGACAGTTCAATACCACCTGAAAAAGAGAGTCAGCAGGAGGAAGGAGAATTACTGAGTGTATAGGGGTCTGAATATGCCTTCTATAGCTAGGATGTGGCTTCAGTGTTGACCTTTCACTAAGAATCTTCTGTTAGCCTGACTAGTGGAGCAGGATTTCTTTGGTAGGCTGCCTTTATCTATTGATAAGTAATTGATGATCTTGTGTACAGTTGATGGTTTATGAAGTTGTGTATGATAGCCTAAGTGGGAAAGAAGATAGCTGCAAATATAGACAGAGAAATGTGTCGTCAAGCTGTCACTTTGTAAATTACTGAACTTCTGCGAAGTTCTTTCAATATACTGATGATGTTTTTCTATTCAGAAAAAAATTAGCGGAGGGTTTAGGCTTCTACATGAGCTTTCAGGTGGTTAATTTCGATGTGGTTCAGCAGTTTACTCTTTGGGCCCATCTCCTAGAAGCTCCATTTTTGAGTCAGCTGCCTACATGGTGTTGTGGTCAGCTCTCTTCTGTTTTGCATGTGCTCACTTTGTGTTATCTTGCCTTTCATCCGTGCTACTATTGCTAAATTTAACAAAATCAGCAGCATCTCCTTCCTACAGTCTTCAGAAGCCTACTCTTAAATGAACTGTTTCTCTAGACATTTCTTTACGTACTTGTCTTTGCTCTTCTGGGGAGGAGTGGATAACGTAACAGTAAATATTTCACTGCAAGTTTAGTGACAGTTGCTAAGTGCTGCAGATATAAACTAGTCCTGAAGCAAGTCAGAGGATTTGAGTGAATCTCAAGCATAGAAGGAGCCTCCAGCAGGAACGCTACTATAAATTCATCAGTGAGCTGGTGGATGAGGGAGGGGCAGCTACATTTGTACTGTTTGATCTTGTGAGGCTACAATGTGTGTCAAATGGCATTTCTTCAGCAGGGAAAAGAACAAAGTTATGTACACAGTACACCCCACAGGTGTGTAGCTGTGCATAGGCATGTACCATGCCATTTTTCATTAGCAAGCTACCACTTTCACATTTTTCTGTGGCAGAAGCAAATATCAGAGGGAGGGCCCCATTGAGCAAGAAACCAGCAGTGTATTTAAGTACGTTACATGCAGCCTTAAGGCTTTTTTAAATAAAAATAAGAACTTTGAGGTTTTGCAAGAAAGTTTTTCAGCTTCCTTTTTTCTTGCCTTGAATTTATGAGCAGACTTCCTTTATTAACTTGCTCCCAATTATTTCAGAATTGTTTCTACCACACATTATTAAATTTGCAGAAGATAAAAATTTCTGCTCAGAAATGTGTTGCAAGCATAAAATACATTTCATTACATATTTGAAGAGATAGCAAAACTTTCAATCCCTTTTAACATGGCGAAGGGAGTACCTGTATATTGCAGGACAGAAAATAACCATGATTTTGTTTTCCATGGTCTATGCATTATTTTGGGCTGTTTTAAAATGTATATATTAATTTGTATACTTCCGAGTATTTTTAAAGACTTGTTTGGTCCTTATCGAGGAAAAGACCCCTTATCTGTGCTCTATATGCTGTTCTCTGTTTTGGAATAATAAGCCACTTACCCCTATTTTTAACAGTATCTTTTTACTCTCCCCCCAAAAAAGTTATTAAAAAAAACCCAGACCCTCGTGTTCTCCCTGCACATTTTCAGCATCCTGTGATCTGAATTTTCAATGCAGTTGGTAATAGGTTCTCTCTCTGTAACTACCTGGAAGAGCATGAACAGGAAACAATCCTGAAACATCTGCTGTCATAATTCCTGTCTTGCATTTTGTCATCTCTCCCTTTGGATGACTAGTTTTTGATGCTACTTCATATTTTTACAGGAATGGACCCAGGATGAAGCTGTCTTGGAGGAGCTGACTCAAAAGGTTGCTCAGGAGCACCGAACTCACAGGTGAGCTTGGCATGTTAAGATTCATATTATTTTTTATTGTCGTCATCCTCCTAGGACTTCCCTTCCTCCCCATGCTTTTCTGGCAGGGATAACTAACCTACCTTCATGTTACTATTATGCTATGCCCTGCTGGATTTTTAATTAATCTGTTACAAAAGATTATCTGCCTCTTGTGAACACAAAATGGCCGAGGAACTTAATCCCAAATAAATGAGCATTCGTGCCATAAGGTTTAATGAGCATGTGTAACACTACTTGTGCTATGTAGTAGACTCCTTTTTCTTCTTGGTTTCATTTAAATCCTGATGGTGAAAGACCCTATGACTTGATCAGGGGTGGTCTGAGGGTCTGTCCGAGGGTTTTCTCTTATTCAAGAGAGAGGAGGATACACACAGTCTCAGTGTAATAGAAATGAAAATAACAGGAGCTGGGTTTTAAGTCTAGTTGTAGAAAAGATACAATATGCTGTTACTAGTTAATGAGCTAGGAGTGTATGTATTAGTGCTTCAGTACAAATACCTTCTTTGTAAGCAGGCTTCTTTCATGTCATCTAGGTGTTTTGGTGGTGGAAGTATTCAAACCTCTAGAGTGCTGTTCTTAGAAAAATGGCAGTCCCTATACATCATTGGAAATATCTTTTGTGTTATGTTATGAATTTGCATTTAAAGCTTTATTACATAAAATGCAATAGGAATATTATGTGAAGGGTGCAGCACTCCCCATTATATGACAGAAAATGATTGTAAAGGGTCAAATACCAATCTCTGAGTCCAAGGCCATTCTCAGTCTGAGTTTCAATGCAAGCTTGGGCCTTTGATGCAACCAAAGGGTTAGCTTCCCAGGTGGCCATGAACAGGCCTGGTTCTGTTCTTCTCACTCTGCCATGGGCTGCTTGTGTGATCTTGGTTAACTCACAGACTTGAAAGGAAAGATTTCCCTCCCCAGCTGTGCTCTTTAGTGCTATTTCTGCAACACAAAGAACAAATACTTATCCTCACTTCAGCAGGTAGTTCATGTTCCACCTCCTTTCTCTCCCTCTTTCTCCCAAGTATTTGTCTGGTTCCAATATTTCTGTTTGTAAGCTGTGGTAAGGAGGAGCAAAGAGGAGAAACATTAATAGTGGCCTTCTTTTGGAGCAACCTGCAATCTATTCTGGCCTGCTTTTGAGAACTAAAATCTGTCTGAATTCCTGAGCTGTGACAGCAGCATGTGTAGACACGTGTGTAAAAGTTTTCAGGTGGCTTGTTCTCTGTTACGAAAGAGAATCTGCTCAACATTTGACTTAGTGCCTGTGTTTTTGAACTGCCAACATGAAAATGTAGGTCTTCCCTTTTAAGTAATTTTAAACAGCTTCAGTGGATTTGTATACTATTTATGCAAATTAGGACCCCTATGGCTCAAATTGGCCATCCAGGACTAGACACAACCTGATGCAATGGCCTGATGTTTCAATAAAGCCTGGAAAATATTTGGTGTGTGCAGAAGCAGCTGAGTAATATGATCAGTTCAGTTTGTTCCTCCTGTAATTTGAACTGTGCTTTGTGCCTTACCTTAGCAATGTTTAGTAAAATTCCTCCCCTTGCTGTTTATGATCCTAATGTTGAAAGTTAGTTTTGTGTTGTGCATTTCTAGGCAGCATCTCCAAAGTGTCTTCTAAAGTGGTTTGTGAATATCCCATTTTTTCACTAGTATTTTTGTGTGCATATTGTTTTGAACCATTTGCTGCCTTTTGTTACTTTAATTGCAGTGGCATTACAGCAGCAGAAGCTGAGCTAATGTACATCAATGAAGTGGAACGCCTTGATGGGTTTGGACAAGAAATTTTCCCTGTGAAGGTATGTTAGTGTATATCATAAAAGAACCTCTGAATCAAATGGTGCAGGAATCTGCAGCGACCTTTGGAATGCATGCAGGTCGTGTTTGTCCAAAACAGACAGGACTTGTTTCAGTGTTCTGGAGGGTGAAATGACTGCTGGTAGTTTGAATGACATTGCAGCATGAGGATGTCTTAGGCCTGTAGTGTTACTTCTCTTCCACCAAAATCCTTTTCACAGAAGAGGTTGCTATATGCTAGGGCCTGCTCACTTGGGAAGCAGAGATGCTCCTTGCTTTTCTTTGAGTGCTGTCTGAATGTGAGTGGCTGGGGCAAATGAACCTCAGCTCTGGTTGTCTTGAACAGGATGGGAAGATGAGACTTTTTCATGTCTTTCTAGGTTGCTATTTACCAAGCATTAACTTTACCTTTCCTTAGTTTCTTACATGTGCACACAGGTCCTCCATGCATTTAAAATTAAGGGGAGGTTTCAAGGTTTATTTTGCATTTGTAGTCACTTTCCCTTCACTGGAAGCCCCTTTCTGCCAGGGATGGTCTGCCCGGCCTTATGGAGCACATGCCACCAGGATAAACTTGTGCTGAGAAACTGAAAACTGCTGTTACCCGCATGACCCATTTCTCTTTGCTAACCGACCCAGACATCGTAAGTGGTGGACTGCTAGCAGTTCTGCTAGTTAAAGTTGACTTGGAATTTTAGAACAAAACAAGCAAACAAAACCCCGCACCAAACAAAAAAGCTTTTTGCTGAAGTCAAAAGTGATCCTTTGGCCAATCTTGAAATTGGCCTGAAGGGGAGGAGCTGAATGGCAAACAAACCCCCTACCCAACAACAAAAATTATGGTATGTTTATTGCCAATGAATGAAATCCATGTTTTCCTCAAATTAATTTTGATTAATGCTGCATGCTGCTGCAAAGGATTTCTCTGTTGAAATTATAAATAGGTATTATTGCATGTCAGTAAGATAAGTATGAACAGGGGACTGGGTGCTCTGCAAAATTGCAGGAAGATGTTACCCTTGTATCAAAAGAGCAGTGTGCTGGTCTTGTAGACAAACAGAATTGCATTCAAAGGAAAATATGAAAGTTTTCTCTTTTGTTCCTGTTCGAAAATTCCGTTAGAAATATGTTTCTCTTTCTTTCTGTATAGATATTTGTGTGTATACACACACACACATATGTATATGAGTACAAATACATACATTTTCCCAATCTCTTTGCCTTCTAAAGCTGCTTCTGGGATGAGGCAGAGGAATGTGTAGTCCTCTAATCAGACTAAACTGAAGACTGTCAGCCGTAGGACCTCTGCTGACTTGTAGTATATGTGGAAGAATGCTGGTGTATGCAGCACTGAGAATCAGTGCATAGGCTGGGGCTTGAGAATTGTCATCCATTATTTGTTTGTAAAAGACCTAACACTTAGTAGTTAGAAACAGGTGCAGGTACTCCATTGTTGCCTTCTGAGGATCAAGTACAGCAAGGCCAGGAGAGCAGCTCTGATCTGTTAAAATGCAGGGAGGCCTGGTAGTTCCTAGGATTTGCTCATGTGTAGTGCATTAACTTCTCTCATATCCTTTCTTCTAGCAGTTCTTTTTAACCCCACTCTTTGTGTTAGCATGATTTTTATTTACCACTTTAAAGTGTGAATCAATTACTGTATATGGAGCTGAGGGGGAGTTGTTTTTGTTGATAAATGTAAAAAAACCTCTTTGTCAACAGCACTAAGCTTTCGTAACAAAAAGGAAAAGCATTTTTACAAAAACAACTGATTGCAAAATGGAACCAGAGCACGTGGTTTTCAAACAGGAGCCTGCAAGGAGACACGAGTAGGCACAAAACCAATAGAACTTCTGAAAAACAATGCAAGAACAGTGGACATTATGTGGTGCATGAAGATGAATATTTAACCCAGTAATTGAAAAGCAATGGAGGATGTATCTGTATAGAGATGCAAGTACTTTCAAGAGTGACATGCTGTGAACTTCTACACGGAGTACTTAAAGGAGGAACTGTGAAGGGTATAGCTTTTGAGAGGGGTTCCATCTCCAGGTTTGGTTTTCTGAAATCTCGACATGTTTTAACAGGTGACTGGAGAAGTGCTGTGAATGTGAAAGACGACAATTGCTTTTGGTAGTCGTATGGGCTCTAGATAGCTACAATCACAATGATGGGGACTGTGGGGTATTATAAAATGAATGCCAGTTTGTGATGTGTGTGGTGTTTGATGGAGGAGAACCTTGGGCTTGTTTAGCCTTCGTCTGTTCTCACTAATCAGCAGAATTAATCCAGTTAAGTGCTAACTGTTTTGAAATAATGAAAATCAGGGTCCGATCAAGCAGCAAAATATAGATTAGTCAAGGTTTAGTCCTGCATTCATCCTGAAGAAGGGCTTCTGTTTGGTAGTTCATCATGCATTCATACGCATATATTGGCCGGTTTATTTATTAAACTAAATATATATCCTTTCACTGCAGGATAATCATGGAAATGACATACACCTCGGTATTTTCTTCATGGGAATCTTCATAAAAAACAGAATTGGAAGGACGACTGTGATTTATAGGTAAAAACTAAAGTCTTCTGTATTTAAAACAAGTTTCTTTTCAGAGCTCCATGTGTGGGGTTTTTTTCCTTACTTACATATGTTACTTCAATAGTGCCAATCCTCTAACTAAGGAGCAGTCACCTCGCTGTTTTCAGGATTGGCCTCTTGGCCATAAGAGATGTGATAAAGAATAATTTCTGATGTCTGTGAATGGGTTTGACAGCAAGAAAGACATAGTTGTCTGTCATGTATCTTGTCCTACTTACAAGGCTTTGATCCTTTTCTTTTCTTGCCTTTATGTCTCCTGCTTTGATGCTTCTGAATGCAAATCTGTTAAACCTCACGGCTGGCAGCCTAGGCACTCAACATTTCTGAAAATGTGGTTGCCATATTTAGGTGCCCCACTAAAAAAAAAGCTGAACTTTCTCATTCTGTAATTCTGAAAATCCTCGCTGTATCACTTGTTTACTTGTCCTGCTGTTTGTTTTGGTTATTAAGAATCACTTAAGCTTTTCCATTAGCTTTCTTTTATGGGTTTTCTTGCTTCTTGTAAAAGTTTGTTCTGTATGAAAATGTTGCTAGAAATCTCCATGATTCCAGGGAGGCTAGGGTTTCACTCATTCCTCTTTGCTACTGTTCTGGTGGGTATTTCCATTACTGTCAGTGTTAACTTGAAGTGGATTTTTACTAGTCCCTGTTATTAGAATATGAACATTTGTGCAGCCAAAAAATTGTGGTTTATGAGGAGCACTAATTTTTAATCAGTAGCTAAGGCTTTTATCAGACTTAAGCTGGAATGTTGAGGGTTTTTGCCTTAAAAGGGCTTTCAGTGGTCATCCTCAAAAATTGTTAGCGCTTCCTTTTCTACATAGCTGATGTTTTGCATTTAATTTTGAGAAGAAATTAGAAGAAAATCCTTTAATTGTGCCAGGTGACAAAAGCAGGAAGTTTCTTTACATGTAGAAGTGATAGCTGGTGCTGGGATCCTTACTCTTTGGAAATATGCACTTCAAGCATCCTGCCATGACATGAAGAGGAATGCATGCTGCAAACAGAACAAACAAGTCCTTTCCATCCCTGTGGATTGCATGCAATGTACACAAATGTCTCTCAGCTATTTGTAAGAAGATTATAACTCTGATCTTGGGTAACCTGACAATTACTTGAAAAAAAAGATTGCAAACATAAAACCAGAGTATTAACATGGTATGCGTAGCCTACATAACCATGTTGTCAACTTAACCTTCTTTAGGAAGAATTGACACTGGAGAAAAGTTGGAAACAGCTTTTGGAGAGGAATGGCACTATTAAAAAAAAAAACAACTAAAAAATTTCTATTACATGTGGCTAAAATCAATCAGTTCCAAAATGCCACAGTTCAGTATAATGCTCATCATTAATGTATTTTCAATGTATCTTCTATTGTGAGTCTTCAAATTTGTGTTTTTAAAGCGAGCTTTTAACTCTCCTGCTTTGGGTTAAGAGCTGACTACCTGTTTCTCCTTTAATCAGAGTACGACTTCCTTATTTTCCTGACAATATTTCTTCACCAAACAGCTACTGAAAAGCTTTCCCATAAAATGAGACTAATGTTGACTAAGGGATTCTCACTGTGTTTGTGAAATGTTTGAATGTATGTGTTGGCAAACTCTACCACATTTTTTTACTCTACAGGTGGAATGAAGTTGGGAATATAGCACATAACAAGTCTTCAATTGTTCTAGAGTTGATCAACAAAGAAGAGAATGTGCTCTTTCACACAGTAAGTAAAAGATCTAATCAGTGTCATCAAGAAAGCTGCTTATATAACAAATAAACCTTTAAAATTCCACTTTCCCAAAGGGACTTGCTCACCATAAGCCCTTCCCCTGCAAAGTTCACATTTGACTTTATGCAGAGAGTGACATTAACTTTGTTTAGCTACCAGTATTTGTATTCTCTTCCAAGCATCCCAAAGTATACTATGCTGGGAAGTCTGAAAAAAACTGAAGTGCTTGGTGGATGAAACATCCCTAGTGCCACGCTATCTTTGATGCTGGCATAAATATAGCAGCATAAGCAGTTGTAGAAATGGGGCATAATCTACCATGCATGCACATACTGGGACTCACGGGGCTGCAGTGCTGTTACTATGCGATTTAAAATCACTCCACATCTCCCTGAACCAGGCCAGTATAGAAACTGGACCAGCAAGCTTGAGCCTTTTTTTTTTTTTTTTTTTGTCCCTCCTTCCTTCCCACTGTGACTTAGCAGTGAAGTGGCAGCATGTAAAGGCATGCCACTGTATTTCAGTAATTCAATGTCTTGAATGCTCTTGAGGGCACTAGACATGTTCTTGGCAGACAGATTCTGTACATGATGGACCTTACAATACTCCAATTGCATTTTTAAAACTCTCTTGTTACTTCTTGGTAAGAATAACAAAATGAATGATTATATATAATTGTTTTCATATTTTTTTCTTGTGTTTAAAGGATGATCTTGAAAATGCTAAATATATTTCACGGCTGTTTGCAGCAAGACACAAGTTTTACAAACAGAACAAAATCTGCACAGAGTGAGTACTCTTTCTTCAGAGTTGTTTTCTGACACCCTGCTTTGGAATTGTTCTGAGTTTTGGCGTGTCTGGTTTTGTTTGTTTTTTCTAGTCACTTGTGTCAGTTATTCTTTTCCCCTTTGCCTTTTTTTTTCTTGTTTTGTTTTAACTACCAGCAAGAACAGACAACTGGAAATGAAATTACATTCTGAGCCTTGTGAGGCTTGATGCTCCCCAAGCAGCCAAATCTGACAGAGTGTCTTAAATTGAAGCCCTTGGTCTCTGCTGTTCATAACCCAGAGTATTAGTATAAACCGGAGTGAAAATTGACATATGTTAACATGCCAAAATGTGAATTGCAGTAGCATTTTGAAGATGCACTACCCATCTAGCAGCTAAGGTCGGTGGAAAACACAGGTTGTCATCTTCTAATTTGGGCAGTATAATTTATCTACTTAGGTGCACCAAACAAGGGAGAACACCTGGGAACATTAATCTGCATAGCCATACTAGCATGACACAGCAGAGACTGTAAATCTGAACCCAAACTCTCCTTTAGGCTCTACTTTGAGCACTTGTTAAGGAACTGGCCTTGAGCTACTCTCACATGGGTGGATTCGTCCTAACTGAAGGAGGAATTCATGAGGCTTTAGTTGTAAGTCAAAAGTCAGTTTATTAGCTGAGTATATTTCATTTATACCAGCATGCAGCAATTTTAGTTTGAGATAAATTTTGCTTTGAGAAGTTTAGGGTTTTGAGAAATTTTCGTGATGTGCACTGTTTGTATAGCAATGAGAACATGAATCCCTTGCAAAACTTATCAGCTTAGTTAGCTGGAAAGATATGAAGAAGTTCATCTCTATCAACAGCTCTATTTAGAGCTGGACATCCCATCTGTTGAGCTGGGTAATGCCATCTCTTGGAAAATAAAACCAAAATGATGAAGGGAAGATTGGAAGGTCTAGCTTTCTAGTATTACATATGCATACAATATGCGGTGACTTAGAGTATTGGAGAGACCAATGAGGTGAACTGCATAGAGTGATCTTTTCACTTATAGAAAAGAGATGTTTATTAGATTTCAGATGGCATTTAGAGTTCTTAGGAGGTGAGTGGAAGACCAGACATGACATTTCTTAGCAGCATGTAATGCATTTCAATTAAAATACTAAATTTAATTTTAATGGTTTCAGAGGAATTGAGTTCAAAGGAAGCTCCTGATTGTCTCCCCTGTGACAGTCAAGAAAGAAAACAAAATACCATAGTCTGTCATCTTGGAATATTTCCCCTTTGAAGCTGTATATTGGGGTCAACAGAGAGGACTGTTCTGTTACCATTCATAATCCAGACTGCAGAAGCAATAGCTTTTGATCATGTTTATTTCTAAACACTAAGCCATAAGTATGTGGGTACCATGAACTGGGTGTATGTAGCAGCTTCATTTACAACTTACAAATATTTGGAGTAATAAAGACAGGGAGCTTCATGAGGTCACTGAGTGAAATAACTGGAATTTAAATGTATTTTTGCCATTAGAACAGCTCTCCTTCTTACCATAGTCTCATGTGGTATTAGCTTCTGTGTTAGAGCCACAGATATTGATGACAGCATATGCCAGCGTGTGTTTTCTAGACAAATAATTTTTCCTGCCCTCTGTTAAAATGATAGTTGTTTGTTTTCCTGTGTGCATTTCCTCTAATCACACATAACATCATTCACCAGATCAGAAACTGTAAGAGGACAAATTCCACCTTTCCTCTCTTCACGTAAGCACTATGTTTCTGCCTCCTTCAACTTGTTTCTTTCCCTTCCTCGTTTTTTTTCCCTCCTACAGTCCTTGTTCCTTCTGCTGCACTTGGCTACTCTAACATTGTATATGGCTCTGCTAGTATTATCTAACCAGTTGTGCTTTTTCCCTCCTGGTCTGTGTCTGTGCACATTGCTTTGGAGTGTTTGCTATGCATTTCATAAAATTGTTGTTGCTTTAATGTTCACTTTAAGTCACCTGAGACTCTGCCTGTGTGCCATGTTCAGTTTTTATTGCTTAAGAGACTTGTTTGATTCATTTGTAAACCGGAATTTTTCTTTCTTGTGTTTCCAAGTAAGCCAAATAGGATAATGAACAGAAGGCATGTATACTTTGGAACTGGAATACTTTCTGTATTTAGAGAAGGACCTGAATTATTTTCATTTATTCATATTTTTTTAAAATTCATTAATGAGCAATACTTACAGATTCTTCATCTCTTGTTTTTCCCATTCATTCTTGAATCAGAATTGAAATATTGTAGTTTCTAGTATTTCTCTCTACTTTTTCTTCCACAGACAATCAAGTTCTCCTCCTCCTATTCGACGACGGCCCACTTGGAGTAGGTCATCCCTGGTATGTGCCACGGTGGGGTCTTTAAGAATGTGTATACCATTTCTAATGGCATGGGGCATTGTGTAAGATGGAATACTTTCTAAATTTCAAATAGGCATGTTAACTCATTTGTTGTAGGCAATATGATTGGAATGAGTTTCAAGGGTGTGGCTGCCCAGGTTGATTAATTTAACTGGATAATATCACCACTGAGTATTAAAAATTTCAGTCTTCAAGGCATTATATTTTTATTTGCCCTGCAGAAACTGAGCATCTTTTCTACTGGATTTAGGTTATATTCAATATGAAAGAAAATAATCCTCTAGAAAGAATTTGAAGTGTCTTGTGCTGTATACATCAAAATATAGTCATTACATAAGTTTATAACTTCTCCTTTTGCATTTCTTCCTTTCCTCATGTTTTTGTATAAAGCCTACTTGCAATTTATCCACTTCTTGGATTCAGAGCCTATTTTCTGTGTGAAATTACTGTGATTTTAAGTAAAACTATTATAATCTGTACAGGACTGTGATTCAGAGTTTTTCTTAAACTGTATTTATTTCCATTTAACTGATCTCTATAAATCTGTATGTAAATCTCTGTAAACCTGACAAAACTGGGTAACTTTTTTCCTGAAATCTTTACCAAAACGATCTGTGGGAATCTTTTTTCCTGGTCAGCTCTAAGGACACTTTTTTGGATCCAGTTTCAGCATCTAGTATGTCAGTATTTCTTACAGTAATTCAGAACCCCTTAAAGAAGAGTAGCAACAGCACTGCTGGTCCCTTAGGCAGAAGGCAATATTATCTGTATGCAGGTTGCCAGTTTTCATTTGTGAAATAGGTTGTACCTGCTTTTGTAGACCTTCCCAGACTGATAACTCCATTAGCCTATTACTGCATGGCAGAAAGCTAATGTGGGCTGGAGTGTTTTCTTGACATATCCCCATGATGTGGTTACAGCTTGTGAAAATGTTCCAAAATTAAGCTTAAGCAGGTATGGATATTAGGGTAGCTTTATCTTTGCAGATTTCAGCACAGGCTGTTTTCCTGTGTGCATATATATGGTCCATTAGATCTAAAAGTTGCATTCTGTGTTTCCCAGCCATTGTCAGGAAAGCTGTTGTAGCTGGCTCTGGATTTCTTTGTCCTTTCATTCTTAGCATGTTTCTAAGTTGTCACGATGCAACGCACAGGCTGTGTATTACATTCTCTGAGGCATATTTATGTTATTTTTGGTATCTGCTAGTTTGGTCCCTGGAGATGACTATGAAAAACTGAAGGTGAAAAAATGAAATGTGCTTTGCATTCTTATGGTATGGCCTCAGATATATCACAAGAGGAAAGAGAGAGCTGCCTTCTATATTAGATATCAAAAATGGAAATCTGCTTTTTCAAAGCAAAAACAAATCCTGCTGCCTCTTTATTTTGAACATAAGTGTGCAACAAGTTTTTAAAAAACCCCATGTCTCAGGAAGATGAAGAGGAGGAATGTGTGCTCATCAATTAAAAAGTCAACTGTGCTGCTAACTGTTCATGTTGAACTTTCAACTGCTTTTTTCATAATTGTTTTGTTAACTTGTTGGAACAGTTCTCTTTGGGGAGAAAAAAAAAAGTCCTCCTGACTGTTGTCTGCACTGTACATACCTTTATACACTTACCTATTCATTTGTCTTGTTTGGTAATAAATCAGTAGGCATAAATGGGAAGTGTAGTGGGATCTTTGGGGTGAGGCTCTGCCATTTCACTGAGGATCATGTTCATTACTTTCAGATCAAGACCCTTTGTATGGTTTTGGCATCATGGTGAACCTGTATTTTATTAACTATTACTTTAAAGACATTTTATGCTGTTTCTTTTTCCTGTCAGGCCACCCAATGATGCTGGTTTTCCAGCAAAGCCTTCTCAGTGTAGGAGGTCTTAATATAATGATATGTTTAATTAGCTGATTTTTTTTAAAAAAAAATCCAAGTAACCCTTAAGTTGGGTATTGACGTTCTGCAGACCTCAAGCTTCTCCTGTTTTGTCGGAAGAGGCAGATAGGTCTTCAAAAACAAACAAAAAAAAGCCACGACAGAATAATCCACAATTTCTTGCAGATACCTTCTATAACATCCATCACCAAGAAAACTGTCTGCTCTAGATATATACATTCCCAGTAGAAGTCACTTCTTGCACTTTTCCTCTGTCCCGTCCCCCCCCCCCCCGGCCCCGTTTGTTAGGCTTTCCAACATCTTGGCTTGTTCCAGGCTAAGCTCTGCTACTTGGGTTGTCAGCAGCAGGTTTCTTTGCCCAGATTGTTCAGTGACAGTAGGGTTTTATACCCTTGGAAGTAATTGTTGTAGCAGAAATATTTCCTGTCATCTTCCAGCTCTGGCTTAACACAGCCATTTTGTATGCAAGAATTCATATGTGTGCTCAGTTTCTTTGATTCTGATTCCTTCTCTCCATTTACATAGAAAATGTAAATTTAACCCCTTCCCCACCCCCCTTCATTACCTAACTTGTGTGGTGCTCATTTTGTGCATGTGCATGCAAAGGTAAATTATTTGGTGTTTCTTTTTTGCCTTGGGCATCCACAGTATTCCTTAATAGTTTGAACTACTTAAATCAGCCTAGATTAAAAGCCCTTATTCCGCTGTTAAGGAAGACATATTCATGAGACAAGCGTGTCTTCCTTTTCTTTCTGGTTATTTCATATATCAAAGTATGTTTTTATAAACTTTGCTCAGCAACACCAGACAGGACATTAAAGTGCAAGTGGTAAAATGTGATTGCAAAACACATTGGCTTACCAATGGACAAAGCTGGTGAATACAACGTCAGCTGTGATTTATTTCGCTGTAAGTGATCATGCTGATTTAGTGCTGAATTGCCCCCTGTGATACTTGTGTTAAAATCTTGTTGCAGTGCAGATTGTTGAAGGAAGGCTCCAACTCATTATCTGGGGAATCCGATATTCATGTAATTTGCAGAGTTGCTATAAGTCCGTATGTGCTCCTGTTGCTTGTATAACAGTGTTCTAGGTCCTTGAATTTGTTCCATCTCCTGCTTTTGTCCTGATTAGGTGTGTGGGTTTTTTTAATTCTTCAAGGGCAAGGGCTTTTAATAACTTCTGAAAAGTTCTAAGTGAGCTGAGAGTCTGGATGTTGTTTTCTGAAGTGACTGAGCTTAAAGGAGTCTTAACTGGTCAGCTTTGGGCTCTGTAACAAAATTTAGCAAACAATTTACAAAATGTTGTTCTCTGTTCTACAAAGAAATGCCAGGCCGTGTGTCTTTGGCTGGATAAGAAAGAGCAGTGTTCAGTGTAAAGGGTATAGAACCATTTTTCCTGTTTCAGCTGCACAATCTGTAGCAAACAAAGTTCCTAATGCTTTTTTTTACCCCTTGTGCTTTTATTTCAGCCAAGACAACATCCGTTTATACTGCCTCCTATGCATGTCCAGTGTGGAGAACACTACACTGAAACACATAATTCACAAGGTACTTAGAGCATATATTTTTCCTTTAATGGACTTTAATTTTATGTGTATGCAAAGAAGCTACTACCCCTTATGTCTAGATTTCTAATGCCGTCATGGTCAAATGGGAGTTGCTGCGGGAGGAGAGCTTGCAGTTTTCCAGTTAACGTTACAGTAAGTCTTCTGTTTAAGGTCCAATTTCAGTTTTCAAATTTCTCTAAAATGTCTGTGCATGATTATGTGGACCTTAAACTTGGTATTCCAGTTCAGTGAGCTGAAAAAATAATTTCTAAAGGAAGTATGATGGCTGTACTCAAAGACAGTGCCAGCTGGGGCCAGGGAGAAAAATGGAGTGAGGGAAAAGGAGACATTAAATATCTTTTACTGAAATCATAGTGTCCTGGTCATGAAACTGTATATTTAGATAATCTTTGCTGATTTTTCACCAACGTTTGCCTGCATTGTTAGCCTTATGGAGTTAAGGAGGGTTAACTATTTTTACCCTCTCATTTGACGAATAAATTCTCTAAGAGGTTGTACCAGGTTACTTGATCAAGGCTGGGAATGGAGCCCAGCCCCTAAACACCTTTAGTCTCACACCCTTAACCACACTACCTTTTGGAATACACGTAGACAGATCTGTTAGGCTATGTTCTTTGCAGTTCATGAGAGGTACAGTTGAAGTGCTCTCACTGGCAGAGGAGCTCTTAGTCATACCTGGCAGCGTTTTAGAGTTGTGGTGGTCTGACTAATTTTAGGGTAGAATTCGATAAGTTTTGAAAGGAGCCATTCAGTATCGTTCCTTGCATACAGCAGAAGATTTGACTTAGTGGTTACTACTGTTTTACTGTGAAGATGAGGCTCTGAAGGGAGATATCCTCAATTTTAGAAGAAATATAGAGTTCCCTTAGTTTTACCACGGACTTGTCTATATTGGTGAAGAACTAGCTGATTTCAGAGTTTTGGGTGCTGCTACTCTTTTCTTGTGAGATTTTCAACATGGACAGTCTTTGCAGGAAAGTTGTGATCTAGGACATCATCTTTACCGTCTTGATTTCCTTTCAGATGTCCTTGCTGAAGTATTTAATAATCTTTAGCACATCTGTAGTAGAGTGGGGTTTTTTTGTTGTGTTTTTTTTTTTTTTTTTTCTGAATCTTGACCACCCTGCTGTGTTATACTTCAGATCCTCAAAACTGTTGGTTGGTCTGAAGTAAGATTTCCAAGTCCACAGTCCTCTGCTACTTCGAATCACAGACAGCTGTGCATCAACAGAAAAGACAAGACATTTTTTAGGATTACCGTAGGCTAGTAGCACTGGATTTTTAAGGTGGCAGCAGCAGTGAATCCTTCCAGGATGCTGAGGGAAGAGATGCCCCTTTATTCTTCCTTGCCACCCCAGGCAAAAACACTTCCTCTCTTTCCCCTTTCATGTCTCCCACAAGGACCTGAACTACTATATTTTGCTAACTGTTGGGAGTGTTTGTATGAGTAGCTTTGTTTTAGTGCTATTTCAGTGACTCAAGGATGCTCCCAAGCCCAAATGTTCCCTGCAGTTGTACACTCAGCTGTCTCTGTATTCGTTGGTGCAGACTGCATCTGAAGTTTTGTTAACATTGAATGAGTCCTTGTATGTTAAAATTGTCAACGTCTTTATCTCTGCTCTACACAGATAGCATTTTCCATGGAAATGAAGAAACTTTCTACTGTAGGTCTCAGACCAGTTTGGATAGGTGTCCAATGGACTTCAGCTACTTGAATGGTAACGGACCCAATGGGAGTGTATGCAGTGCCCACAGCATGAACTCCCTCAATCGCTCACAGAACTTCATCCAGGCATCTCCAATGTCCTCAAATCTGAGCATCCCTGGAAGCGACATCATGAGAGCAGATTATATCCCTAGCCACAGACATAGTGCAATCATAGTACCATCTTACCGGCCAACTCCAGATTATGAAACTGTCATGAGGCAAATGAAGAGAGGGGTGATCCAGATGGATAGCCAAAGTCAGTCTTTGAGGAATCTCAATATTGGAAACACACATGCTTATAACCAGCCGGAAGACCTAGTTTACAGTCAGCCTGAGATTCGAGAGAGACATCCTTACACGATTACATACGGGCCCCAGGGTAGTGGCTATAACAAGCCTGTTGCCCCGTCTGACCAAATGAACCCTACTAATGCTGCACAAAATAAGACAGCAGCTAGTGCCATATCACACACTGTCAGCACACCAGAACTGGCTAACATGCAGCTGCAGAGCAGCCAGAGTTACAACACCACTCACATGTTAAAGAACTATCTCTTCAGACCCCCACCTCCGTACCCGCGCCCACGTCCTGCCACTAGCACGCCGGACCTGGCAAGCCACCGGCACAAGTATGTCAGTGGGAGCAGTCCTGACTTGGTCACTCGCAAAGTCCAGCTCTCAGTAAAGACCTTTCAAGAGGACAGCTCACCGGTCGTCCGTCAGTCGCTGCAGGAGGTCAGCGAGCCCCTCATGGCAGTGAAGCATCATGCAGCTGTGAACAAGCGTCACAGTTTAGAGGTCATCAGCAATATGGTACGTGGTATAGAAGCCATGGCATTAAAAACTTTAAATGCCCCTCTGCCACGCAGAAACACTTTGCGGGAGCAGGTGCAGCCAGAAGAGTCAGTTCAGATGGGGCATGAGGTTCAGCAGGTTCCTCATTATCATCACAAAAAGACATTCTCTGATGCCACGATGCTGATACATAGCAGCGAAAGCGAAGAGGAAGAAGAAACCCCAGAATCTGTGTCACGGATAACAGCCCTCCATGAGAACATGGAGTACAGTGCTCAGCTGCAAGCAGCCTTGGCTAGAATACCAAATAAACCTCCTCCGGAGTATCCTGGGCCTCGTAAAAGTGTCAGCAATGGAGCCCTGAGGCAGGACCATGTTAGCATTTCTGTGGCTGTAGCCAGGGCCAAGGCCATGAGGCCAGGGCCTTCCAAAGCCATTAGTGTGTCTCGAACTGATCAAATGGCAATAAACGGGTCTTCTCTCGGGCCCTCTATCTCAGAGCCTGACCTCACAAGTGTGAAGGAGCGGGTCAAGAAAGAACCTGTCAAGGAAAGGCCTGTGTCTGAAATGTTTTCTATCGAGGACAGCATTATAGAAAGAGAAATCATGATGAGGGTAAGTGCCTTCCTCTGTTGCAGTGGCTTCTTGGAATTAGTAATCATACAGGTCAGTTTCCATACCAGAAAACTGTTGGATCACTAACTGTGGGGAACGCATGGGTGGGAAGATGTTGATTTGCTTAAAGTTCGGAAATGTGATATCAAGGGCCACATACAATTTGGTTTTGTGGGTCTGTATGGCCACCAAAGGGGCTGATCCCTTTGCACTGATATTGGGCTTGTCTACTTCCTCTGCTGTGGTTATTCGGCTGCTGGCCAGACCCACGTCTGATCCAGCTGATGATGCCACCACTCTGGCAGCAGTGCCAGCCCAAGGTAGGTGGCAGAGCACGCAGCCAGGTGATGAGGAGGCTGGTCGCAAAGCCCCCCTCAATGCCTGCTCCCCTTCTGTCTGCGCGGCTTTCTAGCCCCACGGATTTGAGGGCAGGAGGAGTCTGAAATGTGTTTGGTGAGATGGGCGGGAGATTGTGTTTTGGCGCTGGCATTTTATTCCTTCTTTGCAGGGATGGCAAGTTAAGTATCACATAATATATAACATAATGGAGATGACTGAGTTTTTCAAATGATCTCTTTGATTGCCTTTCCTGCCACTTTATGTAACATAGTTATCTGAATAAAACACTGGTAGCTGTAGAATATGGATTGCTGGTATTGCCAATAACTAAATGAGTGGCCACATATAATTACAGAAACAGCAGATGTAGAGTTTGGGTGGTTGAGGATCTGGATTGTTTGTTTGGGTTTTTTTTAAATGTACTCAAGTATGAGAAATGGGGTCCTTTTAAACTTGCAATGAGTTTAGAATAAAAAATATTTAACAGCTTCAGTGCCACTGCAAGCGATGGCAGAAATGTGAGGGGTGCTTACCATTCAGTGACACATGTGCTTGATGTAACGCTCTGGGAAGTGCAACTGCAGTTACAGAAAGCAAAGTGTGTGCTGTGGTTCTTTTTTTTAAAATTGAGGTCTGAAACAAAAACAATTCCTGAAACAAATTAATGAAGCATCTAAATGGTCCAGAGCAGAAAAGAGTTTGTAGTGTACTAAATCAGTAACCAGTTAGATTTAAACAGTACTGTATATTAAAAAAAAAATTTCTAAGTATACATATAGTGCTTCTTGTTCATTGGTGATCCTTACATTGATGTAATGGTTAGGAATCGAACTTGGGCCACTAAATTGTATCATGGAGACTGAATTTACTCCTTGCAGAATCTTAAACTTTAAACGTAAAATAGATACTTGACTATAGAACACAATTTTTCATGAATTAATGCTGTAGACATTGGTATAACAACAAGCATAGATATACTCTTTGACTTTCTGAGGAAAGGAAGCATACTGAGAAGCAGGAACCCAAAGGATTTTAGGATGGAAATGAAGGTAAGAAGAGAGCTTAGAGATGTTGTTTGAGTACTCTTCCTCTGAATAATCATTCAGATCAGCCTTTGGTCAAAAGGTGCTGCTGTTGCTGTTGTTGTTTAGAAAGTAAAGGAGTGGTCTTAGCATTAAGCTTTTAAGGTGGTTTCAGCCTAGATCAGCAGTCCTAACACATGCGAACGTTCCTTTTCTCATAGGAATCACGTGTTATATTAATGGTAATTTGTTGACCTTGATCTTTTAAATACAGACTTTTCTATTTCGCCTTGCAAGTAGTAATAATAATAAAATCCCCAAACAAAGAAAAAATACTTGCATTTTCCTGCTTTCTGGAAGTAAGAAAAGAAAGCAGAGTGGTTTGGGATTTTTGTTGTGCTTTTTTGTTTGTTTTTTACTTAGTGCTCTGGGAGAACCCAGTGGTGAGGGAAAAGCTCACAGGCTTTTGAAAAATCAAGCCGTTTACATATGTCTGCGGGCATTCAGGTTTGGTAGTGTGTTTCCAGGAGCAGAGCTTGGCCTATGGGGTGACCACAGCTTCCATATGCATGCTGAGAACCAGGCTTCCCTTGTGCTCATCTCTCCTTCCAAATACAGCAGAAAGAACTGTTAAGGAAATGGGATAAAATATCCATAGTTTGGCTCCTTCTAGAGATGGTCTGTCTTCCTGCTTGATGTTTCAGCTCCCAGTGGCAAAAGGAGGGGCAGCAGGATGAATTTAAAATTCATACTTGGGTTCTCTGTGTCGCAGCGTAGTATGATGCATGAATACGATAAGTGATATCCCTCCCTGGCTGCTGTTAACGTTCAGTTTCTGGGATTTGTGAGCTCAGTGTTTAGTGTGAAATATGTCATGGGTGCTACTTGAATCACCGTGATAGCTGAGTGCATCGGAAGACTTCTCATTTTAAGTATTACCATCACAGAAGAGAAACAACTGTCCTGTGTTTTACTGTTTGTTGTAATAGATTGAAATTATTGCTTTTTAAAAGATGCCCCAGGTATCTTGGCTACGGTGGCACTGCTTTAACGTAACAGGGTGATGCTTTGTGTGTCCTACATTCAGAATAATGTTTGCAGAAAAATACTCAAGATTGTGTTTGGATGTCTTTTGATGGCATATAAACTGTATTATACGCTGGGATTGCTTCTTTGAAATTAAAATTCTGTGCTCATGTAGGAGCAGGCCTTTGAGGAATAACAGGAAGAATAGAGGTTGTATTTGAATTTACGATGCTAATGGTGATCATCTGCGTTCCTTGGCCAGAGAGTTGCAGATTTTGGAGATTAAAAAAACATTCCAGCATTTTACTGGCATTATAAATAATCACACAGAGATGAAAACGTGCCTTTTCTTGCCAAAAGAATCTAGAAAAGCAGAAGATGGCAGGCCTGGAGGCCCAGAAGAGGCCCTTGATGTTGGCAGCACTGAACGGACTCTCAGTTGCTAGGGTTCCAGTGCCGGAGGACAGCCAGGATGAAGTTGCCAAGGTGCCAATGGATGAGAGGGTAAGATGGAGGCTCATGAAATGTTGCTCATTCCCTTTGTTCCCAGCAGCATGAACTTTCTAAAATATTAAAATTTGATTTAAAATGTGAAAAAAACTCTTAAAAGTTTTCAGAGCCATTAAAGGAAAAGGTCTGTGGTTAGCACTGCTATCTCTTTGGATGCTGACAAACTGTTAAATTTGTCTTGAACATTTACCGAAGTCAGTGAAAATTGAGGCTGTTCACCATTTCATGTGACCATACAATGTCATAAAAGATCAAGCTGTAAATCTAATATTTTTCAAGTTGTTCACTTGATCAGGCAGTCTTTCTACAGTGATCATCCATAGATACCATCTTTGATGCTCTGATACAGCTAAGAAGTTCAGTTAATGTCTCTAATGGGATTAAATAAAAAAAAAGTCGTTTGCCTCCTGATGTTTGTGCATGTGGGTGTGTGCACGTACATGGAATTTCAGAAATTAAAAACAGTTGCTGCCATTAAGATTTGAGAGACATATTTGCAAGGAATCTTTCTGGCTTTCTGGCTAGAAATTTGCAGCAGGCGACAGAACTTAACCTCCACCTGTACGTATGTGGGGTTTTTTTCAAACACAGAAATTGCATGCGTGCAAATTAGGGAGTATTTTGAAAATGTGGACCACAGCACACTTCTCGCAGTGTGATCTTCTTCCTAAAAAGATAAATTTTAAATATTTTTACAAGTATCTGTTGTGGTGAAATCACATATAAATTCATACTGCTCCAGGATTGTATTTAGCATGATTTTGCTTTTTGTGGTATCAGTATTTAAAAATGTGGAGCTGGAATGTAAAAATGTAAAATTTGCTTGTGGTTTCATTCAGTAGAAGTAAGAATGTGTTGTGTTTCCTCAGATAACTGCAACTGAAAAAAAGAAGCAAGCGAGAGAATGCTATGGCTATATATTGAAATTCAAAGAACTGATGGACGGGTCTAGTGGTAAACCTTCTTCCAGGAAGAATTAATGGATTGGTGTTCCTTTCTGTTAAATCTTAGTGCAAAATCTTGAAGAGGAAATTGGAAGAGGGGATGGTGTTTACAGAATACGAGCAGATCCCAAAGAAAAAGGCAGATGGGATCTTCACCACTGCTGCCTTGCCTGAAAACACTGAGCGCAATCGCATCAGGGAGGTTGTTCCTTATGAGGAGAACCGGGTAGAGCTGGTGCCAACCAAAGAAAATAATACAGGCTACATCAATGCTTCACACATAAAGGTAAAAGCTTTCTTGAACTTTGCTTTGTAAATGAAGGTATGTTGAAGCTTTTTTTTTTTTTTTTGCATTTCTGGATGCACAGCAGCATTTTCTGTAACACTGGGAATTCTGAAAAGGTAGTTTAGTCAGAATGCATCATTGTACCTTTGTGTCAGCATGGGCATCTCTAAAGTCCCCTGTCAACTAACATGCATGAGTTGATCTATTTGCTAGAGACTGGGAAGTCGTTTTAGAGAGGCGTCCTTACTTTTTTATGTCCACCTCTGCCAGCTGGTTGTGGAATAATGTCTCTATTGGTTAATGTAGAAAGAGATGCCATGTTTCTTAAACCTCATGAAAATGTGTTAGATCAGCCCCAATACCTCCAATGTAATATGGTTGTCATGACCATGTACCTGAAAGAAAGAGCAGCTAAGTGCAGGGCAAAGAGATGTCCTCCTAGAGAGGAATATAAACTGGTGTAAGTTTTCAAGAGAGACAGACAGCTGCAGGCAGACTTTCTCTACTTGGTCAGTGTGTGTTCTGATTTGTTAGTCCCAATAGCCTTGTGGTTCACTGGGGGACTACAGCAACCCATGCAGAATGAGTCCCTGCAACTGACTGGTGCAGCCTGAAAGAAATACTGCACGAGGTTTGACTGGAATATTTTTCCACTTACTAGCATATAAGATACAATTTTCAAAAATCAAGGATGTAGCTCCATGTATGCAGTTCCATGTCCGAAGAAAAAGTATGTAGTTACGAGTAATGCACGTTCACATAGATACTGCAATTATATCGATAACATATTTCTTCCTTTTATCATGAAAGTTGAGTGATTTAAAAAAAAAAATTTTAAGTATGCGTTGATAGAGAGAATGCCTTACTAATGAGATCCCTGTGTCTCTGATTGGATACTGCATTGGACTTTTGTGTCTCAAAATAAGTTTTTATCAAGATACTTCAGATTTCTTCTTGTTAATTCAATGTAGAAATAATTTAAGATATGATCTGACTCTGTTACTTACAAACATGGCCAGTTTTAACAGTGAACTATCCTGCAGTGGCCCCAGATGCTTGTTTTTCTTTAAGCTTCCAGTACTATTTGCAAAGTCCTTTGTTGGCATTTGCTCTATCCTGAGAGAAGCAACAGAACTCCTCTCCCTCAGATGACAGATTCTCTTGTTAGAAAGGGCTGTCTGCTTTTTCTCATTGTCAAAATCCAAATTAAAAAGAGATAATTCAAAAATAATAAATAACACATCCTGTTAAATTAATATTTTCCTGTAGTAAAAGCGTTTTAAAAGTTTAAAGAGGCTTGCTGGCCTCCTTGCTTGTGATTTACAGTGTTAAACCCTGTCGATTCAAAACAATTTCTGAACCAGGGTCCTGGCAGGTTATCACTTCTCTACATAGCCTGGTAGGTAGCAGATACTGAGTTTTTGCATAATCAGACATTGCTGTGATGATGGATTTCTGAGCCCAAAATTTTTCATCTACTTTGTTAGGAGGCCAAAAAAAGAGATTCCTGACATAAATTATGCCCACGAAGCAATACTAGCCAGAAAATCATTTTCCCTGGCCAATTTTGAGTCCACATTTTACCTTGTGTGTCAGTGTTGGACATGCACGCATCTCACATTCATAGAACACCCAGGAACACGCATGAATGTTTTGGTGCATGACAGTGGTCCTTGCCAGTATTTTCCTCTCACGCTCATGGTGGTGCGTACGGAAGCCAAGCAGATGTGCTTTTGCTTAGAAGGTGAAATCGCATCTGCGAAATTTACCTCAGTAGCACGGGGTGTGTGTGTGTTTGCAGCTCTATATTCAATTTTTAATATCCTGCAGTCAGGGCATTAGAATGCGGTAAACATTCCAGGCATCCCTTTCCCTCCAGACTATTTATGGTCCTTTCATATCATGTGCCAGGAGGCTGGATATTTGGACCAGAAGTCAGTAGACAAAGAAAACTCCTGTATCACCCTGATAAGATCCATGCCTGGAGGATTCCAGCTCAGTCTGCAAGCCCCACAGTTTTACAGTATTTCTTTGCTTATTTGCCATTGCCCTTTACTGTTAAGATACTAAGATCTTCATCTATACCAGAGAGACAAATTGTAATTAAATTTATGGATGAAGCAAAGAAGTTCTTAAGACCACTTCATCTGACTGTTTGGGTCGGGTCAGTATTAGCTTAAAAAGCTCAGTAATACTATACCAGCGCTCACAACTGCAGCCAAGCATGCAAGCGTGAGACCAGTCCAAGTGCAAGATGCTGGTTTGTGCTGTACAGTTGATATTCGTTCCCACCTTGTACAAGAACTTGAGGAGTCTGCCTGCATTGGTCTTGCGGATTTTAACCATCATTCAGAGAGGAGAATCCTGCATAGTATGAAATAAGAAAATGAGCTGGTGTACACGGTTGAAAGCCATTTTCAGTGCAGTGAAAAATGTATTATCATATAAACGCTATACTAGTTACAGGTGTAAAAACCCCAAGTAACTCAGCTTAATGAACAGCTGTTTGAATAACAAATAAATTTATTCTATTTCTGAAAATGCATTCAAAGACTTGTACCTCAAACATAGTATATGCTTAAACCTGTCAGAGTTATAGATTGCTTTTTGTAGCGCTGTCCGCCAGCACCTTGATATTTATGGATGTGTCAGTATTTCTGTTGTAAATCTTTTTCTCTGGGATTTATAACTCTGTTGTGAGAAGTGGCTCTGGGCTAACATGTGGCATTAAGAGGTCTTAGCCTGAGAAGGAAAAATATTTTAACTTTCCAATATAATTAGTTTATCTGAGTTTGCTTTTTGCTTGTAAGCACATTTTTACTAGAAGTGGTTTGGCTTTTTACCTAAAATGTTGAAAAAAATTTTTTTGTATAAACCTTTCCTGATGTTTAGCAAATAATCTGTCATAAAATAATAAATTTTTACACACAAGTGACATTTTTTAACTGTATAAGTATGAAGATCTGCCTCAGTCAGGTAAACGATGCAGTGTTTTATACTTGTTAACCCCAAGGGACTGCTGGGTCTATTCGGGACACTACATAACTTATAGTGTGTAAATCTGTGTGTTTAGTGCTTTAAAAATAACTTCGTTACATGTTGTCATGCAAATACACAAATATTTCTATAAGATGTGTTTTTTAGTCCAGTTATATATTGGAAAATAGACTTACATGACTACAGCTTTAGATCATTTTAAATTTCACATAGCATTTGAAAGCCATTTAATGTGCTGGATTTACTTTATAGTAGTTTGCAGCTTCTGAACTGAAGAACCCAAGATGAGTGAGGAAGTGTAACTTGAAATGAAGCCTGTCTTGATCTCATCACTAGCTGGCAACAGGCCTATCTGAGCTCTGCGTTATGTACAATATGGGGGCATAACTGCATCCTTTGGGGACAGCTCAGCTGCATTTTCAACAGTGATCAGTGTAGTAAGAGTTTGTTTAAGACATTATTTTTATGCTGAGTGGAAAATAATTGAGGGAGGTCCTAAACAGCTTTCCTCGTGCAAAATGTCATTTGCGTTCAGGCTTTCTACACCACTGTGAGTTAATTTGCAGCAATGCGACACCTTTTTAATGCATATAGACATTTCCTCTGGTGCTCACTTTTTCTTTCATCATGGGTCTGTCACCAAGCCCAGGGAGGTCAGTCAGGTGCTTATTTGTACTTAAGCCATAACAGAAACAGGGCCTCAAAAAAAAAATTTTTTTTCATCTGTATGATCCAGGTGGAATGGCAAGAAAAATAGATGACATTTTGCTCAAAGCTTTATGTTTATGGCATCAAGAAAGGACTTGGAAGCACCAAAGATTGTGGTTTGTCAGATTTGCCCTTATCGAAAGGATAATTCTTGTTCAAAATTTTGAACAAAAGCGGAAGAACAAAGAAGTAAAGGTTTCATTATGGTCTCTTTTGTTTAAAGGGCAGTTCTGGCACAGATGCTACTGAGAATTTGGGTGCTGACTGTATGTATTTATTTATTTATTTACTCCCAGGTTACTGTAGGTGGAGAGGAGTGGCACTACATTGCTACCCAAGGGCCTCTGCCACACACATGCCATGACTTCTGGCAGATGGTGTGGGAACAGGGGGTGAATGTTATAGCCATGGTCACAGCTGAAGAGGTATGTAAAATCACAGGACACAGTTCTTTCTGATGTGAGCAAATCTCCTGTTATCACCACTTCCCACTCCAGTAACCTGTTTTTTCTATCAACAACCCTTTTTTCCTCTTACTCTGTTTGAACATGTGCTTGTACTGCTATACTACTATACTTTGTAACTTTCTGATACTCAGTTGGGCAAGTACTAAAGCGAAACAAGCAGAATCCCCCCTTCCCCCTGCTTCACTTCAGTTTGGCCAAACCAAACAAAGATGTTTCCATTGGAATGTGAGAGCGCTGAACTGCTCCTGGTTAAAATGACACAGACTTCCACCCCATCCAAGGCCAGTTCTGCATACCGTCACTCTTATCAACTGAAAAGAGACCAGAAGCTGTTTTTCCATAGAAGTGTCCATGTAAAAAAAAAAAAAATCTTTTTATTCTTATGCCAAGCAAAACAGTTATTTCTATTGTAATCCAAGAACTATGTGCTATGTTGTAAAAACTGGCACACGTTGCTAACTCACACTGCATTCTGCTTTATGCCTGGTTGCTTTTAGCAAACACAGGGAGTGCCATAGCACATCAAGTCACTGTCCAGTTCCCAAGGCTGATCAACAACAGATCCTTAGAAGCTGCTGAAGAGAATCTCCTTCCATTTAAAGGAGAGGCTTCCCTGGGAGGAGAATATTTACCGAGGTGTTGTAGGCAGTAGCTGGCTTTTGCCATGAGACAAGAGTTAGTTGTTCAAACATTTTTACATATTATATGGCTGAGAGTTTTTATGGATATTTTATTTACTTTGTGGGATTCTCCTTGCTCTTCCAGTTATTTGAAATACGAATACTTGGCTTATCTGCAGCTTTATGCCCTCTGTTTGTAGAGAATTATAATTGCAGGAACTAATCGCTATTGTTTGTTTGTTTGTTTTTTGGTTATTAAGGAGGGAGGAAGAAGTAAGAGTCATCGTTACTGGCCTAAACTGGGCTCTAAGCACAGCTCAGCTACTTACGGGAAGTTCAAGGTGACAACTAAGTTCCGTACAGACTCCGGCTGCTATGCAACTACCGGTCTGAAGGTCAAGCATCTCCTCTCTGGACATGAGAAGACAGTGTGGCATTTACAGTATACTGACTGGCCAGACCATGGGTGTCCAGAAGAAGTCCAAGGCTTTTTATGTAAGATTTCTTTAACTTGTGTGATAAAAGACATCACGGAAAAGGTTGCTTACACTGGATTCAGTTCACTGCACCTAGTTAGAGCTGGGATTGATATTAAATGGTTATTGCTGTGGCATACAAAGGCCTCAACTAGGTTGTACTTTGCTGTGATTTGGAGAAAAAAGTGGGATTCAAGAGGTAGGAGCTAAGGTGATTGAGGATTTTGGTCCTGAAAGACCTGACATAACAGGAGGAAAAATCAGAGGCATCAGCAGTGCTAAAGATACTGAAAATTTTAAATAATAGGATGCCTCTGCTGGCTGATCTGTCAGTATAAGTTATTGCCACTTCCCAGCTACCTAATGAGTGTAGGAGATACTAGGCTGTAGCCAAATGTGATTAGAGAGGTCTGGGTGAGAGAGGTTCAGATGTTAGTGAAATATGGCACAACTCCTCCAGTTTCATAGGAGGCCCTTCTTGCTGACAGCCAGCATTTAGTAGTCCAGAGCCACTGGACTTGTTGCAGAAGAGCAGAGGGCTCCATCACATATACAGTAACTGCCACTCTTGTAACCACATGTACCCAGGCAAGGCCCTCCCCATTAAATATGGTCCTGGTTCATGCATTTCTGAGAATACAGCCATTATATTCATCTGTAATGATTTAATAGCACTTGCTACTTCTTACCAAGTAATAAACACTACCATATTAAGTAACAGGAATTCAACCATTATTTAACTAAAGCCACATCTATGGCACTACAGTAGAGTGTGAGGCAGAGATCTTTGAGTTACCACTGAAGGAGTCTGTACATGGTGTACTGATGCATTGGAGATGCCTGCCCTCTTAGTTCCTGAAAGCTTTGCAGCTGTAGCAGCGTAGCTCTATTGCAGCTAAGTCCTCTCTCAGCAAAGCCTGTTAGTTCCACTTCAGTCTGGACACAGCTGCAGTCCTTTAGTGATCCACTCTCCTTTGTGTGGTATAAGCTTGATGTAAATAACATGTTCTTCTTTTCCCGGTTCTGTCATCAGGGCAGAAAATAAAAATGACATTTCAGCTTTGGCAAAGGAGTGCTGTGGGATCTGTCTTTAAGGCAAAGTTATCGCCCGATTCCTAGTTTGTTTGGTATTTTGTTTCTCCTACCAACCAATGTAGCTGTGGTTGGGCATGGCAGTAATTGGAACCTGATTGTCCCCATTTCCTCTCTCCCATTGTTTACCACCATGTACAGTCCCATTTCACTGTGTGCATTAAAACGCAGCTTTTCTGATGTTGGTAGGCCTCCAGCCACAGCCTGCCTGTGTCAAAAGGACTGCTCAGGCTGCAGTGCCATGACACCAAGAGTCAGGGCAGGAGGGTTTGGCTCAGATCTCACTTCCCACTCTGACTGGTTGGAAGCTAAGTGTCTAAGAGTTATGCATCTGGATGTATCTTTCTGGGTGAGGTCCCTCATCTTTGTCACGCATCTAGACTATGCTGGAATGATGTTTAGAGGTCAGAGTCGGAGATGTATATTTTATGGTGTGTTTATCTAACCAGGTGAGCTTCCAGTATGTAAGGTTCTCTGTGCAGTTTGACAGTAGAGTGCATTGAACACGACTAGGACAGCCACACAAGACAGCTGTTCTCGAGTCATGCACTTTCTCGAAATGGCTTCAGGGAAAATAAAAGACCATGAGCTCCCAGAAGGGCTCATAGCTGTTGAGAAACAAACCTTGGACAGAGAGGTGGGTGAGATTGTCTCACTCTAGAAGGGAGAAGGAAGGGAGGGGGAAACAGGGCAGATGGATGCTCTCTTCCCATCTGATATTGGCTTTGACAGGCAGTAGTTTCAATGGGACTTAGCTGTTGTTTTGATCCCAGCCTGTTAATAGCAGGAATTGCTGTAAGTAATGTCTAGAATCATCTGCTTAGGGGACCTGGAGATTTGCAGAGGGGAAAACAGAATTTAATTTTTTAAAAGAACTGTTTAATTTAAAGGAGTAGACTCCCAAGTAATAATTGATACCCAGCTGGTACTTGCTGGATTCAGTGCTGTTCAGTGCACCCTGGCCAAAATAATTAGTATGTTGCAAAAAATGTAAATTATTGCCACTTTGACAAAGAATGACTTTTCCATATTCTTTTTCCCCCAATTTTTACATTTATACATATAGATATTTGCAACCTTGTCTGCATTTTATCTTGCAGCTTACTTGGAGGAGATACAGTCAGTGCGTCGCCATACCAACAGCGTGTTGGACAGCAGCAACAACTGCAACCCTCCTATTGTGGTTCACTGCAGCGCAGGGGTAGGAAGGACCGGAGTCGTCATCCTAACAGAACTGATGATTGGGTGCTTGGAGCATAATGAAGTAAGTCAGCTTCTTTCTCAAGACAAACCCTGAGCTCGTTTCTTGACTAACCAGCTACATTTCTGAGGTTAAAATTAAAAGGCATTGAAGTGCTTTCTTTCTGTTACCTTTGTGAGACAAGGGCCTTAAATGCAACAGGCAGAGATTTGCCATGGCAGTTTACTTGTTGTAGTTGTCTGTTGAGTTGATGATATGCATTTTTTTTATTAGTATTATTTTAATACATTCAAAATTAGGACTTTTTTTCTCTCTTTTAAGAATCTGGTCTAATTCATACCTGTATTTAATTAACAGTCGAGAGACAGTGTGTTTACAAGGACTACCTGAGAGAGGCTAGAGAGTAATGTCAGCTTCCATGCTCTTTTAACTTAAGTTTTCTGCTCTCTAAATTCACTCTTTGGACTCTCTCCACTCTCTTTGTATTGTCTCTAATCTCATCTGGAACAAAACTTAACTGTGTCTTAAGAAAAAGGTGTGTGTCTGTTGGGGAATAGGGCTTTAAGAACTGCAGCCAATATTACAAAACTAGTAATACGGTCTGGAGTTAAGAATGAGCACCAGCAGAGTAACCATGTGTAGCAACAGTGTCCTGTGTCACTGGGGAACTGTCCAGGAAGTACATCACATCTTGAATAACAATGTGCCACACAGTTTCAACATGACAGCTATTGAAACTGGGGATTTCTGTTGCCAAAGAAACTGCTCAAAGACCAAAATCTCTTGTAGAGATAAGAATTGCAGCAAGAGTGACAAATAGACATATGTCATCTGCCCCTCCCATTAATCATCCACTGGATGAGTTGCTTGAAATGCAGGACTGGATGTACACACCTAAAATGCTCACCTACTTTCTGTGTTACCACAGAGGAGTTACAGATTGGAGCCTTTCTGCACAAGGCACTATGCAAAGTGCAACTTTCTGGCTCATTCAAACCATGAGTCTTAAAGCAGGCAAGTACCAGTGCACTTTCCTCTTCATTACTATTTTTCAAAAAGGTGATTCAAGAAGTCATTTTTTTGTTTTCTACTCTGTTATCCCCCTCCAGCAGCTCATAATTTTGTAGTTACAAGATCACCTAGAGATCCTGGGCTTGGCTCAGCTGAGATGGAACCTCCTCCAGCTCTGTTTGGGCTTCACTAGAGGTGAAGCTGTCCTGTAGATCTGTGTCACAATTTATGCTTTTCCTTTTCTTTTTATTTGAGCGGTGGAATAAGTGGGGAGGAAGGGGAAGAAGGAGCTGGCCTGGACAGAAGGGACACACAGGTATATGCTTTGGGAATCCGGCAGCCTTCCTGTGCTGGCTGCTGTTCAATAACTGCTTCTGTGTGGGGCAACGACTCTGACCCTTGAGCCTGTTTGACTTCTCCCCTAACACGCTGGCATCTGGAAGTGACTGCTTCTGCTGTTCACGCAGCAGCCGTGAAATTTCTGCATACCAGAGGAAATCTGGATAGTTACAAGAGCCATACCTGAGTCACTTGTGAGCATCAGTGTAGCTGTGTCTGCCAGGAACAGACACTAACAGTTGTGCAACACTTTTGACCACCTCAGTTTGTCTGCAGTTTACAGAAGTCACCTCTTTGGCAAAGAGTAGCTGAGTAGCAAGTGAGGATAAAGGCAGTACCACAACATCTGAGGATGGGGGTGAGCCTTGACCTTCAGAAGAATTCTCATCAACTTCACTAGAGCTGATGGTAGTGCGCAATAATAAGGGATTTCTCTGATGTCCCTTAATTAAAGCATTCTTTTGTCTTGATTAATGGTGGAAATCATCATTAATATTAAAGACAATTTTCCTTAAGGGCTTTGTTGCTCTAGATTGTGCTAAGTTAATATTTTTGGTTTGTTAAAACCTAATTAAAAAAAAAAGACTGAAAATCCTAACATTTTGTTATTAGCTATGTTTTCAGTTTGTGGTAGATAACTGCATTCTCCATAGAGAGGGTTCCTTCTCATGCGGCAGTTTTACTCTTTTATTTTGAAGTAGGAATAATTGGGGTTTTTTTTCTGAAATAAAATGACTTATTACTTAAAATGCTTTAGTCTTATGAATTGGTTGCTTTCCTCAGAAGTGTCCTAGTAAGTAGATGTATTTATTAGTGTTAACATTTTGGCGGTGAAGGAAAAAAAGGAGAGGGAGGTTGAAAAACCTCATACAGACCATCCTGGAAAGCCAGCAGCAGTGCTGTAACTAAAACCAGAACTCTTTATTTTGAGGTTTAGGTAAAAAGCCATGTTTAATCAAATTCTATACAGCTTCAGTCACTGTGGCTTCTGGGCAATTGCTGGTTGAGTCTGAAGCTGTGTATCTCATTGCAGGGATATAGTTTCAGTATAGTTGTTGTATAGTAAGTAATATGTCACATCATTACATCCTTACTGCTGTAGACATGTAGAACAAGAAAGTAATTGAGATCCTGCTCTCCCAGCTGCTAGTTTGGACTTGGCACTGGGACATTAACTCGTGATTGCAGCTGCAGTGTGCTTGCATAGGGGAGATCTTTTAGTTTGGGCGTCAGAAATAAGTAGCATTTTTATTGGTTCTTTTTGCAAATGCCACCTTAGCAAAGCATTACGCGTCTTTTTTTTGACATGTACGTTGTGATGAAGGTGAGTTTGAAGATTCTGCTTACCTGGAGTAGAATGCTAAGTTGACTACAAATAGCAAGATTGAATAGGCAGGATGGGCTTTTCTTTCATTTCTGAGATAAGTCAAAGCCTAATCCATTTTGAGGAGGTGCATGGATCACTGTGTGCCCTGTAAAGATCAACGAGCTGTCAAGCATTGAACTGCTGAGAGGGGAACGTGGTTGTGCAGGTCGAAGCTGGCCTGCATTTTTGTTGCAGTTGCTCAGGTGAGATCAGGTTCCGCGTGGCTCTGCTCAGCAAGGACCGCATGGCTTTCGTAAGCATCGGAGTCCACGGAGAGGCTTTCTCCAAGTCAGTCCAGTTAACTGGAAAGAGCTTATGTTTTCCTTTGCACCCATTTGAAAATAATATATTACTCATCACAAATCTTTACGCTTGTTGACTCTCTAGAGATGTCCTTTTATAATAGCTTGCTAGAGTATGTGGCAGAATATTTAGCCTTGTTTTCAGAAAGTGATAGCGTATGAGTTAGAGCTTGTTTACACATAATGGAGATTCTGAGTTTTTTATATATGGACAGAAATTGATATGCAGCGTGATTTTATTTTAAACTTTCCAGAAAACTTGCAGTGTGCATGGTAGCAGACTCCAGGCTCAGTTGCGCCACCAAGGGTTAGCAGCAATCTTAATTAGTTTCTCTGTCCGTTTGTCCAGGCATCGTGCTTGTAATGTTTCTCATCTCAGCCAAAAGACTTGCAAAGTTCCTTTTTTGTTTCTAGAATGGCAGACTGGCATTACGAAGTGCAGCTTGTGTTGCCTGAACTGTTTTTCAGTTTTATATCTTGAACTGCTTAAGAGCTTCCTCAAAAGGAGCATGTATCTCAGTGCTTGTACTTACTACTGCCATAGGAAATTTGTATCCCTCATCTTGGGTTATATTACACGCTCTTTGAATTTGAGCCTGGCAGGCTGAGCTTCGTGGCTCAATGATTTCTGAATAGCTCCTCACGTACCTGTTGTAACAGATAAAACACAGTAACATCATAGGTTGATTGCTCCCTAAATGCTGGAGGTACAATGCTAACACCTAATGAAATTTGCAGTGATTTCTAACTTTACCTCATGGGCCTCTGTTACAACTCATTTGGTTTTTGATTCGGTCCATTATAGGGTGCATGTGCCCCATTAAGGATGTTCTTTCACAGTGGATCTCCTGATCTGTCCCCACTTACTGTGCTTTAGTTCCTGTTGCAGAGCATGTTCGGGGCACACGAGTGAATTTCTTTTGGATGAAGCTAAGCTGCAAGGTGCCCTCTTGGAGAACACCTAATGTGTCTCAGCTGCTAGTGGACATTCAGTAGATGGCAACAGACCAATGCTGGCCTGAAGTCTGCAAAACATGGGTTGTGGATACTGGGTCCTTGTTTCACTTCACAGATGTATCTCTTCTGGAGTGTTACTTACTAGCATAGACTTGGCTGTGGGAGGTCAGGTGTCAGCTTCTGGATCTTTTGGTGACAGTGGGTTCCCTTCTCTTTTAGTGGAAGGATCAGTATATTTGCCTCCACTTTAATTTTGTCTAAGGAACCTTTGTAATCATCCTGATGCCTGCTTGCTGTTCGAAAAATCTCTCAGATCCTCCCTCTATGAATGAGTTTGACCATGGATGAGAGCGCAGTATGCCAAGTGGCCACAGGGCCCGTTGATGCACTCAGTGGTAGAGTCTGAACTGAACTATATAATCTTGGCTGTTTAAGTTTGGTACTAGACCTTCCTGATATATCTAGCCTTTAACTGGAGACAATACAATATATGTGGTTTATTTTACTGGGTTGAAAATAGGTATGTTAAAGCAGAAAAAACTCCAAAGAGAAGCAGCCCTTTATTATGTGTTCAGTTGATGACCTGCTGAGAGGTAATCTGTGGTACACAACTGGAAGACAAGTCTTTGGTCATCTGCCCATTTACATCAGTTCAGAAATTCCCATAAGCTTTAGTGGGGAAAGCATTGGATGTGCAGTAACCTGTATGTACTACTGTGATACTCCTTGAAAACTGGTGGGGAAAAAAATTGTAGTATTTCACTACAGTTGGTTATAATTCATTACATTATATAACTACAATACAGTTTCCTGTGTCAGATAACTGATATTTGAGACAATGATTCTTTGATTTAATGAATCTACATCCTTATGGTTTTTTTTTTTTCTTTGCTTTACAGAAAGTGGATGTTCCTGTGATGCTGAGACACCTGCGGGAGCAGAGAATGTTTATGATCCAGACCATAGCCCAGTACAAGTTTGTCTATCAAGTGCTCATCCAGTTCCTGCAAAACTCCAGACTTATTTAATCTTTTCAAACATCCCAGACCCAGCTTTGTGGATCTGACTGAACCTTACTGATGAACAAGGGGAACTGCCTTGACAACACTTTGTGCATATATTGCACTTTTTAAAGTTGTCTTGAATGTAAGGAATGATTGTTCTTTACTAGAGTCTCCCATGGATTATTTTATACAAGATATAATTTATTTTTCTTGGAATAACTTGTGAATTACTTTAATAACTTGTAAAACTTATAGTGACCTTCAAATTGAACCACATTTGACATGACTGGTCTGCATTGTAACATGTCCATAAGGAAAGCAATCCTTTGTAAAGGTAGTTTACTGGCTTTTATTTTGCTATACAGCTTCTGAAATGAACAGTTACTTGGCAGTGGGCTTTTTCCTCACATAAAAACATTCTGGAGCCAGCTGTGTGGCTTCCATGGTAAAAACGAGACCTGCTAGATGTCATCTATGGCTCTGTATGAGTGGAAGCTGAGGGGACACAGTCCTGGGGCAGGGAGACCTGAGCCTCTGCACATGCAGCAGGGCACGTTAGAGAGAGCTCAAACACAGGCCATTGTGAGGGCAGAGAGTTTTGGGTGCTAAACTATTGAAATTCCACAAGAATTACGGTTTTAGATTAGTCCTTGAAAAAAGCAATATTGGATCCTTTAAATGAGGCCTTTGTTACTGTCTGCAGTCCTTGAAGGGATTCGTAAGAGTTGAAGCAGTGCAGGGTGAAGTGCAGTGACCCAGAGCAGGCTGAAGTCAGGGAATGAGTCTTTCCGGTAACTGTGGTGGGCTGTGGGTTGAACAGCAGAGGAATTTCAACTAAATGCAGCTGAAAAAACCTCAAATCAAGCACCTTCTCCTCAATTACACTGAAAGTTTAGTGCCTTGAGGCTCACCTCCTGTAGAAAAGGAATCTCATTTAAGTTAGGCATCTCCAGTTGCCTTAGTTTCCCATGTGAAACAGTCTTCAGCACTGTAATCATTTTACTTTCTAGTTATTTGAACTTCGTCAAAATGATCGATGTGGTCTTTCCTCCATAGCTGAGTTCTCCAAATAGTGACCCTTGAGAGCTTTAGCTCAGAGTCTGCCTTGATTCTTCCCCCATCACTGTCTTGCGGTTTATGAACAGATGGAGCAGTCTGCCTTTTGGTATTGGCAAACCTCACTTTGTTAGTGTGGTTTTTGTATTAAATTGCACAATCAGCTCTCTTCTCTCTCTGGTCGCTTTGGATTCTCCCTCCTATTTATTATTACTATTTTATCCTGGTAGTGTTCAGGGATTCCAGTTAGGATTAGGAGGATGTACATAGAAGAGAAACAGTCCTTGCCTGAAGTTTACAATCAGAACAGAAAAGGAAAACAAACCTCCTCCACTGCATAACTAGGGCACAGTTTCTCAGCTGGCTTGCCCTAGGCCAGTAATGAAACCTATGACAGCTAAGAAAAAAATCCACATGTCCTCTTAAGTATCTCAGCAGTTAGACCTGTGCTCCTCTCTCCCTCAGCATTGGCTAGCTATTTTGCACAACTTAGTGCATGTTCCTTTCTTGTTATTTCACTGCAGTAAATCACATTATGAATTACAGTGCAGTGTGTGCATGGTAGCATTTACTTACAGTTATTTACAAGTGATAGTAACTGCACTTTTAAAAAATGTAAAAAGGAAAAAAAAAAAAAGCTTTAGCAAGTTGTGGTGTGATTCCCACACTGTTATTTCTGGTGTAAGAGATGGAAAGTTCCTGCGCTGAGGTTGCTCCCCTCCTCACACTGACTCCCTTTTCCCCTCTGTGCACGCTGCCACCCTCCTGCGGGCAGTCCAGCCCTGCTTCGACTCGCAGTCCTGTTGGATCGCTAGAGAACTGGTCAGACTGGAGAGGAGCTGTGGAGGTCTCTGGTCCCAGCCCTGCTCACCCCACAGCTGACTTTAAAGTTGAATAGGCTTGCCCAGGGTCACATCCAGTTTCAGAAATCTCCAAGGGTGGAGATTTTGCAGCCTCTCAGGGCACGTCATACAATGCAGTTACTCTGTCACAGTGACATTCTCTTTCTTGGTACCCCTTTCCCAGATAAATTTCATCTTTTAGTCCCATCACTGCTTTTTCATTGCATTCCTGCCTCTGAACCCCTGATCAAAGGCCTAAGCCTACGAGCACTCTCAACTTCAGCACTAAACGGACCTACACACCGACCTTTCCCTAAAATCAATGGGAGCTTAAGCTCAGGGTCTGTACCACAGTGTTTCTTAAATGTATTTAAAACTGCGCTGTGTTGATTTGGTACTTTGCAATTGAGGCCTAATGAGGTGACAAGGATTCTGGTGACTTCTACCTACCCAGAAATGGTGAGGAGTTATTTAGCTGTAATATCTTGACTGTGTTCCATTTAGGGATCAGTTGAGTTTTCAGTCAACTTCAGTTTTCCTCTGATTTCTTCTGCCAGTGCCAACATATCTCCTGTTAAATTAGCAGCAACCATTTAAAGTCTTTTCAGCAGCATCTGCATGATAATTGCACAGAGATGCTTTATATCTGGGAAACAAGCCAAGGAATAAACCTTGAAGCAAAGTGTATTAAATTAGTTATCTCGTTATAGCTTTTTGAATAATTTCCTAATGATGAATTAAATTTGAACTCAGAGCTGTCAAGTCCCATTGCTCCAGTTGGATGTGAGAAGTAGAAAATCAGGAGGGAAAAGAATCTGTTCTTACGTCTTATTATTCAGCTCTTCTTGGCTGAAGTGTATACTTCTGTTCCTACAGTGAGCACAGGAAAGTTATTGCATAAGAGATATAAAGAGCTGTGTTTGAAAGGAAGAAAATTAAGCAAATGTTTTTTATGCAAAGATGCATCATAGGTGTCTTAGAAAAATATTAATTACAAAATGGCACCAAAAATCCTTTCCAAATTAAGTCAGTGCCTATTAATGAGCCAAGTAAGTGGCCACATAGTAAACAGTCATTTCCAATTAACTCCTAACGTGGCTGGTATGGTAGATAGAGGCCAATGTGACTCACTTTTTCCCTTTCATTGTCAAAGAATGGTAATTTTAAACTTTTCCTTTCATCTGACTTCAATGTATTTTTTCCTGCTAGATTTTATCTTGACTAGATCTGCTAATATCGTAAGTGAATTGGGCTGGTGCATGTCTTCAGAGGTTCCTTTCCACCCTAGCTTGCAACCAAACCTCAGCGTCCCGATGTTTTATGATTGAAATATGATACAGTTTTGTAGGGGAAAAACTGAACCTTCTGACTTTGAACCTGTTGTCGTTTTATCAGGCCTAAATTGCTTGGGCAGTATTTCCTAACCTTTAGGGAGTGACAGGAAAATGCATTTTGCATCCAATTTCATTAATCATAGCAGGAATGAATGCACGAGACTTAAAGCAACAGTACTGTTTAGTTGGTGTCATGCAGACTCTAATAGCAGAGTCCTTAAGTAGAAGAGGAGGACAGTTTGGGGCTGCTGTCTGTTGTGTTGCATGGGTTTTTTTTAACATCAAAGCAGAACAGTGGGTAGGTTCTTTGAGACCAGTTTCATCTACTTGGAGTAAAGTCTGGATTGAAAATCTCACAAAGGCGCATCAATCGTCAATGAACAGAGCTGCACCTTAAAAAGTTTGACACAAGTAGTCTTCTCCCAGGGTGCCCACATTGCAGCCTGGCACGTTTAGCCTACGCTCCCTGATTCTTTCCAAGAGAGAACTTGGAGTGGGTAAGTCTGACTTGGGAATCCACTGTGTATGTTTTCCTTTTTTGTGCACTCTTCATCTGTATTTAATTTTGCAATTTAACACCTTTTTTCTTTAAACAATTATAGAAACATAGAATGGTTTGTGTGGGAAGGGACCTTAAAGATCATCTAGTTCCAACCCCCCTGCCATGGGCAGGGACACTTTCCACTAGACCAGGTTGCTCAAAGCCTCATCCAGTCTGGCCTTGAACACTGCCAGGGAGGGGACATCCACAGCTTCTCTGGGCAACTTGTTCCAGTCTCACTACTCTGACAGTAAATAATTTCTTCCTAATATCTAATCTAAATCTACCTTCTTTCAGTTTAAAACCATTCCCCTTCGTCCTGTTGCTACTTGCCCTTGTAAAAAGCCCCTCTCCCGCTTTCCTGTAGGCCCCCTTCAGGTACTGGAAGGCTGCTGGAAGGTCTCCCTGGAGCCTTCTCTTCTCCAGGCTGAAGAGCCCCAACTCTCTCAGGCTGTCTTCATAGGAGAGGTGCTCCACCCCCTGATCATCTTTGTGGGCCTCCTCTGGACTCGTTCCAACAGCTCCATGTCCTTCTTATGTTGGGGGTTCCAGAGCTGGACGCAGTACTCCAGGTGGGGTCTCAGGAGAGCGAAGTAAAGGGGCAGAATCACCTCCCTCGACCTGCTGGCCATGCTGCTTTTGATGCAGCCCAGGATACGGTTGGCCTTCTGGGCTGCAAGCGCACACTGCCGGCTCATGTTGAGCTTCTCGTCAGCCATCACCCCCAAGTATTGAGGTTGCTGGCATCACATTTTTGATCAAAGTTACGGTCTGAGCATTTCATGCCTAATGTTGTCCGATCAGGGATGGGAGAGATGACAGCTGAGTTCTGCCACGGCTCAGTGCTGTGGATGTCCCGTTTCCTTCCACCCTCCACAGACTGCACTGGAAGATGGTGGACATCAGCTGCCCAGGTCCTACTTGTTCCAGCTCCTCCACAGACCTGCTTTGGCACACCTTGTCCTCGATTACCTGAGGAAAGATGAAGCTTGATCCCACAAACTTTCTCCTATATAGGTATATAGTGATCCTAAATGCTCGGCCTTATTGGAAAAACCTTTTCCCTAAACTAGTTTCAGCTGGCAGGAGACACATCTGTGAGAACTTACTCATCCTATTGCTAATGCAGTCCTTTATAAAAAGTATATGGAAAGACGTTTCTTATTCCGCTTATTCCGTTTCTTGTTCCGCTTATTTAAATCAGTTGCCTCAGCTATAAATATTATTAAATATTTGCATGATTTCAAGAGCTTTTTTTTTTTTTTTTTAAATTACTTTCTTGTAAACAGACAGAAATGCAAATGGCAAAACACAGGTTGGAAAATAATGAGTAAGGCTCAGTGCCTCACTAGGGACGGTCATTTTAAGCTAATGCATTATTTTTGTTCCATACCTGCTATGTCTGTGTAGCCCACAAGCGACTCCAAAATAAACGCCTATGGGCGATCTCATACTTGGATATAGCACACACATCTGTGGGGAAAATTCAGCAGCTACTGACCATGCTGCATTCTCAATAGCTGACTTCCCACCGGTCTCCTGGGAGGAGATGACGACTGATTTAGCTGTTGTCACTCTCGCTAACAGTTGGGGAACTGTGTGCTCAGAAAGTGGAAGCATCAGTATGGCTGGTATCTGCTGTAGCAGCTCTTGTGCATCACTGAGAGAGGTCAGAGTTAAATTCTGCTGCTCGTCTTTGTGGAAAAGAATGCTTTACATCCAGAGAGCTAGGGTGGCACCTGCTGCATGAAATAAGGGATGCATCATATTGAAGGAGCAAATACCAGAACTGACCTTCAAAGGGAAGTGTTGCATGAAAACATCATTTGGCCACCCCTCTACAAAAATGGATATACATCTGCTGATGTATAGTCCAAGTCATATGGAGTTTGGAGATGGGTTTCAATGCCAACAAGAGAAAGGCTGCAAGTCCAAAACCCCAAAGGCAATTGTCCCCAACTCGTTCTTAGCTTTCTAGAGAGGTTTTCTTGTAGAAACTGGTGCTATGGGAACTACAGATGCCATCTGAGTCTTTGGAGAGGAGGACATGATACATGCAGCTGCAGGGACGGTGATTTGAGGAAAGGAACAGCTGGCTGCTTGGGCTGCTGGGCAAACAACAGTAAGATGGAGGTCTTAACCATAGATAAACTATTGTTAGATTGTGAAACAAAACATTCAGTGCACAGGTCAGAAATTGCAGTGTTTATATAAATATTTTAAGTAAATAAATTTTGCCAGTGTTTTTAGAGTATCTTAGACTACAGCTCCCTTGGTTCCTCTCAGCCATTTTTTGGCTGGCGTTTCTTTGAAGTTTTGATGCCTGTACTTTGTGTGCACCCTCACTGATAGTTTCCCACATGCTACGACAGCAGGACTTTGCCTTTGGAGGGTGAACTGGAAGTCAGTGGTAAACCAGCAGCTTTCACTGAAGAATCCCAGCACTATTTAACAGCAAGGGAAAGACTAATAATTCAGCTGATCCCTGAAATGAATATAGTGCTTAATACTTTTACTCTTCCGAATTACCTGGGTAAGGACTCGGTGTTTTGGACACTCAACTCTAGATATTTCAGGGTCAGTGTTCCCTGATGAGGCAAGCAGGAACAAAAGAGGAAGGCTTCCCACAAACTACTTCCATGGCAGGTTGGAGGTCACACCCTGGCTTGGACAGTGGCTGGTAGCTGACACTTAAAGAAATATGAATGCGTCTAGAAGAGGGTGCTCAGCCCCTCTAGCACACCTGGCACTCAGCCCTTTAGGGGCTTCCTGAGGCGAAAGTTATATCCTGCTCGCTCTGTTTAATAACTACTGATGGATTCATCTTCCATGAAGCGCACTACCTTTTCTTTAGAACCCATTTATTCCTCTGGCCTTCCCCATGTCCTGTGTTAGTGAGTTCCACAGCTTAATTATACATTACGTCTATAAGAACTTCCTTTTTGTGTATGTTAAATAAAGTATTTTCTTGCTGCTACTTGGTCTTTAAAAGAAAACAAATCTTTAGTGCCAGAAACACTGCTAATAGGATGTTTATCCTGTTGAGATTGCTCCATATGGAAAACATGTTTTCCTCATTAGTAAAGTACCTTTCTTTGGCTATTTTACAAAGGAAAAAGGTTTACACATGCAGATGACTGTAATATTCCCATATATAATTGTGTGGGACGTGTTAAATGAAATAACATGTTTAAGTAAGTTTTATGTCACTGGATTTTACTGTCCTGTTTTACTTCAGTATTTTGATGCTTCCTGTTTTATTTGTTCTGTAATTCTGTACATGACAGGTTAGCACAAAACAGCGATCTGAATCTCACCACCTCATTGTATGTACACACTTTGTAGAGAAATGAGACAGCAGTTACATGCCCTTCCTGCCCCCCCCACTCCCTCCTGTTAGGGCTGAATGGCAGACTATTCTATGCTATTGAAAGCCTTAAAAAAAATAAATCTATGCATGCTATTTTATATTCTAATGTATTATTCATTATCAGTACATAAGCTTATGCTTGTCAGTTTTATCTTGTGTATAGAACTGATTACTTTTGACAGTATTTTTGCACTGTTTCTTTTCTTTCTCTTTTTATAAAGTTCTATTCAGCATTAATTGACTGCAATAATTTTTTACCCCTTTCACTGCCTTCATGTAAATAGTTTCTTATATGCTTTTGCAAATATAAGAATGTCTTCAGTCACTAAGGTTTTTTGGTAAGGCTGTCCTTCATATTCACAGTATACAATAAACAATTTTTTTTTCCAAGGAAAACTATGCTTGTGTTCTTTCCTATACCAGCTTCAGGTTTTGTACTTGCACTTACCGTGCTTGTGCTGGTTTCCCATGTTAAACTGCTGGGCACAGCCAGGGCCCCAGCGAGCTTTGGTAAGCAGTAACCCAAGTTTCACAGGGGCAAGGCTCCTGCTGGTGCTCATGCTGGGCTAATCTGATTCTTTGGGGTTGAAGCACGTAGTCTGAGTGCTGGACAGACTTTCTGAAACAAAGGTGCTATTTCCCTGGGCAAGGGTTTGCTTGATAAGATAAAGTTTGGATAAAAACCGTCAGCTGGTGCCCTCTTCCCTAGGCTTGGCTGTAGTTAAGTGGCCTTGGCTTTCTGGAATCATAAGATCTGCTGCAGTTTGATGTACTCCAGCAACAATTGCTGGCTAGAGAGCAGTGATAGCTTTCAGCAAAATGAGCTGACAAACTCTTGGTCTTGAGCAGTTTGATTTTTAGAGCAGTGCTTACAAGAAAGCACTTACAAGAAAGCATATGATGAAGTTCTTAATGGTGATGTGTTTTCTCTCTCTCTCATCGTACTTTATAAGCTGTGAAAGCAGTAAGGAATGGTCTTGTAGTTTTACTGTGCAGCATATTTCAGTTTTGGTGCTGGAAGTACACAGCCACACGCTCCCTCCTCTTCCTTCCCCATCCTTAAAAGCAATATCTCCTGCCACGGATCTGAACATTGAAAAAACAATCCCTCCGGTCTTGTATAGGGGCAGAGAAAGCTAAGGCCTGCATGTTTGCCTCAGAAAATGTTCTTGTTCCTCTATTAAAAGTAATTGATAACGTATTAATAGAATAGTTTTAATCCACTGGAGGCAAAGGTAGGGCTATAAGGAAATAAGAGCTCTCCTCTACAGTAAATTCACTTTAACTTGTAAAGGGGATTAAAAAGCCAGAAGTTGCACAGGTCCTGTCTTGTGCAAGCTTTCGAGCTCCGAGGTAGGTGCCAGTGTTCTCCGTACAAGACACGCTGAGCTCTTGGTCCTTACAGTGATGCATCCCCATCCGCCAGCAGCAGCCACGGGCCTGCAGATGACCTGGCTGAGGGAATGGTGGTGGCTTTCCTGCACAATGCAGAGAATTCATCCCCCCATTTCCCCTTCCTCTCAGCTAAGCCACTGCAAACAAAAATGATTTGTGAACAGAGGAGTTGGATACTAAACCACAACAAAAAAAAGTACAGCTTTTGCTAATTATTTTGTCAGAATGAAACAACTTTGGCAAAAGTAGATGGCACAAAACTATTGCACCCATGTAAGTGTACAAGTGGAATCAAGAGGGGTCAAGACCACTTTATTTACTTTACACAGATAAGATACACATTAAATCTGTAAAGAAAAAAATGGCCATTTTTGCACATGAGCTGTCAAAAGGCATAACCTTTAAGAAACCATGGATGCTTCCTTAAAAAAAAAAAAGAGAAAAAAAAAAAGGCAATGGTAGATGTGTGGAAGCTAGGAACATTTTGCAAGGCCTAAGTGTGTTTGTCATTCCAATTATAGGACAGAACTGTGTTCATACTCTACCGCTTTTCAAAGCACTCCTGAAGGTTTCCATAACAAGGCTTTTTAAATAAAGGTTTGAAGGATTGCATAGATTCAAAGGCTCAGTGGTCCTCTAATTCCTTTTTGATCTCTGAAATGTATGGATGATCTTTCCCGTGTGCTACTTCCATGATAGCAATTGCCTAAGAAAAGAAAAAAAATATTCACACAATTGATTCATATATAACACCAGGCTATAAATACTCTCTTTAGAGGTTTGAAACAGTCTGACACCTCAAGCTACTTTTTGTCCCCTTGTAGTCATAAACCCAGTAGGAAATAAAATGAAATTCAAAACTAAGTAATAAAGGTTTTATATTCAGAGAATACATCTTTCATCTTAAAGGATCCCAAAGCACCTTTCAAAATTATATTCCTGACAAAACTACTTTGAATGCAACCAGCTGCAGGACAGAAAACTGCACGTGGGGTGGGTAATACTCTGGCAGAGGACTTAACCAGTATCAGACGGAGCTCTGTTTCTACCGATTTATCCTTCAGCTGCCAGACTGATGAGCAGGCCTGTTGCAGAAGTTATGTTAAGGCACTTCAGACTTGATTCTGTCAACCCTCCACCGCTTCCAGGGGCTACTAAGGAAGCAATTGCTTAGGCAACCACTGAGGCAAAAGCGAGGTCTTGTCAGATTCGGACAGACGCTGCTGTGCCCAACTCCCTGCTGGTTCACCTACAGCCACCTCTGGACCTAAGTAAATGCCTCAGGCAGCCAAACCCACTGACTGGCACTTCCCTGCCACCATCCACACTGCACTGGAGAGTGGGTGTAGAGGCAAGATTTCCACTTGAGAAAAGGACAGCAATGGCCCCAAATGGATGTAATAAAAGGCAGCAGTAGCTAGGACTGCACCAAGCGAGTTCTGAATGCCTGTGAGAATATTTGAAGACTCCAATGCTAAGATAAAGCAAGGCACTGCAGCATCCCAGCCCTCAGAGCATGTAGTCATTTTCTCCTCAGGAAATTTTTATGGAATTATCCTCTTGTATTTGTTAAGTCAGTACAACAAGAACCTTTGGTTTCACCTCAGCAGCAGTGAGAAATGACTCCGACCCCCCCTCCTGCCCAAATGAAGAAAGGAGGGCCTTCTGGATAAGCTGCTTGCAACCTGACAGAGAACAATGGCTTTGTTTTTCCACTAAATCCCAAACATCAGGGGCTGGGATAACTTTGGGCAGTTCCTGCAGGCAGCTTTTGGAAGTGAGTCATTAGAAAATGTTTGTGTTAGGAAGCTAACTCTGCCAACAAATCTACCTACAGTTCCCAACCTCCCATCCCATGCTCTTACTGGCACAAACCCCAGTTTTAGTCAAAGCTTTAACACCACAGCGAAGGAAAACCTATGCTAATTCTAAACTAGGTAACAGTTAAATTTTAGAGCGTATATTCCGGTGGTGTCTTTCACGATGGCTGGATGGCTCTGTTATTGCTGGCTAAAAACATGCCAGCATCTAAAAAAGAAGAAAAAAAAAAAAAAAAAAAAAATTGTGACATTCCACACCGAGTCATTATATGCTACAGTAGTCACTGATGCTTAAGAAGCTAAAATAAACTTCTGTCCAACAACAATAGGGCAAAAAAGTCAAGGAACACGGTACAGACTAATAAAAAAATAGAAGAATAAAAACCTAAAGAATAAGGAACAGACTAATAAAAAGGGGTGAAGAAGAATGTAAAAGCAAATGCTGTTATTTGCCCATTTCACCATTACCATATGCATTGAATTCCCTTCAGCTATTTAAAAATCAACTGGTTCCAGAACAAATAACCACCAAAAGCATGCCTAGTTTAACTTGGATATAGAAATCACAGACTTCAATGAAACACTATGTGCCTTTTATAAGAGCCAAGCATTTTTCTGTCCTTACCTAGCAAGCGAGGAGAAGCTAGAGTTCTGCTTCACTCTTACTTACACTAGTGAAGCTCTAGCTCAGTTAAGAACATATAGCAAATGTTTAAGGATAATGCTCACTCCAGCTGTTGCAGTAGAAGTCCACCATGGAAAGGTAAGACCCCTTGTATGCAAGAACAGACCTATCCTGCATCTTTGGAAAAATGAGAACTGAGCCAAAAGTCCAGTAACCGGATCTATGAACACATGGTGCATTTCCTACCAAGCCAGGCTTAGTGACAGAGACGCACGTAGTGTTTCAATGATCCCATGCCTGAACTGGGATTATTAATGAAGCAATCAGGAAATAAATACCCTCTTCAGGGCTTTAACTCCAGCCGTTCTGTTCTCCAGCGCCATATACAGTCTCCCTAATTTCAGCCACATGGAGGCAACGTTCAGCGAGTAGGAGGGATAATGCTTACTGCAAGAGAGAAAGAAATTCAGCTTTATCAAACCTGGCAGCTTTGTAGCATTCTCCCAGCCCCTGTCCCCCTCTCGGGGGGCAAGAAGCTGCCTCTTGTTGCCCCTGCCCATTCACCGCTCATCCCCTCTGCCATGACTGCCAAGAGTCAGTGCCAATTGTGTCTGGGATGGGGACGCCTGTCAATTGGGAATTGAACTGAAACCACCATATGCCTCTGAACAGCTGTCAGATGGCAATGACTTTCTGCCACTAGTTTTCATCCAGCCAGCTACAGAAAGAGCCTGCATTGTTACGAGTTTTTGGAGCCACCCTACACCCGCAGAAGTAACTCTGCTTATTTCACAATAGTTGGGTCTTTAATGGAAAGTGAGGGGCCCTAAGCAGCGCGTACAGCACACATGCCATTCTGTACTCGCACACACTGAGCTAGCAGAGTCCGGTTCAGCAGAGCTGACCTGGAATGCCAGGCTCGGAGCCAGAGGAGCTGGGCAAGTCCGAGGGAAGATAAATAGTACTGAGCCCCCGGGGCGGGGGGGGAATGTTGGCTCCTTCTTTGTATCGCTGCACTTTGCCAAGTGATCTGTGACTTTGCGTTGGCATCTGCTCCAAAGGGAGAGCTTTTACTTGTGCTCCCCTCCCAGCTGGCAAGAAAGTCACGTCTCAAGATGAGAATCTGCTTGGGAGATTCATGGCAGGACCAGCTACAGTGCATAACTGGCTGGCTCTAATGAACGAGATCACTACTGTAAAAACACAGAAAAAATTATCGGAGAGAGTATTATTTTTTCCCTGCAGAGGCTGCGTGCTGCCTTGCCCCACACCCGGCTTCAGCCTGCACATTCTCCCACACCTCCAGCTCTAGGGCAGTGCAGATCAGGGACATGAGGGCACCCACAGCGTCCCAGCACAGGAGCTGAGCTTGGCTCCAGCTCCCCCTGCTGCTCAGCCCCAGCCCTGGGACAGGGCTCTGCCCTCCTGCAACCATGACTGCTCTGCTACTGCGGAGAGACAGGACTGGGAGAGGGCAGGAGGCTGGCAGCAAACGGGCTTTGCCGCCATTACCTTACACAAAATACTGACTGCAGATGCACTTTGCAGCTTTGCCTTAGTAAAGTATTAGGATATTAACAAAAACAGTATTTATCTAGCTAAACAGAACTAGCACAGTACCCAAGGTGGTACAAACTAATTTTGAGAACTCAAAGCGAGGATTTCAGAGTCACCTTCTGCTATATATTGCAGGCCACATTTTGACAGTAACAAAATCTATCCCAGCATTTAAACATTCCTTTTCGAGCAGTGATGTCATGGGTAGTGTGTTTATACAATACGTACTAAGAGAAGTGATCTCTACCCAAATTTGTCATAATTATTCAGATTACTGAATTAGAGCACTAAAAAAAAAAAAAAAGTCTCATATTTACCTGTACGGTCTGATAATTTTTTGTCCATAACGCAGCGCACCTTCCCAGTCCTGCACATAGAGACAGACACCCATGGCCTGGTACATCATATGTAACATATAAACATTACTGTCTTCAAACACTGCACCCATCTTGTCAAGGCTAAGTTCACAGATCTCCAGTAATTCACTAGGAGGTATGAAGAAGTCAAGGAATCCAATAAATATATGGTCAGTGATTAGACAACTACCTGGTAACGCCAAAGAAGAATTGACTTAACTTGTCCAGAATGGTTCCGAAAGTCCTCTTTTCTCTCAAATGCCATCAAAGCATCTACGCTACAACCCCAGAGCGACTTTGAGAGATATTGTGCTCATGAGATTATTCCCCGTCCTACTCAGATATTCTACAAAACCAGCTTTCAGATTTAAAAAGCAACAAAAAAAAAGCAGCTTTCCTGAATCACCATCGCACCAGCAATGTGTCAGAAGAAGGGGGAGTGAAATTCCCCACGCAGTGGTTACTGAATCAGGCATGAGAGAGCCTGGTCTGCTCTGGCCCAATGAATCTTGCATTTTTGTCTGCATCGCACCACTGTTGTTACAACAGGTAGGCTTGTGACCATCAGCAATAGCTGCAGCAAAACAGGGCAATATGACAGTACGCTGACACCAACACACACCCATGCTCACTCTTGTCTCTGGGTCGTTCCGTGGAGACAGCCATATGCTGCACCATTAGAAAGCAAGAACCGCACAGGAAGGAACAAACACGGTCTCACAATCTCACACTACTGGCAATGTTAAACTGCCCCTTGTCTCCAGGGTCAACTCTTCAAAGAGGACAGAGGTAAGTTTAACTTCTAATGGTCATAGTATTTCCCCTGCAGGTACTTCTGAAGCAATGCAGCAGGTAAGATTTTTAGGTCACACACCAAGCCGGCGGAGTCAGGGTGAGACAAAGGATATATTTGTAGTGTTTGGCTCGCCTGAATTCCTCAATCACATTCCTGGCATATTTGATCATGTCCCGTACAGTCTCTGCTGATGGAGGATCATTCAGCTTGCGGATTTCCAGTTTCTCTTTATCCTGAAAGAAACACAATGGACGTTATAAATGCAGGTTCCAAGCCCTACAAATAAAGGTGCACCTGCTGCCCAGAATTACTCTAAGAAAAAGACACAGATGGGAACTTAAGCTCCTCAAAGAATGTAAAAACAAAGGTAGAACGTGCACCTGCAATTTTTCTCTAAAGCCTTGGCTGGGAATCCTAGAATCATCTGCGCCTTCCAGTTCATCTGCCATTCTCTACTTCCATGAAGTCCCTTTCTTTTGAAAGATCCAAGAGCTTTTCAATTTTGTGATGAAAGCAGTTTTACACATGAAATTTCATTGCTTCTGAGAGATTAGGGATTAAAACGAATTTAGTTTTAAGGCTAGAAAAGCCCAAATACCTTAGGCCTACCACCAAGTAATAGCTCTGGAAAATAAGACGATATTAAATCCAGAAAAGGGTCCTCCATATCTACAGCCAAAACGACATTTCCACATATTTTGTTATTTCTGCTGGACAGCTCCATTTACTCTTATCTTTCTGTCTAACTTACTACTTCATGAAGAGTCAGCTGCAATCTGGAAACAATCTTTTGCTGTTTAAGCCTCACATTGTCGCTAGATTTCTTTTTCCTTTATTATTTCATCTGCCAGCTGAGAGGGCTATAGGGGACTCTTTTCGGAGCTGAAGGAGGCTGAGTGACAGGTGATTCCAAGAGTAGCACGTTGTTGGAAATCACAGATGAAATCCTGGCTTCATTAAACTCAGTGGTAAAATTATCAAGGTAACTGTGGGGAAAAACACAACTACGGTATCAACAGAATGGCCTCAAACAAGAATACTGACTGGTATTTGGAAAAAAAGTTACAAAAGATGACACCATTTAGAGAAAGGAGATGGTTGTCTGGTCAGTTTGGGAAGCAGCTCTTAAAAGGACACCTTTGTGAAAATGGGGGCAAAAATTATTTGGAAGTTAAGGATTAGATTATGCCAGCCAGACTGATCTTGGTTGGAATGACAGATGAGCCACACAAAGCTCAATTCTCCTAGGACCTCCAGTGAAGGAGGTCCAAATGGTTGCACAAGCACAGTTGTTTCAGTATCGGTTGGGTTTGGGTACCTTCCCCTCCCCTCCCCGCACCATAAGCGCTTTTCTTCAAAATAACTAACACCTTGTTTTAAGGAACACTGCATGTCTGCCTTTGTCCTTTGAAGGGCACCAGGTAATGTCTAATGAACATAAATCTGGCCTGCACATCACAAGGGGCTGTGACCCAGGACCACCCTGTCTGTGAGAAGACTGGTATGATGGCACTGCAGGAATGCCCGTTTCACAGATTCTGCTGGGTCTCCAAACAATCCAGCAATGTCATACAGCATCACCTAGAATTGACTGAGACGTCCCAACCGGGAACTGCAGCAGGACTCTACCCCAGAATGGGACCCCAGAAATGCCCCAAGCAAGATTCACTCGCTGGGAGCTGGTAGAAAACGTGCAGTTACAAAAAAACAAGTTCTGAGCTAAATTCTTCTGGCCAGGTAGCGTAGACAGAGTATAATTATCTTCTTTTAACAAAGTTTTCATCTTTGCTTTGTAGTTCAACTTTAAATAGGCCTCTACCAGTAAATTTCCTGATGTGTCATGATTACAATGCAAAGAACAAGTATCAGAAAGTCTTCTGGACAGAAAAACAAAGCCACCCACGGCCTCTATTATCCTACCTTCTAAAATGTAATTACACCAGATAGAACATTACATCTAAGGACCTGGGTAGGTGTCTTGACAGTCAGAAGCATATTTCACACCAATTTGATTACCTTTTCTTTTGTAATGCACTCCCTGCAATCACAATTAAAGAAATAAGAGTCTCTTAACCGGTCGTTTCTGTCTTCTGTGGGATACAACAGGTCAATATAGCTGGTAAAAACCTATATGGTAAAAACACAGCAGTCAGTGAAAAGCAGTGTAACTATACATATTTATCACTACTAGTTCTGGTATATGTAGTATGATGACTACATATTCACGCAACTTGTGGATCCCTGCAGCCCCATCACCTGCCTTTTCCCTCACATTCCAAGCCTCTCGGCAGCATCAGGAGTTGCCATTTGTGAACGCAACCTGACAGGGAAGTGTTTCCTTCCCTATTCATTATGAAATATCCCTCAAATATTACCCTGGCTTAAACCCAGGGCAGCAAGATCCAGGTGTGGATAAGGAAACTATCACAGCATAAATCTCAGGCTCCTGTCAGACTACAAAGAGATGCCTACTTTTCAGAAGTAAAATAATGGTTTCAGGATAAATTACAGTGGCCTGGTTTTTTGGAGGCTGGAATCTCAAATTTTTCTTCCTGAAAATCTACAAAAATTGGGGCAACAGCAGTCACCAGTAGCTTTAGAAACTTCGGACAAGACCTTTAGATCTCTGGAAAGAATAGAGGCCCAGTGCTCCAGTTCTAGAACGAATATCAGATTTACTTCAGCAGCAGTATTTTAAAGCAAAGAAAACCTGCTTTTGAACATTTTAAAGGCCCTTCACATACACTATTCTTACGTTTTCCTCTACTTCAACGGTTTTCAGAAAAGAACCCCTGCAACTAGCCTTAATGCTGTTTTTAAAATGAGATTTCCCCCAAGAAACTTGTCATATGCACAGTGCAGTTGATCATTTTGCAGACCAAGGAACAGTTTCAGCTCCATTTCTTCATTTATAGTTATTTGAAATGTTTTGCTCTGTCTTTATGCTTCAGGTTTCTTTCTTCTTTAAAGTAAAATGTACGTGTAATTTCACACAGTACATGTTCTTCTTCTTACTCTGTGTGATCTCACACTTTCCCTCACACTCCTCTCCTCCCTTCCCTATTTTCAAAGCATGCAAAATGCAGGAACTGCATTTACAGCAAAAACTTTAAAAACGTTGCAATGCAATGGCTCCATCGAACCTGAAGATGGAGACACAGGCCGTACGACCTCACAGAGCCCAAGCAAAACCACGAGCTCACATTTATAAAATTCTTAAGTGTCAGAAAATCGAATGCACAAAAGCCACGAGGTCCTGGAGAACTGCTGCAGCTTCGAAGACATAACTCAATCAAAAGAACATGCCAAGCAAGGTAAATACTCCACATCTCCACCTCTCACCATAAGCCCTCCCCAAAAATGCTGAAAATGTCCAGGATTCCACAGTAAAATTCCAAAACCAAGATCAGTCCTTGTCCATCACCACACTGCATTTGCAGGGACTGTCAACATCACAGACAAATCATCGTTACTAAATGGCATAAAAAGAAGTTGCTCACATAAGTCATTCACCCTTGGCTCCAGCAACTAAACTCACTTTGTTCACAATGGTGAACAGCTATAATCCACAAAAATACCCTGTCTCCCCTTCTTCAAAACCAGTATCACATACTTCAGAAAGTGGTAGGAGTTATCAAAATCAAATTTGAACTTATTTTGATCAGCATTAACCTTGCCCGCTAAATTAACATTAACAAACAAGCCATTAAAACTCTATGCAAACTCCATCCCCAGAGAGAATGTTCCGTATCTTCATCCCCTGCAGATATTTGAACATCCTCCTCAACTCTGTTTAACATCTTTCTTCTTTTTTTTTAAAGCAGCTCTGTTGCAAAAGACTCCCTGCCAAGTTCATTATTTGATTGAGAAAGTTTCAAGGTAAACTGAGAGCCTTATTCAATTTCACAGAATTTTATCCACTGCTGTTCAGCTTCGCTCCACCTAAAAACACACTCTTGTTCTTCTGTGATTTCCCAGCCAAAGGCTGCTGAGGTGATATGACTGAGTCCCGTGTTTTGTGGATGCTCTGTCCAAACAGAAGTTAGAGGACTTATCTGTACCCATTTACCTTGTTTATTCTGGCTTCAATTTCAATACATTACTATTACACTGGGAACTATTATAGCAGGAACAATTTGCTTTGATCTTGGAATTTCAAAGCACGAGCCAAACATCAGTAAACTCGGCCTCATTTTACAGATGGGTAAACTGAGACAGAGGCTGGAGATACGCAGTGACTGCTGGCAGGTGCCCTTCCCTTGTCTCAGCACAAAATAGGATGCTGCCTCCAAGAATCCATTCAGTCCTCCAGAGCCACCCCAGCTTTTCCAAAGCAATGTCTTACACTTCTCTAAGAAACAAGAGATCCTTCACCCCCATTATTAAATTGTCATCTAACGGGAATGAAGCCTGAAAAGCAGGATGGATCCTACTTTTAGGATATGTGCGTACAGAGTACATTCAAACATGGTGCATTTACCTCCTCTCCAGGCTCAATCTCTTTAACAGCTCTGACTTCAGCCAAGGTCCCCTTGTAAGTTACAATCACATTTGGGCAACAGCTATGGTTCATCAATGCAACACTGTAAAAGGAGAAAAGTAAACCTTTTTCCTTCCCCCATCAAAAGCAATGGGCAAAAAGTTAAGCACCACTTCACAAAACAAGTAAGTTTGAAAAATTGAGTCAATCTCTCTCTGCAAGCTCTTTTTATTCTGAGGCTTAACATGAAGGTAACCTTGGAAAAATCTGTTGTACTGTTATTTATTCTAATGATATGGAGAATGGCTGTGCTAACGAATCATTACAATTTTCAAATTCTATTATTGCAGGACTAGGCAAGTTATTCTTTTCCCATTCTTATAGTGCTATGGGACAGCTGACAGGTATGTTCACACAGCTTAGTTACCAACATCCTATTTAGGTACCTATGATAGACAGACTATTTTCGTCAGAGAAGGAAAAACCTGTTTAACCTAAAGGAAACAAGCAAATACAGGAAAACAAAAGTCATTTGCTGCATCGCAACTTAAGACAGGCCTTAAAATTTTAGCTGGCTTCTGTGAAAACTTGAACAGCCTCCATGTTTGAAGTGGGAGGGAAGAGATCTCTGTCTGCTATACAAGCACATGACTGACTTACACAAAAACTTGGACTGCTAGATGAAAGTACTCCCCCTTACTACCAAGCCTGGAGAAAGTGCAATTTGCTGTTTATTTGAGATAAAATGTATAACTTTAATTCTTTCTCTTCCAATCTACCAAAATAATAACTGCCTCTCCAGTCTTTTTAGCTCACACGTGTAACTGTTAAGTAGGAAAGATCTGGCTCTTGCATGCTGAGCATTCACAAAGGACAGTGTTGGACATGTTTCCAGAACATCCTGGTTTAATACCCTCCTCTCCGCACCATGACTCTGATCCTGGGCATTTCAAGGCCTTAATTTCCAATCAGGAACATGACTTCAGACAGACCTGCCTGAAGAAGGAGAACCTGTGAAGCAAGGACTATCTACTACTGTCTGCATGCAGCACTTAGCAAAATCAGGTCCTGCTTTAATTGGGCAGCTGTAAGTTTCAGATTACTTTGACATAGATAAGATACTAGTGATCTATGCCTCACAAGAAGTCAGCCTATGCAGACAGTGATAATACTTTCAGTATGGGGTTTGCAAAGAACAGGGGCAGAAGATATTCTCCTTTGCTACAACATTAAGTGGGAAGGACAGACTTAAATGGAAGAAGTGTTCCTCAGCCTTAGAGAGCTGTGCATCCCCGCCCACAAACTGCAGTTAACACTTAACATCTGCAGTTTATTTGTAAAGCTGAGGAGCTTGTATGTATTTGTTCCACTGTCATAGCAACACAAAGCATCGCAGCTTTTAAAACATCTGAGGAGGCTGAAAGAAGTTATGAAAGGGATTTACTGTTTGCAAAGGAACAAAGGTAGAAGGGATATTGTTCAGAGAACACCAGGTGAAGGGTTATACCCAGCCAAAACAGAAAGTCGTGAATAGAGCAAGTCACCTGCAATCCTTTTCATTTTGCTTTGATCATTACATGATGTTCCTGTCCAGAACCTGCTAGCCAAGTAATTCTTTCCTACCAACCCGCATATAATTCACAATCTAAGCTTCAAAACAAATTACAAGTGCATTTTTACCAAAATTACCAGATTTTTAAGAAAAGCTGCTGCAAATCATTGGCCATATTTTATTAGCTAATTAAAGATATTTAAGACAAATTAATATTAAATGTTTAATTAAATTTATTTCAGTATAGATCTACTTCCATACATGTGTAAGAACCTTTTTTTGGTTTTAAATAATTCATTTTTATTTTTAAAAATATCAAAATCAACCTACTCAGGAAATACGGCTGATCCCAAATGAGAGAGTTCTTCATCTTCAATTGTGAAGCCGTTACAGTTAACCTAAGGAAAAAGAGAAAGGGACAAGCTCAGCTTTCTGTTAGCCAAGTACTCCACACTCACGTCACATTCTCATACTTCAAAGTCAATTGCAGCAATTTGCTTACAATTTTCTTTCCACCTCACCAGTACTCAGAGCAAGCTACATGAAACCTCAAAAAGTGAAGTGAGGACAAAGTCCCTGTCCAAAGGAATGTGCAGCACTGAAGAAGTAACAGTCCAGCACCTGCTCAGGACACAACATCTAGGGGATTGGCTCCTTGGAATGCCAACCAAGAGAAATGGGGCTTGAAAACAGCGCTAGAAAGTGTCAGACAAAGCAAGACCACTGCAAACATGAAACAAAGCTTGACACTGACAGAGAGACTTCATTTGGCCATGACAAGTAAAGGGCCAAAGCAGAACTACACACGTGAGGAGCAATGTAGGGATGAACAGCAGCAAAGTCAGCCGGGCTGGGGCAGTACAGAGCTTTGACGGAGCATGTGTAACAGGGGCTTGCCACAATGACACTCTCATCAAGGGCTGCACATATAAGTTACAGCTAAAGCACATATAAAGAACAACAAAGGCAGTGAGAAAGACTTGAACCTAATAAAGACATAGAATAGGAGGGGACAGAAAAAGGATAGAGGATGAGAGGAAGTGTATTCCTAATTTAAACAGACACAAGATCAAAAGAGCTTGTTCACAAACCTTTCTTATAGAACAGCTTCAAGCAGGTTTTAAAACCTTCTCCCTCTTTTATTCTCACTAAACCAGGTAATCTTACAGGAGTTTCAGCTTTGTTTCATGTGGTTTGTGTGACTTTAAGTCACCGAAACGCACGTCAATCAAGTACTTTATTCCACTTTCACTGCATGTCACGTACATGCCAACACAAAGAGAACCCTCTCCACGTTCACCAACATCTCCCTACAATCATCAAAATGTTCACAGAAGCACCAGAGAAGCACTAAAACAACTACTGTCACGTGGCCAAGTCCAGCTGAAGCTACAATGGGCACAGGAACAGTCAATCAAGTACAGTGTAAGTATTTGTTCTGGAAGGGCAAGAGTTGACAACAAACGCTGGCAACAACGATATGCCCCACAAGCTGGAACACAGCTCGGATTGCATTTTAGAAATATACAAATACTTCCCAAAGCCACTCCTCAGGTATGAACTGTTCAGGATGAGGTCACGATTAAGGAAAGCGTCCTGTTTCTCTGATTCACTCACTGGTATCTTTGCTTGATCTTTATCCTGCTATTTTTAGCAAGGTAGCATTGAAAGGCTCCCTGTCTCTCAAGATGAGCATGCTACTGCACTAACCAATGTATGAGCATACCTGAACCAAAACCAAAATGTAATTGCTGAATACAAAAACAATAGAAGGGAAAGACTGTATCAACAGCAAGTAAGAACATAAGGCTACAAAGGCTGACATAAAGAACAGCTTGATGGTTCTGAATCACAGTGAAATATTTAAAAATAGGTAGTGAGTTATCATTAACTCCCCTCCACTAAGCCAGAGACAACCCACTTCTTGAATGCATCATACCAAAAATGACACAAAAGGAAGAATTAGAAGGGATAAGATACCTCTGGTTCCATCAGATGAACGCATGACTAAAAAAGGCAATGTGGAGAGAGTAATTAGACAACAGCGAGAAAACTAGAACTCAGGGTTGTTCCCAATGGTGGAAAAGAGAATGTGCAAAGGGAGGAACAAAATTATGCAAGGTCTTCAAGGAAAAGATGAGATGCTGGAACTTGAGACAAGAGAGAAACTGTTTGAAGAGTAAGACTGAGGAAGAAGAGTACCAGTCTCGAGAGCTACGTTCTACAGGGACAAAACAGAGTAGAATGATACCAACAGCTGGAGAAGAGAGCAATGAAGGGCTAGGATGGTTTGGGCAAAAATCTTTGCTCCACTCAAAAGGATCAATTACACCTTAGCTGTGTTGAGTAAGAAACAACATCAGACAAAGCCCACAAAAAGCAGTGAGCAAGGAGTCAGAGGTGTCCAAGTCCCAAACAACCGCCCTGAGCCACAGGGAGAAAGAATGCCAAATGGAGCAGCAAAGTAGACAACAGGAATCCAGAGAAAGTGTTGAAGGAAAAACAAAGGAGCAGCAGCATATCCATACTCCTGGGTTTAGGCCAAGTTAACTAGTTATTAGGAAACACGTTTGTACCTATCAAGTAGAGACATGCCTCCCCTTCTTCTAGAAAGATCTATGCTGGAGCTAAAACTTCCGAGGAGCATTCAGATGAACTTTGGAGATTTTAGTTCAAAAAATTGCAATGTCCACAGTGGCAGATAGTTGCCTGATGATCAGGATGAGCTTAATGTGACACCTAAGTGTGACATTAGACATCTACAGAGAAGACTGGATGGAATATCAGATCTGGGAGTCAGGAGTTCACAGAAGTCAGTTAAAGTACCATGATCTGGTGGAGCTGGTCCAGGACAGGACATGAAGCAAAAGTTATTATAGCCAAAATAATGTAATCTTTGGGGATTCTGGTTACATTCTAACAAAAATATTCAGAAACACCACAAGAAACTGGATGTATTGACATCTTTAAAGTATCCCTCTGACAAATATCAATTGTAAAGTCTTCAAAACAGAAAAAAACTTTTCATTGAAGGGAAATGTATAATTAGAAACAACATAATTGATGATGAGCAGATGATAAACGTGCTAAAGAATCATTCCCCTACAGACTAACAGTACCTCTATATTACAGTAACTGCCTCCTTGTTGGTAGATGCCAAGCTCTACCAACCAGGGTATTGCCATCTCAGCTTTCACCACAGCAGTCACCATTTGCCCCATCTCAAAAAAATTAAACCTTTTACTGGGACATTTAAGTTTAAAACTTGCTTATTTTGAAGACAGGAGGAAAAAGAAGAAAATGGATCTTTCACTATCCCCCTGGTGTGTTATTCTATCCACTACAATACATTCAATTTAGATGCGTACGAAAAGCAGGTGAGAAAAAAAAGAGGTGACACATTTCAGAAGTTATCTAACAAGACATTCTGCCTTTCCTTCATCTCTCCAGATGACCAAACTACTTGACTGCATTTAAAAGCCACACACCAGATAAAAGTTTCAGACTGCTCTTTCTACTTCTCTGAAGTTTACTCCCTGTGAAGGTCAAACACAATGATGACCTGACCAGCAAGGATTTCCACAAGTTTGAAGCCTGAATGAAGGTTTTGCCTCTGCAGGGTCTCAAATCAGCAGCCTTCCACGTAAGCCCAACAACAGCTGCCCTATGCTTGGCCTACAAGAAGCCTAACTTTGACAGGGTCTAATACAGGCTGTTTCCCCTTTTTTTCAGTGTTTGAGAAGCACCTCATAGAAAGTCTGCAGACAAAAGTCTCTCCCCTCACTACTGAAATTGGGCATGTCCAGCTACTTCTGGTCAAGGAAGTGGATATTCTCCATCAAACACTCTCAGGTCTCCCTAAGATAAGCAAAAAGCTACCATTTCCATTGCTGTTAACATTTTTCTCCTTTCACAAAGGCCAAAATCCTACAGCACTATCCACCTAAGCAGGCTGTGTTCTAGCCAACTTACTTGTGCAAAGAGAACTACAAGGGCAGCATTGTCAGGGTACTCCAAGTGCTTTGAGTAAAAGTGATGAAGAGCAGCAATGTCGTTCTGAATCAGCTCTCTCTTTTCATTGTCTAGTTTGTCAAGGTCTGTGGACAAAGAATACATTCCATTTCAGTAACAGGAACACTCCCCCATGAACTGCAGCTACTTCTAACTTCAGTTAGAACAGGCCCAGACTTAAACAGAAACCCCTCAAGGAACAGCTGCTTGGAAGTACTGCAAGAAGTGTCTGTTCTTCCATAAACATAGTGCTGCTTCTGTCAAAGCCACACGTGCACTACGAGAACATGCAGGATTAAAAAGCATTTTCTAACATCTTTACGTTAGCAGATAATTGGACATAAATTTCCCTTTCTTGGGAGAAGGGTTACAGTGTTTAAAATGCATTTGTTAACCCTAGCAAACAGACCAGCCAGCCCTGGCCCTCTAGAAGCCTATCAACTGTGGGTAGCTATCCTCAGCTGTCTAACATGACCTTATGAGCTACCTGAGAATGCCCGTGTCTCCATGGGCTGGAAGGTGACCATCAACAGAGGTGTGTTTAAACTGCAGATATCTGAGGATAATAGGAGACAGCAGGAACACCAGTGGAAATGTCCTGGCACACTTGCCAAGTGTATTCCCTTATGGGTTTGTTCAGAGATTCATCCTCAGGCCCATGACAGGTTCTAGCCAAAGCTGTGGCCACTGAACCTTTTTCTACCTGGTCCATGTAGAGCAAGCTAGACGATCAACAACATACACCTGGTTCCTTATCTCTCCTCAACAGCAGAGTGTTGGAAAGTTTTTTTCCTAATCCTCTCTCTCACAGTGGCAGTGGCACCAGCTCACTCCTGCTCTAAGAGAGCCATCAAGTCATCAGTTTCCCCTCTCCAACTCAAAATAAGAGTAGAGAGAAAAACATGCAGGAACAGAAACGGCTGCAAAACAGTGGAAGAAGGGGGAAATTATTTCTAAGAGCAGATGTGAATGACAGGAGAGCCACAGAAATACTGAGGAAAATGAAATGGGACAATTTGATGAGAATTAGGACAAATCAGAAATAAGACATTTTGAGCTTCCAACTGACAGCCAGGTGCCTTTTTGCCTCCTGTGCAAGGTGTTGCAAAAGCTATGGCAACTGCTGAACACAGCAAAAGTGTGCTAAGAGATGAGGAGAGTCAACAAGGCAGAAGGAACAAGGGGTTCTCACTAACAAAACCAGAAACGAAAGAAGGGCTCCTAGAGAACAAGTGCAACATTGCAACAGGAAATCATTTCAGCCCTTTAGTTCCCAAATTAATAAATTACTGAAGACAAGCTGCAATGCAGAAGAATATACAGAAATTACTTCAGCAGTTACCCATCCTCCTCAACCTCAATCCAAGTCACCTACCTGGAAAAATTATCCTTGCCTTAGGCAAACGTAAATGCTAGCATTTCCCCCCCTTATTTCCCCAGCTGTCACAACAACTGTGACAGATGCTTTTGTCCAGGAAGCAAATAAGACTGTAATCTTGCTATGCTTGGTTACTCTGCTACCTCAAGCCCTAGCAATGACTGCGTTTATTCAGCATTTTATAAAGGGTTTTGGAACCATCAGAGTGAGAAATGTGAATATACAAACCTATTGTCTCCTTGTATATTATCCCCAGCACCAAGAAAGAGAAATGACAGACCAGTGGAAACTCTGCCAGGATGGTTACTAGTCCCCTAGTTGCTCAATTTCTAACTCTGCCTCACCAGACATAAACAGTAGCCTCCCAGTTAAAAGCAAGCCATTGCCTCATCTCCTTCCTTGGATTATTTTGGAGCATTTAGGACACGGAATTTCAACACAATCATATATAACATGTCAGATTTGACTGGCAGTGACAGATACTGAAGCACAGTCCAGAGGGTTCTGCAATTAGCCCCTTAGTCACTGTCACCATCAAGCAACTGTGCTGTCTCTGATTTTATGCCTCCTGGTAACAAATACCAGCTATTTTAATTTTACAACATTACAATTCTCAAAAGACACTAGAGTACCAGAAAAGCCATGAGATGGATGTATGCTACATAATTAATCCTGTCTAGGTTTTCACCCCTGTTTCACAGCCCCCACAAGTGAGCAAGAAAAAAAGGAAAGAAAGAAATAAGAGCACTGCACTTCCGAAAAACAAGGAACCACAATTCTCTTTGTTTACTCCTTTCCTCCAACAGGAGTGGGATGCTCCGAAAGGTTTTTGATGGAGGGAGGCCAGGGAGTAAAGCAAATCATGAATATAGATAACTGCCTCCGTTTACCTGCAAGCCTTTTTCACTTACGTGATTCAAACTCTTTTACAGCAAGGAGCTTCTCCGACTGTGTTCTTTCAGGATGAGTTTTCTAGCAATAAGGGGAAAAAACAACAAGAAAATATTTTAATGTTTTAAGTTGGCAGTTTTGTCTACTCATTCATAAGCTGGGAACTCCTACCTGTAAAACAAACCCAAATCCACACTGTATGGAATTTAGAGAAGTTGATGAACAGCAATGAGTTAAATTGACTGCCCTTAGTAAAGCCACAGAAATATTCTCTCCACACCAAATTAGGCAGCCAAAGATTAACTCCTATCAAATTTATATACATAAACTGAACAGTATTTTAAATATGTCATTTGCTTTGTTCTAGACACCCAGAAAGCTGCTAACAATAGCAAGCAGGCAGGAGACAGGCTTCGCTTTGAGGAAAGTGAATAAACTGACTGTTGACAGAGTTCAAAAGCAATGCTCCATTGTTGGCCTAAGGCCACTTCTTTGTAATCTTGGCCATTAAATATGGCTTTGCAGGTGGCCCAGCAGCTGAGGTTCAGGGACTATGGTTTGCATATTTAGCTTTTATATGACATGTAGGGTTCTCCCCCCTCCCTGGAAGCAATAAAAGCACAAATTTATTCCAATGTCTTTTTGCCATTAAACATTTGATTTTGTTTTGTGGATCACCACTAAACCACGCTTTAATTAAGTCACACACACATACATTCACACACACACGTCTACACACACAGCCAGTATGCAGCTACCTTCACAGCAGGCCACCAAAATCCTCACTACATACAGTATCCAGGTTGCCCTTGTCACACAAGCAGACCTCAATCACACAAATATGCTTCAAAGAGGATTTGTTTTTGCAGAGAGAGTTTAGAGCTCTACAAAGATACACAGAATAATAACCTTGAAACTCATGAATCCTGTCCCCTCCCTGTAAGCGCTTGTGTTATCCTCAGTATCCATATAGTTAGGGAACACTGAAATGGAGGCTGACATTGCAATCTTACTTCCTTACTAATAATATTCTTTTTCTCCAAAGACCAAGGGCCTGAGATTTCTCTCTCAATCTCTGTTTTTCACCAGTTAACTCCAGTAATCATCAACATTTATACCTGAATATCTCAGAGGTGTTCTTGACTCACAAACGTACTGGGAGTTATATACTACACAATGCTATGCAGATATAGCTGAAGAATAGTACAATTGGCTACTGCTTCATAAAGGCATCAGTGCCTGCAGACAGACAACACTAGGATCATTCCTCAGGATTTAACCACATATACCAAGTCTCATCTGTCTTTCTCTTCACCAACGTGGCCTTGGTGCTAGCCTACACGTGTAACCAAGAGCTCCAATCTACCAGAACAGAGGCTGAAACACTAAGCTCATTGTGAAAACTGCCAGTAAACTTTTCCAGACTTTGTTCAACAGTACCTTGGCCGTAAGTTATAGCTGCACATCTTCAAAATCTCACTAGCCTTTTGCTATCTTCCCCCAAAAGCCTCCAGCTGGACTACGGTGCCCTGACACTGTTGCAGTGGTCTGATGGTCAGTTCGTTCAGCTGCTCATGCTCTATATCACACCCATCTGTACACAGGAAGCTAGTATGTATGTGCTTTGCAGGGACAGTTACTGTCGGTCAATTTTCGTTTTCCTGCCCTCCCTGGCACCCAGAGTAGGAACGTACCTCCTGAGCCTAGCCTCCTGCTCACCTGTTTGGCAAGGATTCTCGCTGTTAGTCTCACGGTCTCCGAGGGATTCCAGTTCTCCCCAAAAGCGCACATGGCGGAACACTCTAGCTTGTGCATTGGCCAGTCTTCCTTCTGAAAATTTAGAAAAATATTTAAAAAAAAAATAAGCCACGAAGATAAAGTGATGAAAAAGAGGATGCAGCAAGTCCTGCCACATCCTAGAGGTCAAGTGAAATGTGTTTCCTTTAAAAAATAAGATGACGCTCGCTAAATCTGAACAAAAGCTTGAGTCACATCTAAGGGATACAGCTATCCTGCTTTTTTTCAAACAAATTCACAAGGGATGAGCTAAGGTCAGAACATCTTCATTTATTCAATGGGAAAAAAAAAAGAATTAAATGACAAAGAAGCAAACAGACAACATGATTTATAAATCACCAGTTCTTATTGTTCAGATCAAGCACGTGAGGACAGAGAAGGTCTAAGCTTGATGGCTTTATTGGGTTCATCTCCATTTAATACCTTGGCCCCTCATTATGAGATGACCCTGGTGTAATCAGGAGTAATGTGTCTGAAGTCAATGGATTCACAATCACTGTAAGAATCGGTGTATGGAAGGTCAAAACCAGACCTAGTGAATAGAATTATCAGAATTTTTCCTTAAATGCTGTAGAATAAGAGTACAGCTAGGCAATGAAAACACACTAATAAAGACAAACACCTTTTAGTTAAGAATGTATAGCATATTCCTAGCTCAACATACAATAACACTTGGAGTGATGGCACAAGCCACTGGCTTTTGGCACTCTACAGATTCCCTCCAAAGCAATAGAAAATTTCAAAGATGAGCACAGAATCACAGATTAACACTCTGCACTGGCACACAGAGCCTGGCATGGGCTGTCCCCAGACTGCATCAAATGTCAGTTTATTTATTTATCCAAATATGGAAATACTTTTATTTCTACATTCAAGCAATGCACAGTTATTTATTTCTGTATCTCATCCCAGACACATATATGCAGCAGTGTGTTAGAACAGACCTATAGTGTTCTGCCTGTGTAGGGAACATCAAGTTTTATTTTCAGACCAGATTTAAACGGGTGGAAAATGGCAGCAGAGGAAAGAAATAACAACAAATCCCACAAATTTATAATTGATTGAAAGTGAAAACTTGAAAAACTTTTTTGCAGCCTCCAGAAAGTTCTTAATTCCCCTTATTGTGATTCACCCAGTATCACAGATCCAGTTTTAGTCCATTCAAAAAAAAAGTATAAATCATTAAAAAAAAAAAAAAAATATATATATATAGCCCAGAGTGACTGAGTGGCAGGAACAGAATAAACACAGAGTTACGCTCAGCTGCCTAACTACTGATGGCAAGAGCCATTTGAGACACTCTAGGCTATCTAAAATATCTACATAGGACCAGTAGGCATGATACAGGTCTATCAGGAGATGCATTCCTTGTGGGAGCTGCAGCTGGAAGCTACATAGGACAACCCAAGGCACCTCAAACAGCCAGCTGTATCAGGACCCCCAGTGTCTCCTGCCTTGGCTGGTCCACTTATTTACAGGTTTTGCAGATCAAAACAAAAGCCAAGATCACTAATTTCAGAGTTAGTACACCAACAAATTCTTCCATTGAAAATGGCCATGTTAATTGCCCTGGGCATGGGCAGCTTTAGCAGTTTATTTTACTAGGAAAAGAAAGGTGAACACCCACCCCAGCCTCATGTAGGATTTGAAGCAGTGCCACACTGCAAGGGTGTTCAACCTCTCACAATGTCAGCTTCATTGTCCTTGGTATCTCAGTATGGTACTTCCAAAAAAACCTACGTACAGGCTGCTTGAAATAAGCTCCGGTGTAAACGTGCTAAGAGGACGTGGCAATACAGACCAGGAGAACCAAAATAGTATATTACACTGTAATCACGTCATGTGAAATTACACTCCCAACTCTCCTACAGCTGTTACACTACAAAATGCGTCCCCTGAGAGGCCTGTTTCCTATGTATGCCCCAAAACCTTTTTTCTGGAAAATTCGCAATAGCCTTTGCTTAGGAGTCCACAGGCTAAAGGCTAAAAAGAGAGATAGAAGGAGACCTCATCTCTCACCTCTTCTTGCACACCCACGATGCCCACCAGCTTCAGCGTGATTGCTGGGTGTGCAAGAAGCAATGGCACAGAACTTGAAGTTTCGTAGGACCCACATCCATACACACCTGTTAAATAAACAGGCGAGATTACCTGATAAAACAAAAAATCAAAATGCAAAATCACATGCCTGTCTCAAAGCAGTGTTTTAAAAAATCCGTTTGTTCCCTTTATTCTTTACCCATTGTTAATTAAAATCTTTCCCCAGGCAGAACCATACTGAGTTATATGAACTAGTAGGGAGGTTAAAGGGACAAGATATGGCTGAATTGTGTGAAATGAGATAAAAAGCCTGAAATACCACAAGAAGAAAGAGTACTGATGACTGAGTAATACCTAGAATGGAAACACTGTGACAGCAGCTTTCCCTGCGATCACAGCAGGACTGTATTTTGCATTCTTTTCCACGTTTTTCTCTAAGTAGTTTGAATTATAACAGGTAGCATTGTTCTAGCTGAATCCCTAATGCTACATTAACAATATTTTCTTCCTATTTTCATTACATCCGCAGTATTTTTCCCTTCATTTAGGAGTGAGTGACAACATTTTTGGAAGGGAAGTTCTTTAAAGCTTATGCTTTTCATATCAAAGCATGGGAACAATCTTCTCCACCAAGTTCTTCAAAATGATTCCCCCATCCAGGACTATTGGATTAATTCCCAGAACACTGACATATAGTTCAGCATAAAAAAACCCAAACAAACAACAAAACATAATACTCAAAAAACTAAGACTCAAGTCCAAACAAATGTCCTCACACCTCCTTCCTCACATGGACTTTTTCAATAGGATGTAAAATTTCTGTTGTATTTCACTTGATCGAAAAGAAAAACACACAAATACCAGACAGAAATGCTGGGCAGGCCAGTGTAGGGGTTAAACCCACTTCAAATGCTTAAGGCTCAATTATGCTCAAATGGTATGCAACTCTCTCATCGAATTTCAGTGAGGCAGCTTCTGATGTCTGATACTATCTGGTAAAGTTCTCTGATACAGTCCTTCACCAAGCAGTGGAGGTAAGAGTTTCACATATCTTCACAGCCTTCCCTCCCTACCATCGTTTACTGAATGCTGGGCCATAGAGGGTATTTGACTTCCGTGGGTTAATGTTCAAAAGGTTCACAGGAGACATTTATCAAAGAAAATTAGATGAAGAAAGTTTTTGGATAGGTGGACAGACACTTCCCCAAGACAATCTTAAGCAGGGTCTTGCAGTGTCAGATTCCTCTTGTGCACAATCTTTACAGCAAGAATTTTATATTTTTTCTGCAGCTCACCAAAGAGGAGCGGGCATTTTCTACAAGGTCCCATTTAAAACACATCTGCTTGATGCTAATTCCAGGTCTACAACTGCATTTTGAGGCTTACTAGCTGGTTAAAAATACATGTTTCCCTTACTCCAGAAATACGAACTACAGCACTCTCTAACACGACATGTTAAGAAAAACCTGTAAATATTTTGTTCAAAATATATTTCAAATATGGAACGTCATGACAAAAACATCTCTTTCTGCACTTTGGCTAGCTTATCTCCACTCTGTCTGGGATAAATAATCACTATGTGTAATAACAGAAAGAGGAGCTCCAGTAGCTGGTTCAAGTTCACCAGTTCCACAATTGCAACAATGTAACCGTCTTAAAACGTTTCTCTTCAGAGTGTTTCAGCAGCTAATTTCTGAGGAGCAAAAATGAGCACAGGTCTCCTGCTGTTTGACTAAAATTATTATAATTTAAGAAGTCAAGACCCGAACAGCTGCAGATGGGGTCTGAAAGCCACTACTATAATAACAGGCCTGTGCTTCGAGGAGGCAATAGTGGAGAGCAGAACAGTATGAATCAGCTGGAAATCACAAACCCTTTTAAAAGGAGAACTGGATTAAGGGCTGGGAAAGGCAAGATGCAGCAAACCCAGGCTACATCTCACCTGCATCCAACCAACCCACAAAACATTCAAGGCAGCAAGGACTGGCAGTGAAGACAGCTTCCACCGTCACGTGCCCTGCATCTGAGACTGAACCTATACCTATGCAAACATCCAGGTCTAACTTAAGGTTATCTATCTTAAAAGCAAAATAATAGACCGAAACAGGCAAAGGACACGTTAGCACTAAGGAAAGTGTGCCAGGCACAGAGTGCATGCGTATGTGTGTGTATAGAGAGAGGCCTGAGTACCCAGCCACTATACCACTGCAAGACTTTTGTCTTCCACTGGGTTCACTGTAGTGTGACACAACCTTTCCCAGTGACAAGGGAAAAGAAATTACACTGCAACACAGGACTTGGTCAATGCATCAAACACCTGGCCATATGGCAGGAGATGCACTCTTTTACCACTTAGATGATCTCTAGCAAGTTAATGTATCTTGGTGTATCCATACCCTATTTGCAAAAACAGAAATGCCACAAAGGTTGCTCTGAGGCTTCATTCATTAAATGCTTGGAAAGTATTTTAAGAACCTCAAAACAAGGGTACCATACAGCTCAAAAGAGCAAGAAATACATGCAGTGTCACTAACTTTACTTTCAATAACCACGTCTTTCTGAAAGAAAAAAAAAAATCTCACTCAACAGAAATGTACTAGAGACAAAGATATCTGCAGTTATAAAATCCGTAATTCTGAAAAAGACACCCAAAAATTGTTTCCTGCTGCCCACTTTTGCACCATTCTCGTCTCCTTCTTCTGATCCATCACTCCTCACCACCAGAAAGAATTTCTATGAATTGTGGTATAGGTCTTTAAGCAAGAAAAGAGTAAGCTCAAAAGAAACTGGTTTTCTATCCTATAAAGTATACTCCGTGTGATGAACAGTTGTTAAATTGAATTATATTGAGTTTTATTACAGCAACAAGGTACTAACTAACATATGAAATCATACCATGTCCTTGTTTGGTACATGTAATTTTTAGCTGAACTGAGCAAAAAAACCCCTTGGATCTACAGAGAAAATTAACTTTAAAATATAAAAATCAAATGAACAATGCCCTAACAATTATCGAGTGCTGCCCTGCCCTTTTATCAGTGTTGCATGAAGAAGTTGCATGAAGAAGGAGGCAAAAAGGACACATTTACTGTACATCCCAGTGTTACAAGTTCAGTATCAAGGCACAGATGTCCTTTTTGGCTTTGTCAGAGAATTGCTGAACTGCTGAAAAGTGCCTTTGAACAATATAGGGACGAAGATGCAGTGCAGATTGTTTCTGCAGCATGTACAATCAGCGGAGACCAGTTTCTAGAGAATATTATGCTTGAAGGTAACTTTGAAAGAACGACAAAGAATTCAATCTCAGCAACATTCATAAATTTCATCAGACTGACTCAGAATGGCCCAAAACATGGAAGATAATGTTATATATCAACTAGGAAGTCAAAAGCCATATGCATATCACCAGTCAGAGTGAAGTGCTAGTACCTGTGCTTGTCATACTATTGTCTAGACATTGCAACATCTTCAAATGCCTTTACATCTAAAGCATCATACTATACACCAACAGGTAGAAAAGATTTTAATTCACAAACTTATCAAACAGATAAGGCTTTTGATGAGCATTATCTCCTGCAATTTTAAGGATACTCAGTTTGAACAGCTCAGCTTTTTATTCTTGGAAGTTGCCCCACTAGAAAAAGGGTACTCTGACTGCCAAAAAATAATTTTTTTCTTAATCAAATTAAGAGAGCAATACACATACAAGACTTCATCCAGGGGAAAGAGAGAAAAAACCCTCCTTGTTCTTGCATATAAAAGCATAAAATTCATCAAGGCTGGAAGTCAGGATGCTGAGAGAGGGACTGAAGAAAGGACTTGAAGGTAATAGCAAAGGACTCTGGATCAGCAGAGAAGTAAGTTCTACTACTTCCACCATGAAATCTACTTGCTACTTTTCCTGACACAAATCACTGAGCTTTCCTACTTCAATATATCTCGCAGTGATAGTTACTTGCTCCATAAACCACTGTGAACTTCATATGGTAAGAGAAGAAACTCACAATCTCAGATAAAAAGCCCTGAACAGCCAACAAACTACTTTGTCCAAGTATTTCCTTCCCTCACCTAGTTAAGAGCTTCCTAAGAAATAATGCTATATGGAAGCATTTCTTACAAATAAGCATTTCACATTAATGAATCATGGGTTTGCTCTACACTGACTTTAAAACTCATCCAGATTTCTCTCAACGGCCTTAAGGATGCTCATACAGTAAGCATTCCCTTTCTTCCCAGCAACTGCTGGCTGTCAGTCTTTCAATATTCTGTGTACTATCACAAATTTTGCAAAAAACTTATTTCTTTTAAGCATTTTGAGTTCTCCTGGTGCTTCAAAACCAAAAGGCCGTTTGATTCACCCACAATTCACTAAAGACACTGTGGGAAAGCAGGAACCTGGGGAGGCAACAGAAGGAAAACTAAGGGGAGGCCAGGCTCATTTTGCCACCTGCGCAATGGGAGAATAAGATACATCCTTGAAATAAAAGCAGTAGCCATCTCCAAAGTGCTTGGGAACTAAACAGCACAAACCACAATATCTCAGTCCAGATAATGACAATGGAGAATACTCTGCATGCAACCCATGCACTCAACAGCATGCTACCACGTATGAGAAGGTTTGGATTATTTATAGCTAACACATAGCTGTATGCCAGACCTTTGGTAACTCAAATCCTTCACGAGCACTATTCCATAGTCTGTGCTCAGCATCACAGATCTTACATAGTTTACATTATTTAGCTAGCAATCCAATCAAGTTTTTCACACATAAACTGTATAATTCTTCCGTATCAAGCTGACTGCCCACAAAGGATAGATACTACATCTGGCAAAAACTGGTTTTTTTGAAAGATGCTTATTCTGGTTTGAAGTAAAAATGGAATTACAACTGCATGCACATGTTTTGGATGTCTTCACATTGCTCTACTTCAGTGCACGCTTATATTCACACTTTTAAAAACCAAAGTATACAAAAGAATAAAAGTTGCCAGAAGGAGTGAGTTGGGGAGAAAGCAGGGTAGTTTTAAAATGGTTGTGACTACTGTCAGCTATGACCACCCAAAATATTTGTAAAGATTTGAAAAAAAACCCAACAAAAACCCCTTAAGATAGCTATTCGGTGATTTGATTTTTCCATTAGACATACTCTCTTACCAGTTTAGTGAGCTAATCTTAAATTATGTGATTTGTGCTTAAAGGAAGAAGTAATACAGACATAATTAGTGGGCTGACAGGCAGCTCTAATCAAAGTCTCAGTGGTACCAAGCCCTGGAGCTACTGATCTTGAAAGACTCACACAGACCATGTCCAAATCCTGTAACTGTCCAATGCAGAACTCCACGGTCAGCATCTGTGGGATGCTGAAACCGACTGGACTACTATTAACCATAGCTACAATTAGAGACTACCAATACCACACAAACAAAAAATGTAGTTCAGCAACCCCCACCCTCCTTCCCCCTGCACCCTCACAAATTGCATTACCATACCTGACATTCCACGTTGCAGTAAAAGGCCTGTTTACATCTTCCACACTTGGACAATCCTTCTTTCCTGAAAAAGTAAGCAGAAGTTATTCTATTCTATAAAGCTGAATGAAATATGAATGTATCCTGTATCACTGAGAGGCATTTCCTACTAGAAGCTAATATAATAACACCACAGTCATCTGAGAAGAGTTTTGCACAATATTTTGCATTTCACAATGAAAACTGTATTTTCTTCATAATGTTGCAACCACATCTTGAACTCCATCTTCTGATAGCAGACACTATTTTTATTTGTTTAGAGTTTCAAAGGCAAGGTTTTTGTAACAACTGTTATTATGCAAAAGCACTCTGCTGTCCTGATAAATTACTGGGTTTGGAAACTTGTTCTTCTATGCTGTTTGACAGATAGTGTCATTTTTTTACCACTGTATGCTCCATACTGATAGCTAACTTTTCCTTATTTTCCAAACTTCCCCATTGCTCTGTATACTTGCTCACCAATACTAACCCCTTCCTTCTGCTCTGCCAGATCCACTGCTTCTCTGTCTGGTCACAGAAAGCATGACCATTGTTTCGTGAGTAACCACCTCCCAACACCCAAGAAAACATGTTGCATTATTAAATGCACCATTTGATCTCCTGTCACCACACAGCCTCTTACTGTCCTGCTGTCTAACATCTGCTCAGATATCGGGGTATTCTAAGGTCACCTAAGGTTTGTACTCTCCCTTTTTTATATTTGTATATATCCCAACTCAGGGAACTGCCAAAAGGAAGGTACTTTTCTTCTTCAAAGTGCATGTGTTGTAGCAGATCCCATCAAAAATAGAGCATGTGTTACCCAACACATGACATTTTAGTGTGACAGCAACAGGCATCTCTCAGCCGTACTTTAAAATTTCTACACACCCTCTTCAGTATAAGTGGCAAAAAAAAATTGTCTTAAACTGAGGCAAGTTCATTGGAGTAAAACAAGGGTGAGTATCCTCGTACAATATGATAGTGTACAACATGTCAGAGGTCACTGGCATTCAGAGTCCATAAAGCATAGCAAGTCTTGACATCCTCTGATTGTTCTTGCAAAGTAGAAGGTGCAACGTGAGTGAGTCAGGCTAACATCATAACTCTGCTTGCTGACAGCGTGTACCTCAAGCACAGCTGCGTATTGAAAGTAACAATACTATCACATGCAAAGACAACCTTCTAGTCTCATTCCGCCCATTTTACTACAACAGTTTTATGATCATTTCGCAAAGTTTCCCTTCCCAAGACTAGTGCTGAGCCCACAACCTTCCTCCTAACACTCTCTGCAAGTTCAACAAGCAGAGTTCAGAACCTTGCATGTACTAGTTCAGCGCTAATGCAACAGGGCCCAGACACAAAACATTTCTGAGCACTGGCAGACCAAGTTACATCACTGAGATACCTTTCCTCTTAGTGGAACCTCATCACTCTGGTGTGAAACAGGTTTCAGACTACCGCACTGCAACTGCTATGGTACTGCATTCAGTATATTCCTTGATCACTGTGCTCCTCCAGAGCTCCATGGGAGAAGCTGGCATGGAAAATAAGCAGCATTTAAACATGGTGCTCTTGGAGCTGGTCTTTAAAAGCTACTCCATGAGACCTAAGTGATCTTAGGTAACTATTATCACTACAATATTACTTCATATCAATGGAGCATGGAAAGTATTTCTTAGTCCTTTTACAGAGGGAAATCATCCCAATGTGACAAAAAAAAAAAGCCAGTTTCTTTGGCACGAGGGAATATGTGGTTAGCTACAAGAGAAAAAAAAACAAAACTTAGGGGATAGGAAAAGCCACAGGTGTGAAGGAGAGGACAATCACCTCCATTCTACAATTCTTCAAATGAATGGGACTCACTTCACTGACTTAACTAGGAACTATATTAGGCACTCATATGCAAAGAGAGAGGTGAATAAAGTGTGTAAGTAGATAATGCAATGAGGAAAGAAAAAGGACAAGGTCAAGACAAAAGAGAAGAAAATTAAAAGCCTAAGTGAGCTAACATGACAGGACAAGAGATGAAAAGACCAACTAGAGTGTAATAATTATACTCTTCAGTCTGCCTTTCAGTCTATGTACGCAGGCAATACTTATTGATAAAAAGAGCAAAAGTACAACCGTTGTTTTCATTTACTGAGGCAAACACTGGCATTTGCTCCGCATTATAACCAGGTAAGCACTGCAATTCTTCAGTAAGCTGCCGGAAGCCAGAAGAGTACTATACCTCTCCAAAAATGTGGTGTGACATGCCAGTGTCATGTCCACAGCTAATTTTCTGTTGATAACCCTAAACTATGTACTTTTTTGCTTCAGCAGCTGACAGCAAGAAGTTTACAGCAACCACTGGAACAACCAGAGCAGGTTCAAACCACCTAAATATGCATAAAACTGAGTCCCCAGCAAACTCAAGCACCCCGCAGCCCCTCAGAGACAGCAGCCCCGAAACACGCAGGGGCAGGACTGCCGTCAGCGCATGCAGCGCTTGAGTTTAAATGCTCACAATCCCACGATAACGAACCTCTTGTGCTGTCTGCGCTTTGCCCCTGTAAAAGTACTTTGCCAGAAGACTAAGGGTTCGGACAGCGAGGCAGAAACAGACAGGTATTTCTGTATATTTCATTACAGATATATATATTCCATGCAGATACATTCCATTCGCACAACAGAAATGCAAAGTGCGAATCGGGCAACTACAGAACCTTTCTGCCTTGTCAAAACTTCACAAAAATCGGTGAATGTTACATTACGACAAAACCAGATGGATCAACGACACTTCCCGTGACAGCAAGGTGACGCACGTGTCTATGTAACTGCAAGAGCACGTGAACAGCAAAACTTTTTCTTTCTTTTTCCTGAACTGCTAAACACGGAAAACGAGTTTGAACCTAAAAGTTTCCTCACGGCGCTGCCGCCTGAGACCCACGAGCCGAACAGGGGAGTTTTGCAAAGGAGGGCTCCCGGGAGCCCCCGGCCAGTGCTCACCCCGCTGCCAAACCCACCGCTGCCATGGCCCGCACTCGCGGGGCGAGGAGAGGGCCCGCTCGTCGCTGACCGACACGGCCACGGCCGGGGGCCGCGGGTGGGCCGACCCGCCGCCGGCGTGGGGCGTGCCGCCGCCGGCCGAACCGCGAGAGGCCGCCCCGGGGCCGGCGCGGCCGCTGCCCGCCGAGCTCCGCCGCGGGCCCGCCCCAGGCCTCCCCCGGCCCTACCTGGCGAAGCAGCCGTCGCAGTGGCTGCCGCGCTCGCTGACGGTCAGGACGGCGGTGTAGGCCGGGCAGCTGAAGAGCAGCTCCCCCACGGCGTAACGCCGCCGCGCCCGCAGCCCCCGGCCCTTGCCGGCGCTGATGAACCTCTCCAGGCCGCCCGGCTGCGGCGCCGTCTCCGACCGCATCCCGCCGCGGGGAAGGGGCGCCGGTGGAGGCCTCCGCCGGGCCCCCGGCCCGGCCCGCGTACGCCGGCAGCGGGCGCCCGGGGAGGCCGCGGCCCGCCGGGTCCTAGCGAGCTGCGGGGCGCTGCCGCCTGCCGCTGCCCGCCGAGCGGCGCGGGGAGCGCCTCCTCCGGGCGGCGGGGGATGAGCCGGCGGGCAGGGCGGCCGGCGGCTGCGCACCCGGGAAGTTGTCGTCCCGCTGCGGGCGCGGCCCGGCTGGGCCTGGCTGGAAAGCACTGGCGAAGCTCCGGCGCCCTGGGCCCCGAAACCCTGCCCGGCAGGTGTGCTGGGAGAGCCGCCTGGCCCACGGCCCCCTCAGCCCTCCCGCCATGGCGCTGGCATCGTAGAGGGGCTGCCCACTTGTACCTCCACTCACAGACGCGGTGGAAACCTTCCCCAAGACTTGGCCTTGACCCAGACCCCGAGTATCAATCCACCTGGGAAGGGGCTCACCCCACCAATGCCACAGCCCCTATATAGAGCAACAGCAAAGCCTCCCGAGACAAAGCACTTCAGTCATGAAGCCATGAGCAGTTTTGCAGTTCAGGTCACAGGAGGCTTCAGGTGTCGTGGCCTGCTTCGTAATTAGGGCAGGACTTAGCTCATGCGAGTCCGGTGCCATATAGGTTCCCCCACTGCCCATCCTGGTTCACACTGCCTGACAGAGCGCTGTGATGGCAGAGGGACCCCTGCGTGACCCATTTGTCCAGTGGTGTGAGGAAGCAAGGCCACTGAAGATGGTGGGGTGGGCAGGAGATCACAAAACATCAGAGGAAGGGGCTTCGGGAGGTGGTCAGCTCACCCTTGCCGCAGCTGGGCCATCTTGAGACTCAGGCCAGGGCCTTGGCCAGCCCGGCATTGTCGTGCATGGCTTGTGGATGCCAGATTTAGATTACGGCTCAGAGGCTGGAAAGCTGGCCATCCTCTCCTAGTATTTTAGGATAATATCCTGGCGTCTGAGCCAAAAAAATCCCACGGAATTATTGAAAAACTGTTGTAAGGGGTGGGCTTCTCTCTATAATAAATCAGTCAATCAGCAAAGAAACAACGAGAAGTCTGAATATGACAGTGAGAGCCATGTTGTAAATACAAAAAAACCTCCGACAGCAAGAAAATACTGAATTTATGCAAAGTAAGAATTCCTATAGTAGAATTATTAAGAATAAATCTATTACTGAAATCCAAATGCAACCCAAGGGAAACCAATAAAACTGTCTGTACTAAGAAAAGTGCGACGGCTTTGTGCCCAAGTATTTTGCATATAATTATCTGTTGTACAACACCCTGATACAGCACTAGGAGAATATTCCTTTCAGAAATATGAGTAAAGCATTGAAGTGAATGAAAATATTTTTGGTGCCACTTGTAGTTCACAAGCAGTGTAGATTGATGTAAGCATCCAAAGCTTGTAATCTCTGTTATTAGTATCTGTGTATTTAGTTTTGTGTTAAATTATTTGTACAGTAAATCATTGGTAAGCTCCTTTTTGACTAAACACGCCGGTTGAAACTTGAGGCTCTATATTTCCACAAGGAAGTAAATCAGTAAAATGGAAAGAAAAGAAGTATGTTGAAGCAGCAAACTAGAAATAAGAAATTAGGTTGCAAAAGTGCTTTGAGAATGTCACTAAATAAAATAAAATAAAAATTGATCCAGTAGGATGAAAATTAAAGGACTAGATTTTAATCTTATTAACAGCGCAGTATGTGATGGAGCTATTCATTTTCCTAAAGCTACTTTTGTGTCGCTGAGCCGAGAATCTAGTCCTAAACTAAAACAGCAGCAGTAGTCTGTAACTATTCAATATTAATATTCCAGTGCAGTCTGTTTCTCTGAATAATTTCAGCTCATTAGAAGCAGAAACACAGTAGAGAAAATAAGCATGCAAAATTCAATTGCAAAAAATTGAACGCATCCGGTACCGCCTCACTGCGGACACGGGGTGACAGCCACAAGGGGGGTGAAAAGCAAGGCTGAGGTGCAAGGCACTTTCCCCAGCATCATGGATGTCCGTCAAGGTGGGTGCTGCTGGTCCTCCCCTCTGTCAGCACCCGAATGAGCCACTTCACAGCTACCTCAGCAAGCCACCCGAGCTGCAGCGTAGGTCTATCTGCATCTGCCCTAACCCCACCCCACATTTTCAGCTGTGAAGCATCTCCCCAGCTGCATAAGCTCAACTAACTGTGGGGCTACCCCGAGAATCAGAATTTGGAAGTACTCTAGTGTAAGGGAAATGATGCAACACCCCCCAAACCCCAGCCTCCTTGTTTTGATGCTGGTTGCCTCACCCACCATGGCACAGTCCCGCAGGGGCTGAGCTGGACAAACAAAGCCATGTGCTGGAAACAGGACCAGCGACAGCTCCAGGCATGGCTGGGGTGTGAACCAGCTTCAGGGGCCACCCAGGGAGCCCTGGCTGGGGCAGCAGGAGACAACGTGCAGATGTTGTGGATGGGGATCCCCAGGGAAGCTGGTCAAGGAAATTAAGGCCTATTCGTGCCCTCAGGGCCCTGACAATAAACTATTCCATGTAACTAACGTATTTTATATCCAGTTGCATATCTTTAACATCTTTGAAGTTCTCACCCATTGTAACATGATGAAACTAATGGAGCCACTGCAAAAATAATGTATCTTTCTGGACCGGTGTTATTTGAATTAGTTAAAACATCAACTTTTTACAAGGAAAGAGCAAGTAATGCAAATAGGTTCAGTCGCTGAAAAATACGCTGTCACCCTCTACCACTGAGCTAAATGTTAATCCTGACCCACTGCAGATCTATGGACAGCAGGGATGGAATTAGTGTATCCAGTTAGAATGATAAAAGCAGTATCTAATTGACTAACCAAGTATTGCATCTTGCCAGCGATGACTGCCATTTACTCTTTGTATCCCAGTGCAGTATAGATCGTGGATATCTAGCTCAAAGGTCTGGACTTGTAATTATAGGCATTTCTACAACTAAGTATATTTAAAAATAGTAATCGATAATGTATTCACTTTATGAATGAATTAGCATTAACTGGGAAACTGCCCTTATGTTCAATACAGTTTGATTAATTAATGGGTCAATTATAGATAGACAAAGAAGAGTCATAGCTCATAAAAACATCTACTCTGAGTTCTTATACTGCAGAAGCTATTAAATTCCTTGAACTGATTCCTGCTCAAACTAGAGCAAAAGTTTTAGAAAACAGCCAGTCTTGATTTTAAAATGCCCTTAATAAGTGGTTTTACTAAAAAACTACTAAACACATATGCTTTATTTCTACCCTCAATATGCCCAGTTGCCTTTTCAGCTACTGGATCTTATTATAACATTATAAACTATTTTGAAAAGTTCACAGGTTTTTTCTCTATGTATTAGTACTTGTAGACATTGGTAAAATGAAATGATTCAGTATTTGCTTCTAAAGTCTGAAAACATAGCGTAGTGAAACCCTGGTCACACTGAAGTCAATGACCAACTCCTACTTTCTTTAATGAAGTCAGTATTTCATTTCTATTTCAAATAATATTGTGTCCAAATAAAAGACGTCTAACAACTCATACGCATTATCAGATCACTTTTAAACAATACCTTGTGCCAAGTCACAGGCTTCTCTAAAATCGTGTAAGTAAGTTCACCGATGAGAAGCTTGTGAGGAGGTTTCTTTTTTGGGGAACCAGCTGGGATGATGGCAAACATTATCGCACTCCTGTTCCACATTATCACCCTTGTTGAACAGCTAACAATTTGATTCTGCCTCAGGTAATGAGGAAAAATTTGAATTTCAGTAGCTCTCTTTTTTAATAAACAGTCATTTAGTTTTAAAAACAAAAATAATAATTTACTAAATAGGCTTTATTCCACCCTGAAAAACACAGCTTTCCAAGAGATAATGCATGAATTTATTCACAAGAGTGAAATTCAGCACCGGCCTGCAGCCCCATTCAAACCCTCCAGGAGAAATTCAACCAGCTGCCTGCATAGCTTTTAGCTTACTTTGGATGTTTTCAAGAAATAAAACTGGTTTGATAAGTTATTAACAAAAACAGTTTTGTAACTGCTTTGTTAGTATATTTATCCTGTCCGCCTTTTTCTATATTTATACAAAACCTGTAAATAAAACATACTCTTTTGGATCTCCCTGTTTTATCTGTGTTTTCATACCATGTTCATCAGATAATCTGAACGTTGTTTTTTATGAATTGGTTTGAATGCCTAAATAAATATTGTTAATTGCAAAACACAGACTTGTTAATCACTTTATGAAGATTGTCAAGGCTTTTGCCGTATAAATATGCATGCAATTGCTGAATAACTAGCCAACACCAGGGAGTTTCAAGCAACCAGAAAAAGACTGGAGTGCTCTCACTCCCCACTGCTCATGAGACGAGCAGAGGAGTCTGTACCCTGCAGGATGTGTGGAGGACCTGGCAGGATTGGGTGATAAAATGATATTTTACTAAATTATGCCTTACATCTGCAGAGACTTACAACTCTCATCTCCTCTGTCTTTCTTTAACTTCCATTATGTCTGTTTTAAATATGAAAGATGACAGCTCATGAAAGGATGTGAAGTAGGGTACAGGTTTAAGAAAGTCACAGAACAAAGTGTCGTGCCTGCTCTTTGAATTTCTTAAAATTAAGGCGTCTTTAGAAGCAGAGCTGTTCACCTTCACTCACAACCTTGGAGCCGCTCTATGGAAAACCGTGTGTGTTTTGCAGGGAAAGATCCATCCCTGTTAGTCACTTTTAGTTAGGCTTAATCACTTAATCTTCCAGAAACGGTACCGCCGAACTGCAGACTCTATTCTCTGGGAACGGCTGCGCGCCCTGTGCCCAAAGCTGTCTTTTTGTGTTACGTGTCACCACAGACTTTAGCCACAGAGGTTCTGAACTTGGAAAGGGAGCAGGGAGTCACTTGCTAAGACACAGGGCCCCGAGCAAACTGGGGAGTGAGCTAGGAATAAACAATAAAATCAGCTACAGGGTAGGTACAAGGAACGATCATAGGCCAGCAGCCTATGGGGAGAGAAAGGACAAAGGAAACCATATATAACATTTTCTATATTTAATGCCATTATTTCCAGAGAGATCTGATTTACTAACCTTGTCCTTTTTTTCTTTTTTTTTTTTTCCCCAAACTATTGGTACCATCGGCTGGTTTCACCTGGCCAGTGCAGGTATTGACAACAGGATAGCTGGGGCAGCTGGAAGCACATCCCGTTCTACCATCCAAATAACAAAAAATTCAGTATAAGCTGGTTTAATAGTCTTTGTGGGCAGATTTCATGGCTCACCTTAAACTCTGCCCTGCTGTAGCTAGGCAGCTGCTTCTGGTATCTTGGCGATTTATGGGTAGTTTGGGTTCAGAGGATCGTACCTTTTCAGCAGGTGAGTGCAAGTCTCTCGTATTCTTTGTGAACCAGAGATTAAGTGTGAAGGTAAAAACTCAGCAGGAGGTGGGAAATGCTGCCTTTCAAAGAGGAAAAGTGCAGTTAATCACTTTTAGGAAGGAACCTGCGAGGTGGAAGTTCAGGGATGACGATGAGTTCGGAATTCAGTAGGGGCTGCAAGCATGGCACATCACCGGCGCGTCTCTCAGGCTGGTGTGCTCCCAGTTCCCAGCCCCCAGCCCTGGAGGGGCCTGGGGTTGACATTCAAAATCTGCCCTCATGTTATCTTCCACATCTATGCCACGGATTGTTGACATGTTGACAGTATTGACATTACCAGTACTGATACACAGACAAAAATGCTTTAGAGATGCCCTGGCTCTGTTGATAGTCAGGCTATTCCCAACCAAAGAGGGCTGGTGGAAATGGAGAAGCCAGGCAAGCCCATAGAGGTTTCTGTCTCATCTCTTTAGAGACATCTGTGGTAGTAAAATGAGATCTAGAAAGAAGTTCCCCATTTTTTTTAATGAAGGGAACAAACTCTTCTCCACCCTCACTCATCAGATACCTTCTACTACTCCCTACTGCAAGTCTTTACAAGGGAGAGTGCAGACCTAGAAGAAGTAAAGACTCAAGTTTCTGCCTAATCTATGGGAGTGATTTGTCTAGGTTAAATATATTTTAATCCACACATTACAAGTTTACAAGCATTTTTAGATGTCATTACGGAAAGCCTGTACACGAATTTCCAAAGACAAAAAGTGACAGCAGCACAAATGTGGTTTCAGGAACATATCATGATGACAGAGCTGGATGACTGTGGGGAACAGGCAAGGGCAGCTGTTAGGTGTGAATGTGACACTCAACACTCAGATGCTTGCAGTTCACTATTTGCTTTTATCAGAATCAGCAACCTCACAACTGCCATTCTGTGTTAACTCCAGCCTGCCCCTGGCAGACCTGCATTAACCTTTGCTTATGGAGCCACGGCAGGACTCAAGCAAATAAAAAAATATAACATGTCAGATTCTCCACTGGTGTAAATCAGTGTCTCTCCACTGACTTTGAAGGAGCGGCACCTCCTCGCTCCAGCTGAGGATCTTACCTGATGCTACTATAGAATCATTAAGTTGTCACATTCTTCCCCTGCCTCTCCTTTTGTCACCTAGCTGCAACTTTTCTGCGTTGAAGACTAGAGAAGTGTCTTTGATCCTCTGATAACTCCTTGAGGCTCCCTAAGATAATTGGCCAGGACATTTCCTGAGTTATCCAGGGTCATTTTATCTGCCCTTTTACTTGGAGAGGGATTACAGGCAAGAGAAAAGTCTTGGAGCCTTCACAGATGCAGACGACCTATATGAGTACTGCCGTGTGTAGTAGGTCAGGCACACCTCCCGACATGGGGGACACCCCACTGCCACCTGGCTCTGCTTTACCTATCCTGCTACTGATGTGGAAACAGAAACCCTTCAGGGTGACCTGGGCCCTAAGACAAAGAAAGACTGTGTACCTCTTTTGTCCCAGCTCCCTCGGGTGCTGGAAAAGGAAAGTGGGTGAGCTGCTTTTCTGCTGATGGAGGTATTTACACACTGTAATCGAGCAATCTCTCCATATTCTCTAAAGTTCTCATGGTAAGGTGTTTTCTTCAGCTCTCACAATGATTTTTGCAGCTATTTTCCAAACCTCCGATTTTTTTCAGCTTTATAAAACATATAATCACTGAAACTGTTTGGCATTTCAGTAGCCACACCAATACTGTATAAAGATGTAACATCACATCTATATACATATTGGTTGCTTTTCTATTTATATGTGTGAAGATTGCATTAACAGTATAATCAACAGTAATTTATATTTAACTCAGCAACAAAAATGCTCAAGTGCCAGGCCTAAGACTGACCCCTTTCCAGCCTTGCTAAAAATATCTTTATTCAGTGATGACTTCCCTCCCAGTGATAAGTCATTTTTGAGATTCGCTGCTTAACGAGACCACTGTTCTACTAGTGGATATTTCACTGAGACTGCACAATATGATTTTTTTTAATCAGAATGTTTTGCAAAATTAAATCAAATGTCTTACAAATGTCTTAGTATATCACATTGAGCCAGTTATCTTTCCAGCCAAATTTGTAATCTAATCAGGTTTGTCTGACAAGACCTATTTTCCATAAAACCATGCTGACTGGCATTAATTACTTCCTGTCCTTTCATTCTTTATCTGTTGAATCCCATATTCTATTATTTTGCTCCCCCCTCACCTCCTCTCCAGTTTGATGTTAGGTTAGCTGGCTTATATTTACCAAGGTCATCATGTTTGTCCTTGCTGAATACTGGCAAAACAGCAGTCTTCTTCCAGTCTTCTGGAATTTCTGTATTATTTCAAGACCCATTAAAAATTAACGTGTGGAAGGAAGAATCTCCTCCAACAACTATTTGAGACTCCTCAGGTGTAAATTATCTGGGCCTGATGAATTACAGGTTTTTATCACAAGTAGATGTTTAACATCCTATTTGGTTACTAATGGACTGAAAAAGGCTTCGGCTGCCCGATATGATACTGCTGGCATCCTACTTTTTCCAAACTGAGGAGAGACGTGTTTATTGAATATGGCTTTCTTCATTATTAATGATTTTACACCCTTCATCTAGTAACTGGCTAATTCCATTGCTGGGATTTCTTCTGTGTATAATGTACTTTAAATACTCTTTTATTTTTTGTCCTTTTTTTTTGCCTTGCTGGATATGCACAGACCTTAAGCTTCAATTTTCTGTGCATCATAATTCCCCTTTTTCTTCCTTTTGCTGTAGGCCACTATTCCTTCTTCTAATCTCTGCTTCATACAAAATAAAGTAATAGCTGAGAGGAGAGAGAAGGGGAAGGAAAGAGTTAATTCTTCTGCTATCTTCAGGTGTCTCTTTAATGATAACTAATATTGTTCTTACCTTCTTGTTGTCCCAGTTTAACTTCACAAATGATTTGGCTACACCCAGTGCTCTAAAAAGCATTGAGTGGGTGGCTTCTGGAAACCAAAAAGCCTTCTTTTAAGTATGCTCCAGGTAGGAGTAGGAGTGATACCAGCTTCCTCTTATTCCCTTTTCTGGTGTTCCCTATTGACCGAGGGGCCCATCTTTCAGCAGGCTAATTCAATATTTCATGGTTTCTCTCTCAGCCACCTCTTCTGCCTTTTGGTCTGTGACTGCTTTTCTACATGGACAGAAGCTGAGAATACATAGACTTTTACTGAGAGAAGAGCCACCATCCATCATCAGATGACAGGCACTTTTATTTCAGAAGATGAAATCTGGTCCAGCAGAGTACTAACTATTTGTAAGTGACCCTACACTGAGAGGCATCACACCAGAAGCAGCTGAGGGCCTCCACATGTGTTTATACAGAAATGCAGTGCTCTCCCAGCTTTGCATTTGGTACCAGTGAGAGCTGCGGGTACAGAGTGCGTTTGAAAATGAAGCCAAATGTAGAGTATTTTTATTACAGTCAATAACCTGGGGAATTCTCACTCCTTGCAAGTATTTTTTTTGGTGGTGGTTTTGCTTGTTTGTCATCCTTTTTGCTTAAAAGGTGAGAAAAAAAAAGTAGTCAAAGCCTGGGAGATTTGCTTTGAACGAAAGTAGCCTTGTGCCTATTTCAGGTTAATAGGAAGACAGCTATCAATCAGGCCCCATACTATATTACCTTTACACTTAGTGAAATAGTTATTTAAAAAGAAGTTGCACCTCAGCCACGTGCTTGGGAGCTAAAATGTGTTTGGGAGTGATGCTGTTAGCAGCTGGCTGAGTCTACACTGCTACTAGGAGAGGACCTGGGGCGCAGCCCTGGCCCATGGCTATGGGGCTCAGTCCGGCTCCCGTCCACATTGCCCGCACCTATCGCTCTTCGCAGCAGGCTCACTGTGTCCCCTGGGCCATGGGGATGGGGAAGGGAGATAACACGATGCAGTCTTGTCTGTACTGCCTTTGGGAATGCTTTCTGGAGGAAACCATCTGCCAAACTGCCAGGGCACTGTTTTGGCGATGTACTTGGAGCGGTCCAGAACCAAGCCAGAGAATAAGCTATTGGTGTGAACTGATCAGGGATTTCACGTATTTAGCACTGTGGAGATTTACATTGTGAAAGTATTTTAGATTCAGAGCAAATACATTTGGATAAATATTTGTTTCTTCCTTGCTCATTAGCAGTGCTTATTAGCTTTCAGAGTTAAGAGACTGGCAATGGCAATAATAATAATAGTGATAAAACTAGGGGAACTAGTGTGACTGTCCTGCAGGTTTCTGTGACTGAGAAGCCTGTGAATGTGGTGAGAAAGGAAAGCTACATGGGACTGGGAGCTGTCAGACTCCCATGTGGTTGGGGCACCTGGACTGCACAGGGTAAATGGACTGTAGGGCCCAGGCGTGTAGGGACACCAGTGTAGCAGATATGATTGACCAGATGGAAAAGCAAATTTTCTTTAAGACAACAATTTGGAAAATCCCAATATATAAGAGAGAAAATGAGGCTGTTCAGCAACAGATCTGGGTAATGTCCAGATTGGGTTTGGATCCACCCAAGGATTTGGTGCAAATATGAAATGAAAGTAAAAATATATTGTTTTGATTTCTCTTAATCTGTTTCATTAAAATAATAAAATTCAAAACAGGAGTGCATCGACAAATATATCAACCATAAACTCTGTCCTGATAATGACTGTGTTAACAGAAAGTCAGGATCTCTCCAAACGCTAGAAAACTAGAAACAGAAATCAGCATCCCCAAAGATTAATATGGTACTTTTCCTGCAGTGCTTGAAGAGGAGTAGGGCTTGTCTGTACTTCAAGAAATATTTTAAATCATCAAAGACAGAGAGCAGAAGATGCACTAGGATTACAGTATTAACAGTTGAAAACTGTGTTCAGCTGGACCCATAGTACCAACTTCAGCAAACACACTCGTGACATGAATGAGACTCTATTGCTCAAGTCAGTCTGGGAAACAGTGTTGAAGTCACAGCTCATCAATTCCAAACATCTTCAGAGCAAATCTACAGAGACAAAACTTTCTTAAAGAAAGGAAAGAAAGAAAATGAGTCAACGCAAAGCTGCTTCTCAAGGGAGTTATGTAAAAAATGAAAAGTAAATACTCAAAGATATGCAGAAACTAGATGAATTGAAACAATCATGAAAGCAGTAAGACAAGATATTGTAGTCTCAGGAATGAAATAAAGATTTTATAATAAAACTAAGTGGATACATTATCCACATAAACGCTTTGGGAGATTGAACTTATCCCTTTATATGACCTCTGATGATGCTTTGGATGGTATTGAATTGTGATTCATGTATTCAGAGATCTTTCTACACCATCAAAGGCATCCTTATGAGCTAAATAAGCTCCTGATGAGTCAAAACTGACAGAAAATAGTTTCTTAACAAATCAAGTTAGTTGTCTCAAGGAAGATTGCTGTAACTTGCATTTTTCCCATGAGTCATTTCTAAAGACATTTTGCCTTCAATAAACCTTTCTGGGGCCACTTCTCTTCAAGCCACAAAAGCTGGCATGTGTAATCTTTGTGTCAAGAATCAGTGACTAAAAATACTTGTCTCAAATTGATAAGTTAAACCTGCAACTTTGCTTTATGCTTCCATCTCCTGCCTGTTTTTAAGATTAGAACACGGCTACTCTATGAAATTCATAGAATAGAAAGAAAATAATAGACCATGGGATCTTCACTCGTTCAATGACTTTAACTTTTAGTCTTCTGTACGTTTCTTATTATACCCAGCATTTGCCTTCATAGATGTCGAGTTACTTATTTCAATCACTACCTCTGTAAATGCAAAAACTGAGTAATGAAAGCTATTTCTTAGACAGTGTTTCTTTAGTCACTGTAGTTTGTATTGCTCGTCATAAAGTCATATAGAATTCCTTGCAGCCTCCTTCCCTCTGAGCAACATAGGTGAAGACAATTTCATGTTTGAAGCCATGACCATGACAAACAGGGACTAGCGAATCCAATGTTGTTATAACACAGTTAACTAGGTGAACTTTAAAATGAAAAATTCTATTTAAATTACTGCCATTTTTCCAGTCCATTTTAAATTAATTTGGCCTCTAATTTTTAGCTCAAACAATAGTCTGAACTATCTTTCCATGGTGGATTACCACCTTCTGGTTAAAAAGGTATCAGATTATATTAATCTTCTGTTTCAGCTCTCCCCATCAAGCCCTAGGATGAGGAAGAGGCAGATGCAGGGTTGTGCAGAGTTCTGCCATCTGAGCCTCTGTTGAGATAAGTTTCATGGAACTGTTTCTTTTTAACCTAACTTGCTCTGAGTTTGGGTCACTGGCAGAGCGCTGTTAGCAGCTTGTCTGGGTCTCCAGTGTCCAAATTCCCACCACAATCTGACCCTCCCTAGGTGGATCCAGAGTCTGTTCAGGAGGTAACAGGGTGGGAACACAGAAACAGTGACACTAATAGAGCTCACTGGTGCAGCCATAGGAGGGTAAGAGGTGGCTAAGCGCAATTTGTGAAAATTTTGACTGATGGGAGAGGAAAAAAGAAAAGACAACAAAAATACCTTAAAAGCTGATTTGTCAGTCTTGAAGTACCTGCTGTCTTTGTGTCCATTGACAAATATTAAGCAGCTCATTTTCATGGAACTGCTTGAGTCAACACCTAAGACAACTGTCACTGTATTCCAGAAGGACAGACACATATGAATGACATCAGAATTGTAGGACTATGATGTGCCAAACATGTCCTGAAGACTTTTTTATTTATCTGAGGACCTAAATTAACCCATGCACAACTTACTTTATCTTGCAACATAATTTCCTGAGAGGACATTCACAAATTAAGGTTTCTGTAAGTGTTTATAATTTGGGCTTTGCTTCAAAATTATAATAAAAGAAAAAGACTGAAAGCTCATTTTTCCCCCTTTTCCACACTAATATTATTTCATTGGCCTAATCAAGATGAGAAGGCAGTTGCTGTTTATATTTGTCTGGTTTTCTTACTAGTTTACTTAGCTTACTAGCCAAAAGACCAATAATGCCTTTGGCACATGTGGTAGTACACCTAAAATCATGGAGTTGTAAGAAGTACGCATTGTAATACATACCTCTATACACATTTTGTTATACTTAAAGGAAAACAGATAGAGAGGGAAAGGGCCTGTTATAAGATAGGTCTTTTGTGAAAAGTTCTAGGTAACGTAACTGGAATAGAAACAAGGGGGTCGTATAGAAATGTGACAGAACACTGCAGAAATTACTCTAAAACCTATGGAGCGTTACCTCTTTTATATGAACTTTTTTGAGCCATTGTGTAGAATTTAATAGCAGAGGTATCTGAGCTACAGGATGGTACAAGAGAAAAAAAAAAGCTGCAGAAAGCTTATCATTTTGTGTTAAATTCCACAGGAGTTTTCCATAAGGGCTGGGCTGTTTCTGAGGTGTATCCTGTTCGCGTTTCTTCTCCACTCCTGTGGCGAGCTGAACTTTGGTTTTAGTCTGCAGCACATTCTGAATGCATGAGTAGCCTTTTGTGGGTAAAAAAGAAGATAGTTCTCTGTCTCATTAATCTGCAGACTTGTGGAAGTCTGTGCTGTCTTAAACTTCATTGGCAGGTCACTGTCCACCTGCATGAGCCATTGTGTTTGAGTTTTAAATGGGGACATACAATAGGCACTGTACCTTCTGGTGTAAAATGTACACAGAAAATCACATACCACTTCCATTATCAGCTGAGGTTTTGTATTATTTCAATGGACTGAGGTCCCTTTTTTAGTACATCAGGGAGCCAAGAAAGTGTACATAAAGGACTATATAACAGCATCCTTTCCTGACTTGGTAGAAATGAGAGAAGCTCCATTTTTTTTGTCAGTGATATCCGAGGCAGGTAGATTATGTACGAACCACAAACACAAGGTTAGCTGTACGTTAAAAATACTACTTTTAGAAAACCAACCAGTTCAGATATTGAAGCTTCTCAGTTGTTCCTAACACAAAATTAAAAACAGAGTTTGGGAAGATTGCTGCTGAAGCCAGTACAACAGAGATTAGAAATGACAAAAGGGTCTAAGTTCCTCCAAATTTAGGAAGGAGAAAAAATGTCAAAACTCTCATAAACCACAACCAGGTCAACAGGTCCATCCCCATGAAAAAAGCAACATTTAACAGGAGGGCCTCTGAAACTTCTGAAGAACAGAAGATTGGTAGGAAAGCATTTTTATGAGAAATAAAATGTGCCTTCCTGTCAGGGAGGAAGGGAGTTGCAGGGTGCTTGAGAAATGGAAAAAAAAATGCCATTAAACCTCGATATGAATAAAGATCAGGTGAGAGAGGATGTCACCCTATGGCCTTTGGAACTGTATTTCTGCTGCCTCCTGAAATTATGTTTTCCTGAAACAAAGGAACAGTGTTATGGAAAAGTGGGTGCCAGGTACTTTAGGAAAATGAGACACAGCGAAGCGGATAGAAGAGACAAAGACAATAGCAATCATATGCAATAAAGTGAAGGCAGCTGAGGTCTGAGACAAAGGTGAATATTCTGAGCCAGCAAGATGACTGAAGCAGGGGAAGGAAGGAGGGAAAGGTGATTCACAATAACATTTGAAAGACATTGGCTTGAATATTTATCAATGTCACAGCAAACTTAGCTTGGCAGCCTTGGTGGCTGACTTTGTTCTTGTAGCGATTTCCCACCCTTAAGATGACAAACAGGAATGTGGATCGAAGTACAGCTCTTAAGTCAAACACAACCATGCTTAGGCTCGCATGCCAGTTACACAGGCATTGTCATGCAATTTTGTAGCTTTTCTGTAGACGTAGCTGAGGTATTTACTTGTATCGATATCCAGCGGAGTGGATTCAGTCTAGGCAACGTGGACTGTTGTACATTTACAGAGACACAGAGGCAATACGTCCACACCACACAACGGGACACGCAGAAAATTCTGCGCAGCTGCATCAAGTACCTCACTTGCTATGAGTCCATTCAAATTACAGCGTAGGTCCTGTGCCCTGGTCAACGATTCTGCTACATCTTTAGTTCAGAAATAGCTAAAATAACTCTGAAGTGATTAATCCACGTGATTGATAATGGATATAAAAGTACTCAAGTAATTTTTTTTTTTGGCTGATAGCGAACGTCTAATTTATACTGGTTTTGTAAGAGCTATCTCTGCACATATGTAATGATATTTTGAAGTGACTGGTTCCTGGAGGTTAAGATGCAGGTACTATTAATTATCTTAGAGAAGTGCCCAATCAATAAATTTCAGAGCTATACTCAATGCTGTATCCCAACTTTTCCAAAGTTAAAATTGCAGCCCAACTCTTATCTATAGGTAAGGACAGAGCAAATGTCATGCTATAAAAAGACAGAAAAAAGACCATGCCTGCTCTTGGTGACATTGGTAAAAGTGGAGTTAACTCCAGATGTCATACTGCTGTAACCAAGAACTGAATTTGGCTATTCGTCTTGAATCAATGCTATCTATAAAAGTCTGCCAAAAATAACCAACTGGTAAATATTAATTTAAACAGAAAAATTGGAAATCAGTTTCACACTGAGTTGCAACATGGGGCCACTGCATGCTGGCAGTAGGAGTAAAAGGACACCAAGTGCCAAAAAAATACCTGGAAAGCATTACTTCTGTGACATCCAATAAAGATGCCACACACACCCCTACATTTTTCAGCCATTAAATATCTGCAAATGAAAGTGCTCTCTTTCCCCAGTTCCCTGTCTGCAATGGCCAAAATATGGCCCAGCAGTGCTGTAATAGAAGTTTTTCAGGGTGGCCCCTCTACACAACAGCTGTTTCGCAGTCTGATGGTAGCATCTCCAACCAGCTGCTCCAGTTTGCTCCTGGCTGTCACTGCTATAGGTTAATAGGAAGAGAGGCAAGAGAAGGGCCTAGGCCAGCATAAAGCAGAAATAACAGAATTTTCTGCCAAAAGGGAGTGTGGGATAAGAACTTTAATGGGCAAGCAAACAAAGAATCAGGCTGAAGCCTGAGGCGCTTCAGTGTGTTGGCAACACACAAGCAGTCCTGGAACAAGTGCAGCCCAGAGTCTCAATTTGAAATGACTGTGTGGCCCCCGTGCCAAAAAAGTTTGGCTCTGTGTATACATGTGTGCATGTATATCTATATCCCCACACCAAATATGTAGTTGTGATAATCATGTAGTAAATTACAGAGCCATATGATAAACTGCATGTGCCTTTGACCACCTCACCTGCCCCCTGCCAGCTAATCCATCTCCATTTGGATTTACTCTGTCATTCCAAACACAGGCTTTAATCCTGCAAACACTTACATGTATGCTTAACTTTAAGCACTTGAACAGTCCAGTTGAAAAACAGTTTGATGCTGCGTGTTATTCCAGCATCGGCTCTAGGTGCCATCATAGTCATCCCTTTTACATTCAATGGAAGCAGTTTGGGCTTGTGATTTCTTTTAGCTGATGGGAGAACAGCACTGGTGCTGACTGCTGGCTCAGTGTATGCCGTGGATAAATCCGTATTACTCCACTGTCTTCAATAGTGTTACACCAGTTTATACCAGCTGAGAATCTCCCCTATTGAGAAAGGAAAGTTCACAAGGATTACCAGACCTGATCTACAAACACTAGGTGAATATCAGTCCAAGCATAAAATGAGGGCAGGGTGCAAGGACTGGATTTCTTATTCCCACAAGATGGGGGTGCAGGCTGATGGTGCTGTTCTCCCGTGTGATCAACGCAGCCACCCTCATTTCATGACTGTAAGGAAAGTCTTGCAGAACCTCCGTCACCTGTTCTCTCGTGGCTTCAGCTCCAGATTTTCTCTCTGTCCCCTTCCACAAAATGTGCAGAAAACAAAGGGAAAGGCAGCAGAAGAGAAGTGTAATTGTATACTGCAAAATAACATTCATAAGTCACACAAACACTAAACCCTGCGTATAATGAATCTGTCCTTTAGGGACAGTCCTTTCCATGTCATTGTCTGGTACTTATGTTGTTGTTCATCTAGCTAATTACTGCTTTGAAAGGTATAGTCCTGCTGTCATGCCTAGATTAGCAGCAAGTGTTTGGCCAGCTACTTTCTTGTCACAGTTGATAATTATTTAATGAGTTCTGTTCTTCCCTAGGAAAGGAAGACTGGGATAGAATTGGACTTATTTTATCACAGTAGCATTGCTGTGCCTGTTGGCAGGTTTGACAGCAACAGTGCTGGATTTCAGTAAGACAGAAGAAGAAGAATTTCCATAAGTAATTCCTGAATCAGTTGGAAGCAACAAGGAAATTAATAGTAATGAGTGAATCTCAATAGATACTAACTCATTACTATGTTAGCTGCCAGTCTTTTCCTGCAGCTGTAACCATGCTGGAAATTGGGTGATGCTCTTAGCTAAAAGAAAAGCCATCATAAGTTACTACAATATGTTGCTAAAATGGGAAACCTAACTTTAGATCTCCAGATTTCTCCCGCCGCAGGGGGCCACTGAAATCACATTATCATTTTTTTTTCAGTAGAAATCTATTGATAAATAAGAGAGCGTCATCAACAGGACCATATGGACCCTTCCTTCAGATTACCTGTCCGGAAGAACATTTGGAGGAACGAAGGCAGGTAAAGAAACTTCATGCTGAGGCCAGGTTAGAACAGCACCAGCAAATGCTTGTTGTATGTGTAGCTACCCGCTGCAGTGGGGTATATTTTAGGAGCTCTGTGGTAACTGTGCCCAGTTATTTTCCCTACCTGTCTGGAAATGTTCAGAAATAAACAGAAAAACTGTATATGGAAAATGTTAACTCATTGAAAGGTGATTACAAAAAAAATGGAAAAAATACCTGATTGAAATAAAGACATTACATTTTTCTTTTAATTTCAAAGTGTATTTTAATTCAGATGTTTTAAAAATTTCAAAGTCGAAGCAAAGCATTTGTGTAAATCTTTAATACTTTTTTTTCTGTTAATATTTTACTTCAAGGAAGACTTGGGAAGATATTTTATTCTGTTTCAGCATGGGAAAAACACGTTCAAAAAAGTAGAATTTCCCACAAAATGGAAACCGGAGTTCCTGCTTACCTTTACTGTTTCCCCTCACACTGAGTTGTGTTTTTTCTTCCTGAAGCTGTACAAACCTTCTAATTCTTCAAGGCCATAAGGCGTGGGAATCTTTTTCTTTAAGGTTACAGATAAATTTTGAGCTCACATGCAGTCCATTCCCTTATCCCTAACTCTCTCTCCAAAACATGATTCACCTGCGTATGTATGAGATACACAGGTGGGTTTGTCTGTCATTTGCTTTTCCTAGAAATGGCACTGAGTCATCGGCTAACCACCATCAGACAATGCCATGATGTCCTACATTGAAGTGCCTTCTATATGGCCACATCACTCAGGACAGCAGCAGTAGCCAGATGGGGAAAGGTTGGTTTGTCTGAAATAAGTGACCTGAAAAGTTGGAGGACTGCTGGTCTCAGCAAACTGCTCCTATAAACAGCAGGAGCAAGTGAACTCTGAAAACATAGGAATTTCTTGTTAAGTAGGCATCCCCAGTAATGCTAATAAATAATAATAACTTATTCAAAGTATACAAAATGGACATCGTACTATCTTTTATTCTTAAATCTAATATTTTTCCAAGGAAGAGGGTTTCTTAGCTTCCGTATTCTCAGAATTTTCCCTGTCCATCATGACCAAATGGTCTAATTTTCCATTAGACCATTTAAAACACAAATACTGTGTTTTAAATGGTCTAATCCTAAACTCACCAAAAACAGTAAGAAGCTGCTATATTGGCTCCAGTGGCTTTTGCATCAGGTCAGAAGTATTGAAGACCATTGCTTTCTTCAGCCCCTGAGTCTTCATGACACGGTAAAAAAAAGTTTTTCCAGGAAATCAAATGAAAATGTAATGTGTTATAAATATTCAGCCTGAAAGGACATTAAAATATGTGTTTAAGTAACCTGTGGGAGAAATCAGTCTCGGCTTAAATTATGTTCCTGCTAGTAGATGTGGATTTCTTGCCGAGAACTGAATGACGTTCTATCTGCGGCACACTGGATTGCTCTCCGAAGAACACCGGTCAGGTAGCACGGTACATTCATCACACCACCACTGCTGCAGTTTAGTAATCAGCACTTTGACTTTTTTCACAACACGTCAACTAGTAGCGTAGAAGTAACGGATTTATCAACAGGTCTATTACTGCATTTATCTCGGGTCTAACATTTATGTGTATTTTTTTTCTCCTGTTACTGGACATGGTACACATATAGAAAATGCATTGTTATCTGTTAGCAAGCATATATACCAATTTCTTTGGAGGTGTTTTCTCTGTGCTAGTAGAATAAGTTAGTTATGTTCTGTGCAGATTTATTTGCAAGAGGTTGTACACAGCTGCTGAGAAGAGATACTGTGCCAATGAGGTTGTTGCTTTTGCAGTTTAACACTGGAATTTATTTTTTTCTATACACACATTCATATACAGAGCCGTGGGTTCATTCTGGATGCCATTTTCATTGCAGATAGCCAGTTACTGAATCACTCCTGAAACGCGAGGGGGTTTCAAGTGATATAATTCTTGCTTTACCTCCCTAACTTGATATATTCTGTATTAAACTATCATCCCAAGTGAGGACCATGTCATCAGGAAAAGAGGTTTAGCTGGTTATCTTGACTCATTTTAAGATTATATCAAGGGTTTGGATAACCTGTACTTGCTGAAGTAAGGGAGCAAGAGCATCGCTATCTCTGATATATCTTTTATCCTTCCTTCCTGCCTCACTGGCTGAGCTATGATGTTTGCAGAAGGGATGCAGTCCCGGAGAGGAGCCATTCATGCAAGATAAGGCACTGAACAAAGCCTAAATCCTAATATCCCCTAGTCTGGAGAGAGTTTAGGGCTGGATTTGCATCTGATCTTTGCTGCCATTTTCAAATAGAGGCATATTTTCACAATAAGTTACTTTTGCCTGTTACTCCTACCAGAAATGTATATATATGGCTGCACGCTAAAAGGAATATCAGAACTAGTGTTATAAATGGCTGCTAATAATCTGTATGTTGAACATATTATCCTCTTAGTATTTCCATCCAGTCTTTATCTCTACCCATCTTTCTATATACATGTAACCAGAGTGTTTTGGTGATGTTCAAGGTGGCATAAGAGCTTTGGGATTTTTTTTTAATTCAGAGGTTGATCTGGGCCTGAACTCTAGAAAAGGGACCATCTATGCTTTGCTGGTTCTCCACATACTTTGTGCCATCAGGTTGAAACAGGATTTACTTCTCACTAGTAAGATACACAACTCCAGCCTGAATGGGGAAGGACACCCCACAGCTGTATGGTCATAAGCATATCACATTATGTGAGAGTGTGCCCATGTCCAGACAGTGTTAACATGGGTCCCTCTTGCCTCCTCCAGTAAATCTGTCCCCTCATTACCTTCTCCCACTTTTGGCACTATGGCAGAAGAGTTTAAGGCTGTTAGGCAGGTCTTGTCAGGCAGGCAGTGTCTGAAGAAACTTCAACCACTGTAGATATCATGAAGTTAATATCATAAAGGGGCAACTCTATTACTTTTTCTGGAGTTGTCCATGGAAATGTAAAACAAGAATCACAAGTGGTGAGAATGAAATCCTTGTCTGCTTTATGTCAGTGCAATATGACTCCCAACAATACGTTTTTACAATATGTGTAAAAATCAAAAGGAGTTCTTCTTGCACAAGAAATACAGGAGAAAAGTAAGCGCTAGGTAAATGCTCTGGGGATAAAATAATTAGCAGTACTAAATGCAAGCGGCAATAATGCCCTTCCATTCAAGACATTCTCATTTTATTTTGAACTGAGCATGCATGTGGTAATGTTTTAAAGCACTGAACATTTACTCATTTGACAGGGGTGAATGACACAGAAGTCAGCATCTTGTGATCAACAGGAAAAGAAAGGAAAAGAAGAACACTGGCTATTCTGATGTCATCTCCCATTGTTATTGTTGTTGTTCCTCCAAATAATGGAATTCTGGAAGCAAGACCGTAAATCTCAAAGCTCAGCATTGTCTCATTCGGAGATCAAGGTCCTTGTTGCTGATTGATTCATGCATTTTTCATTTGCCTAGCTAATATCCTTTAAATGGAACAGACACTTAGGCAGTGAAACTGGAACTATTGTCCCCTCCCCCCAGAGGATTTAGCATATAAGTTAAGCAATTTCTCGGGTGATTTTTGGTAGAAAATATCATTTATGGAAAACAGTGAATATTACTCACCTCAAAAGTCTAACATTAATTTTCTCCACAATGAGCCTGGTGCTACTGTGCATTAAGAGCACTCAGCTTTTAAGGTTAGATTTTGATACCTGTCTCAAGTTGAATAATACCTAATTCTTTGAGTTATCCCATTGGAATGAAGTATTAAGATATCACTTGACATGGGTAAGAGTATCACAATCTAGCCCTTAATGAAATGTGTAGAAGCTGAGAGTGTCCTCTACAAGAATGTGTCCGTAATCCATATTTTTCTATGTTCTACCTTAATTTGTAATCTTTAGACTGCTGCATGGTAGTGGTCTGATGTAGCTACTTATATTTCACTACAACTTCAATAATTTTAAAGCTGTCTTGAGATTGTACAAAGGATAGAATCATAGAAAAGTTGTCTTTTCTTCAAAATTGTAAATGTTAATTTGTTATATAAGCATTGTAAAGAATGACTTTTTTAAAAATGGAGGTAAAATAGCTGTTCAGGAATCACAGAACTCGCTAGGCTGGACATGGGATGAAGAGAGAGTACACACACCTTTATTCTAAGGAGTTATTTGTTTTTTCTTCAGACCTTTAGGTAAATTCCAGTTTATCTCAGGCTTATGATATAAACCTCAATGTCTCAAAGAGTGTTGATGTCTTTCCTCTTTGATCCTGCTTCAATCTGGCCACATTGCCAGTTCCTTAGAAATCTCACCCTCCTGTTAAATACCAGGATTCCTCAAGCATTCCCTTGCAGTGGGATCACAGGTATTGCAAAGAATAATTTTTCTTACTGTTTTAGACACAAAAGTATATGTTGAACATGTACTACCTCCTAAAATATAGCCAAAAAGATATTTGGATTGCTGCTTAGCACAAGCAAAATCTAAGAGGAGTGCACAGTATCAAGATCAAAATAGCAGCTCCAATACCTCCATCCATTTGGTAGCAACGTATAGTGCCTGATGGAAGACAGGAATGCATCCAAGGAGGCCCCTTGCCATTCATGTTTCTGGAGCATTCCCACTAAAATTTGCTTTCAGTCATGAAATATTTCATGCCTTGTGGCACATTGAGTTATTTGCCATCAGCACTCAAGCAGTGCATTGGGATTCCTGAAGGACCTGTGCTCACCCTTCCTGAACTGGGGTTTGGGCTCAGGATGACCCCAGTGTGTTCAAAGGGAGATGAGAAGGGTAGAAGTGAAAATGGACTTCTGGGAATCCTCAGAAAAATTTGAAGAAATGCATGGGTGGCTCTGTTTCCACAGGTGAATGGACATTTCCACAATGCCCGCTTTCCTGGATATAACGGGCTGTTGGGAACTGTGCATCAGCAGCTGAGATGTACTCTTGTTTTGTCTGGAAAAAAAATAAAGCAGAAGTGATAAAAACAGCTGAAAGAACTTTCCATTAGAGTTAATTAAGTCACCAAAAGAGAAGTCTGACAACACAAAGAAAGGAGCAGTGAAAGACCTAAATAGTGTGAATAGAGAATAGTAAGTTAGAAAGAACTCTAAAATGCTGAACGGTGCCTTTGGAGAGCAGTGCTGCTCTTCCTCCTGGTGTCAAACATCCCACTACTAAGAAAAATTAAAATATCTGATACCTTCTGGACTAGAGAAATAACTGATAGTTTGGGGTTATATCTGTAATTAAAGGAGGAAGAACATGACGTTTAAGCCAAAAGACAGGGAGATTGCTAAGAATAAAATGTATAGAAAGAATATAATGGACATTCTGCAGTATCATGCCAGGTGTTCCTTGGGCTCAGAGCTTTGCTGGTAGAGGTAGATCCATCTCCACATGCTGAGGGAAGAGCAGCCATGGGAAGAGGAATATTTTCACATCCGAGCAGAGTTCTTACAGCAGCATTAGGTTTTCCGATCAGAAAGAGGGGCAAGATGATCTGACCTTCTTCCTGCTGGACTGCGAAGGTTGTTTCCTGATTTGTCAGGACATTGCATCTGACATTGCATTTGTGCTGGTGTTTTGAGAAAGGTTGTTAGTCTGGTGGATACTGGAAAAGAGATTAAACTCTTCTGGAAACCAGGGACGTTTTCTGTAAAAATGAAGTGCTAGAGGAAAGGTTTGGGTTTGTTTTTCTCTCTTTTTTTTTTTATTTTAACTTTCCTCTTGTCTGAATTTCCTTTCAGGGAGGGGAAGGCAATTCTCTGAACTCCATGACTAACTTCTTGTGTCATTTGTTGATTCTTCCTTCACGCTGAGGAGAAATTGGGGGGGTTCCAGGCCTTAGTCCCACAAATCATTTAAGCATGCGTTTAAATGCCTCTCTGCTCAGCCATGCAATCGAAACACATACTTTAATCCTGCAAGTACACATTTACGCTTACAGTGAATAAGCTGGATGGGCAAATAAGGACCTAAGAACTGGGTCCGAACCCTATGGAAATCCTATGGAAAAACTCACGCTGGCACCAGTAAGCCCCTCAAAGTCCAGACCCCCTTCTAAGTTTTGCAATAAATAGGCCAATGTCACAGACATATTTTCAGAGGAAGGTAAGGGGCAGGGGGCGAGGAGATCAGACGACAGGGAGCTGTGGTGCGGCTGTCGGGTCCCGCGGGCCCCTGGCACCTGTATCCACTCCTGGGGAGAAACCCTGCAATAACAAACACAGCTGCACCTGTGCAGACATCCTTGGTTTCGTGTTTTCTTGGTGTTACTGTAAAAATAGCGATTTAGCATAAAAGAAAATACCAAGTTATGTGACAGCCTCTGTGGGAACCTGCTCTGCCTTGTTTCATTGAGGTAAATGTTAATGATAGTGATATTTTCTGACTTTGGGTTACTTTTTATTAGTGCACCATGGGCATATGAGAGCCTGAAAAATTAGCTACCACAATTAATAATAAGTAGTAAAATACTGTGAGTTGGTCTTTAATCCTAATTTTATTGATTTCCAACTTTGATTTTATAAATTTTATTCAGCAATGGTTTTATGTCCTTTACTCCTGAAATTACAGATCTTTCTGGAGCTTCTTTAACCTGGCGTGTGTTTTAGACTTTTTTGTCTGTCCAAATGGAGTTAAATCCAGTGCAATAAGTATTGCTGTAAGATCTCTAGCCCCTTTGGCCACATTGCCTATTTTCCCTGTATTCTTTCCATACATTGGTTTACAGCAGGGAATTTCCTATAACTTCCTGACATCATCTAGAATGTGCACTGATGAATTTCAACATTCTTATTCTCATCCACGTTCACCTTCTTCATCAGTTTAAGCACAGATGAAGCACTCCCTGCCTGGACAACTCCCTGAGAGGACCAGGGCAGAAGGGTTTGGTCTTACCTCACTTTAGCAGTCCATAAATGTCAAGGAGTAATTCCTTTGGGGCTGGTATTTTCTGTGCTTGGTGACAATTCGGGATGGAACTGGCAAAGCCTTTGTCATACTCGTATGAAAAATACCATTTTTCTGCATAAGTCCCAATCCATTTTCAGGCTCAGATAATTCCAAACCACCTGAAATGAGGAGTTTCAAACAGGGGCCAAAAAATGTAAGTTATCCAGTTCACACACACAGGCTCAGTGAAATCAGAGGGTTGAGCTATGTGAGAAAGATTTCTTTGTGGATAGCTGAGACTTGAAAAGAGAAACCAATATGAAGAAAACAACTTAGGCAATTTTAAAGGTGCAAGGCCATACCCTCATATGATGCGACTTGAATGCGTTTTACTTCTATTTAAAAATGTCCTTCATTGCTTTTTAATCAAATGCTTCTGTAAACTGATTGCTTTAATCAGATGCTTTCCAGTCCTTCTCTAAAGGCTGGAAATCTGAGTAACAACATTATGTGTGGCCCCAAGTGAGAAAAGTGGATATTTTTCCAAAGGGCTGCAAAGAAGACTTAAACCCACCACTGTCTCTTGGTGTGTGCTGACCTGTCTGACTCCAGGATTCAGCAGTTCACTTGAAACTTCAGCTGCAGGCTCCAGGACACTGGATTTTATTCTGCTTTCCTGAAGGCCTGCGGAGCTCAGTGCAAACACAGATTACTCTAAGCTTAGTTGTGAGGCTTTACTTCAAAATCCTAGCAAAGATACAGTGATTTTCCACATGCCTTGCCCAACGCTCACGTGGCATTGATGAGGGGATGAGTTGTTCATCCAGAAGTGCGAAAAATACAGAATTAAAATTTGCTACCTCACGCTTATTTCTGCTAGCGAGGCCAGAATTAGCAGTCAGCAAATAACTTGCAGGATATTGGTCTGGGATCCTGCTCACATTTACTACCTGGGGCACTAAAACCACAGTAAGGAGTAAACTACTCTTATACCCAGCAGCTAATATGAAGTCCTGATATGAAACTTGCTGCTTATGTTAAGCAGAGTTTCTGATAAGTGTCAGCAGATGTTAAGCAGAGGATTGGTATGTTACTCAGTTGAATCCATTCCCATTTCCACTTCTGGCTGTGGCTATATTAAAGTCTAAACCTATATAAAATTATGCTACACTGATATAAGCACCTTTATATCAGGATTACTGCCACGCTATATTGCCACTTGAGGTACTTGATGTGATTCTTAAATCCATGCAGTAAGAGTTTTGGGATAAAGCCTTACGGTTTGGGGTTTTTTTTTGTTTGTTTGTTCTTCTTAACAGTAGTTCATCAGCAGGTCCAGAGACATACTGGCTATTCCTATACTGCAAAACAAGCAGTGCCAGTGAATGCTCCCAAGCACTGGTGCTTTGGGAACATTTCATTTACTAGTGGAGATGTAGCAGCCATGTTGTCTTCACTGGGCCAGGCTCACCTGATGCTTTCATAGAATCGTTTTTGTTGGAAAGTCCAACCATTAACTTAACATTATCATGTCCACCACTAAGCCATGTCCCTAAGCACCACATCTACACATCTTTTAAATACCTCCAGGGATGGTGACTCCACTGCTTCCCTGGGCAGCCTGTCCCAATGCTTGATAACCCTTTCGGTGAAGGAATTTTTCCTGATATCCAAGCTAAACCTCCCCTGGCACAACTTGAGACTGTTTCCTCACATCCTATCACTTGTTGCTTGGGAGAAGAGACTAACACCCTCCTCACTACAACCTCCTTTCAGGTACTTGTAGGCAGCAATAAGGTCTCCCCTCAGCCTCCTTTTCTCCAGACTAAACAACCCCAGTTCCCTCAGCTGCTCTTCATAAGACTTGTCCTCTAGACCCTTCACCAGCTTCGTTGCCCTTCTTTGGACTCGCTCCAGCACCTCAATGTCTTTCATGTCCTGTTGGGCAGTACTCCCCCCCCCTTCCCCAGGTGGCCCCACATCGGCACCACAGCAGCTCCCCTCATTTCAAGGCCGGGTGGTTTCTAGGAGGGGATCAAGCAAACACAAAGCAGCTGGAAGGTGACTGCAGGTGGACACGGCTCCTTCTCTGGATTGCAACGCCGGGGTGGGAGCACACCCCGCTGCCCTTGGAGGCTGCCTGTCCCACCCAGCACCCCGCAGCCACCTGCCCCTCAGCCCTGTTACACCCCGAGGGCCCTGGGCTCTCCGAGCGGCGCTGGGAGGGTCGCAGGGCCGTGGCATCGCAGGGAGGGTGTTGGGGTATGGGCGGCCTTTCTCCGGGCATATTTATGTGCGGGCGCACGCCGAGGCCTCTGCGCGCGCCAGGTGCGGGCAACCCCAAGTTCGCCCCCTCCCGCGCGGCTCGGCTGGCGTTTCCTTATCGCCTGCTGACACCTGCTGGCTGCGGCGTGAACGGTGCGGGCGGGCTGCGGCGCCGGCCCCGCTGGAGGAGCCGGCCCGGCCCGGCCCCGCTTGGCCCGCGCAGGCGTCCCGCGGGCTGAGCCAGCCGCGGCCTCCCTGAGGCGCAGGGCCCCACAGCGAGCGGGCGGTGCAGACCTGTCCTCAGGGCCGGCGTGGCCGCCTGTGCCAGCGGAGCGAAGGGCCCCCGCGCCCTTCTTTTGCCATATTCCCTATTTTGCTTGTTTTTTTTTTATGGAAAGTCCCTTCTTTCAGTGGTACACGCAGGCCCCAGTGTATTTAGTTAGAGGGGTGTTGGTGCTTGTGGGGACACCGAGGGAACATCAGCCGGGCGTGGGCTGGCGGTGAAGCATTCAGAGCGAGCTCCTTGTGCCGAAGCCTGGAAGCAGCTTTTCACACTGCCTAGGGAGAGCCGGGAAATGGGGGACTGCAGGCAGGTCGTGGGGCTTGCCTGACCGTGCTGTGTTTGCTCATGCTCTCCCTTTCCTCATGTTTGCAGAGGGAAACTGCAAGGGTCTGCCCTGCTTTGGAAGGAGTCCGTGCTCTCACATGGTTACTGTGGCTAGTGTGTCCCTCAGAAGCCCCTTGCCTCCGACCATTTCACTGAAGATACAAGGAACCTTGTAATAATGTGCTCAAGGCCAGTGGGTGAGTTAACGACAGAATAAAATTCCAGTTCTTCTTCAGCCCTGTGCTTTATAAGTACCAGCAAATGAAGGCTGGGGTAATCCCTGGCTATTGCAGCAGTTCCTGTAACTGTCCCTGTCTTCTGGATGGGTCGACTGACACGAAGAATTGCAAATAACCGAGTCCGAGCCACATAAGGAGAAAGGGCCAGGTGTAGGATTTCTACACAGGTGTTCAGTATATTTTTGAGCAGATCTCTGGTGTTTCAAATTAGTGCTGCCTCAAACTATTTACCTGGAAATGTTTCAAGCAGTTGTTTGTCCTTAACATGTCACTTAGGAACAAAACTGTTTATGGTCAAAGTGAATAGAAGTAAGCAGGCATTACATTTAATGTGCGCTGTGCGTCTGAGTTCTTGGAGTGCTACGTAGCACTGTGTGCTTTTTACTGTGCACTAGAAATCACATGGACCCTGCTGGCAGATTGAGTTTTGTGGCCCTCCGCTATCTTAGCATAAATGCCATTTTGGGTGGCTCATGTTGTAGGGTTGCCTGGAATTAAGAGCTTCATTCAAAAAAAATAATGAAAAGCAAAACTGTCCCTGATGAAAGAAAAATATTGATACAGGAGAAAATACTTATTGGGAATCCTGTGCCCCTTTTACCTTACTGTGCTCTTTTTCACTGAGCTGGGAGAAAATAAAATTAATCCCCTTGATGTACATTAATACACAGATGGTAATTGTGTCATTTACTGTATGTTAAATGCTGGAACTGATTAGCTTTTATCAATTCTCTCAGCACTCACTTCCCCTCTTCTCTTAAGAGGACAAGACACCTTGTAAACAAAGACAAAGTATTCTTCTCTGATAGAAGTGATGAAAGGAGAGACTATTTAAAACAGGTAGGAAGGTATTTTTTGCTTTACTCAGTGCAAAACAAGCAGTTAGCTTGCCAGCCATGAAAACCTGTGAAAGCACGCTTGAGTTTACTAGATATCTAAAATCTTGTCTCCTCCTATACATTAGCTTTTATATGGGTACTGGAAATTATTTCTTTGTTTTTAATATGTTGATGTACAGCTAAAAATAGCTCTGTCATATTCAGAGTTTATCCATTGCCAAGAAAAGAGAAGTCAGCATTGCAAATCACAAAAGGAAAAATCCAAAGGTCTGCACCAAAGAGAGGTGTGGCCAAAATATTCCCTGAATAGCAGACGGTGTGGATTGATATATAAGCACTTCTGGCCATTCCTATCAGAAATGATGCACTGTGTGGGATTCACTGATCCAAGCCAAATGACAAACACAAAGAAATCACGAGTTGTGCAAAGGAAGCTTTCAGTGTTCTCAGAGCTCAGGGAGTCATCTTTTCGGCAAGCGTATCTGAATTACGTTCCCAGAAAGAATACACTGAGGCAGTAGCTCTCAACATTTTCTGATTTGTAACCCTTGAAAATTTTTCTAGTCAATGTTCAGATGCTTGCAAAGAAAATGTAACTATTTGCAATATACTTGCTTTTCTTAGGCATTCCTTAGAAATAGCTCAGAAATCCCCTAGGGTTTACAGCTCATATGTTAGAAACCTTTGCACTGAAGGCCCAGTATCACTAAAAAGAATTAAACCAAAATCTTTTGTATGTACAGAATGTGCAGATGATACAGACTTGAAACTCTGGATTCCTTGAAGAAATGTTGCAGGAATGGGTTCAAAACACTATCCTAAATGCTTAAATAAGGATAAAATCATGGAGAAGAAGAGATTCATAATTAAGGGAAGGAATATGTTTCCTTTTGACACTTACTAAGAGATGACACACGTGTTTTGGGCTAGGTGGAAAAGTGCACAGCACATGGACATGTCAGATAGAAGCTGTAACACTGTATGCCACAGCTGGGGTCTCTTTCTGAAAGATAGTAATCCTAGAAATCCTTTGGGCCTGCCATAGTTGTGCCAAGTGGGCTGACTTAGAGCTGCCCTTGCATGCCAAATTTTAAGGATTGTTTCCCAACTGACACAGAATTGTGAAAAGCAAGACATTGTGGCTAGCACCACACAGACCTTTTGGCAGTGATGGTGAAGAGTTGCAGGTTTCTTGGTTTCCATTGAAATCCTGGCTGTTCAGATTTCTGCTAGCACAAGCCATGAAATGGTGAAATGCCAAGTACTAATCCAAAATTTCAAGACATAATTCAGGGATTTCTATATTAAACGGTCACTGCATAATGAGGATTGAAGTTTTATTGTGTTCCAAAACAATTGTACAATTGTGTGTTTTATTTTCCACATCAGATAACGACATTGTTTGCAAAACTGCCGCTGTAATGCAAAGCGGAGACTTCACTTTCACTAAAATAATCTGGAAATACACAGTTGAAACTCCCACGGCAACTTTACTCTGCCATGTTACAGCTATATACCTGCTGCTAGACTTGCAAACGACCCATTGCCACTAGGGTAGAACACAAAGTGGAAATGATGCAGATTCTAACATCTGCAATGTTTTATATCGCAGTCAGCAATGCTGGTGTTGGGTTGTGTTTCCCCATTCACTTCTGTTTCTCAGTAGCATATTAAATATGTTCTTCTCTTTTGCTTTAAAAATCAAAGCTCAGTGAAAAGTAAAAATAAATGGTGGAGAGACTGCTGAGGGAAGTTGACTCATGGTCTCTGTTAGAGAAATGATTTGTCATGGTTTTTTTGCCTTGGTTGGTCTTTCTTTTCAGGCAACTAGCTATGTGGATAACACAGGAAAAAGCTTCTATGGCAAGAACTGACGGTGCTGCACATTACTTTATATGCCCAGAGAACTCATGCAGAAAGCCCACTTCTAGACCTGCTATCCATTTAAAATCTATTATTCATTCTTCTAGTACCCTTACGTCCTCTCAGTATCTTTCTTAGTCACTTCCCATATTTTGGACTCGAATGCTTTCCAGGGGTGTTTCTCACAGATCATTGTCACAGTAACCCTCTCTCAGGCAGTGTTTCAGCTGTGATGAGGAACCCCACAGGCAAGCCAAGAGTTAATGCCCCTCCTCAGACCAGCCAGGGGCCCTACAGCTGCTCTGAGCTGCCAAGCAATTAGTCTTGTCAACATCCCTCAAATAAACTCCGGCAGTATTATCAAACCCCATTGTTACCTGATCCCCCAGAGCCTGGGGAGGCTGTTATATCAGGACTGCAAGCTGCAAAGAGCCATGTCTGTTTTCTTTTTTTTTTTTTTAATTCTGGATGACCCATCCTTTACTTTACTGGTTGGAACTGAGGCTCAAGAAAAATTGATCTTTTGGGAAAGGATTAAATCTCTACTGTCTGGTAGGAAATCATGGTGTTTTTTACCCAGGAACCACAGATAGAGCTGGCTTCCTTGTGGTTTTGCCTCAAAGCAATAGCCTGCTTCAGTGGACTACCTTAAAAATAACGGGCTGCAAGCTGCCATCTTAAGGAGAAAAACATTGCCAGAAAAGAGTATTTATTGTTCCATCTAGGGTTGCTACCTTGGAAATACAAAACCCAAGTCACTTCAGACAAAGGGCTGCTGTGCAGGCACAGATCAGTCACAGTGTGGGCCAAACTGGACAGTGTGATTGGAAAGCAGGCAGATAACAACCCTACCTGAAGCCAAGGATGTGATTGGAAGACTGAGTTCCAGGTTCAGTAGTGGCACAATAAGCCCATGTATTTACAGAGGCATGCAAAGATGGCAAACCCACAGTTTTTCTTTGAACACATTATTTTTAGCTTTCATTTTTATACAGAGCTGCTGAAAATTTGATCTGAAGTAAGTAATGCAATTTTGTCCATCTGAGTCTACAACCCATCTAAAACAATTGCCCTACCCTGACTTTGTGATTATTCCAGTTGTTCTGCATTTTGAGGCCTGTTGCTCTGGGGACAACAGCAGCTAGCACCAGTGGGACAGGGAGGTGGGACTACTATGCTGCCATAGTTTTGTTGGAGTGGGTAAAGGGCAATGAGGTAGCAAGGACTTGGAAAAAGGCACAGCAGTCCCAGACATCCCTCAGAGACAGACAGTACCCAGGGACAAAGATTGCCAAGCCCTGCAGCTGGGTGAGTGCCAGGCATCTCTTCCAGGAAAGGGTTTCAATTAGGAGCATCAAGGGTGAAATCTTTTTGGTTTTTAGTAAAGCATAGTATGCTTTGAATAAAATGTTTTGGGTTTAGTGACATTTTTAAGAGCAAGTAACTATACATTCTTTCTAGAACGCAGAACAATTGCATGCAAATGCGCACAAGCTGACACCCCCACAAAACAGGCTTTCAGCTTCTGGAGTTTCTTTTCATTCAAAATCCAGAATGTCTACGAAAATCTTCATTTGGGTTCAAAAACATAGTTTACTGGCTGCAGGTAAAATATAGAGAGTTGAAAAATGCCTGATACAAAGGAAAGAGCATCTTGCAAGATGGAAAATACTCAGGACACTAAACTATTCTCTTTCAATGCACGTATAATACACTGTGCACTCAGGTGGATAAGCTTTAGGTTAGCATGAACACTGCTAACCCTTTTACATGGGTATGGAGAGGCTGACCCTTTAATACAGCAGCCATGATTTATTCACTTGCATTGTACCAGGATGACTCTCAGTGTTCAAATATGCTTTTTTCCACGTATGAGGAATGACATTGTATCAAGGCCAATGCTGAACTATAAACTGATTTCCCTTTCCCTACCCAAACCAGTTTGTGTTATATGTAAATCTAACAATAACAAAGATTCAAAGGTCTATTACTCAGCATCTCTTGATTTCCCTGTTTTATTTTGTGCCCCTTATCGATACTCTTCAGAGCTCAGGGCTGAAGCAACATAATGGGAGCCTGGAGACATTGTCTGCATCTCAACTAGGGTCTTGGCATTTGGTAACAACACCAGGTTGTCTTTTTTTTTCTTTTCAGAGCAAAACAGCTGGTGAGTATTTGAGTGTGTACCAGTGGCAGAGAACTTGTAGTAGGCTGTGACTCCTACTGCAGAAGCAGTTACAAGATGCTAGAACTGAGCAGAGAGGCAAGACAGAACATGACAAAATGCAAAATATGCTTCTTTTCTGTTGGTCAGAAGTTACAGATTTTTCAGAAGGCTCAGGATCTTTTCAGATGGTTTCTTCCACATTATGTACATGTCTTGCATGACTGAACAAAATCTTCCCCTTAACCTGCAGGCTTCTTTCATTTAAGTTTTCTGAAACACCGTGCTATTATAGTGACGGAAGTTAGAGATTATTTAATGATGAATTCGCTGACATGTCAATAATGTTTATCTGATTACTTTGGAGGGTGAAGAGGGACTATAAGAGCTGGAGGGGAAAGCCCTGTTTGTTTCTAATGCCTCAAGAGGTATCGTTTCTGAAAAAAAGAGAGTCTCTGTAGACGAGATATTTTTAGTGGGCTTGGCAGATACATATTCGTAAATGTGCACATCAAATGCACATTAATACATTATTCACTCAGTCATTCAGATGAACTGACACATTTATTTAATCCTCAAAGACGTTATAGTCTAGATCGACAGTACCAATATTAGTGGGAGACTGATAAAAATTGCATATTTGCTTTTCTTACTGTACTTTATATTCCCCTCTAAAGTATTAACGCTTGGCTTTGTTAGTCACATATGAATCCATCTCTTATTCATGCATTACATAACAAACTCTCCACGCTGCAGCTGGTTGATATATCAGATAAATGCAGATTCTGACTTTAAAAAGGTAAAATATAGACAGAACTCTCAAGCCTGTAACTTTGACTCTGAAGCTCATGCACATGCACACCCACATGCAAACCCTAAATATTTGAGTTTCTAAAGGTGCTGCCATTAAATTTCATAAATAGCCTGGGAAGCCCAACTTGAAAAAATTAAATTCCAGTCTTCATGGAACAAAGAACAGTAATTTAAAAGAAATCTAGACTTAGAAAAGAGGATTGAATTATACTAAATGACAGTTTCTCCTGCTTGCTATTGATATGCTTTTTTCTGAAATCATGGACATCGTCTATAGCTACACTGGGATATTATCTAAAATGGTGTCAATCTGGAAGAGCTCAGAAAAGAGAGCACAGCAGCTCCAGATGAACGCTAGCGTTACTGAGTGCCCAGTCAAGTCTCAACAACTCCCTGACACTGATCATTCCAAGTCAGTCCTGAGATGCATAAATTTCTCTGTAACAGACAACATATTCCAAAGCATGTGCAAAACTACCTGCCCACACAGTCATCAAAGTGTACGGTGAACTTTCATAAATCTCCTGTCACTTTTCCTCAGCTCTTTTTTCCTTGGATGGTGAGAGTCACAGAGGATTTTTTTTTCCTTTTAACATTTCACTATTTGATATTACACCAAGGCAGGGTGCTGCCTACATATTGAGTTAGTTTATGCAGTACACTATAAAGTACAAAAATTACATGACAGAAAAGAAAAAAAGAGTTTTTTAATGTCTGCAACCTGAAAAAGAACATGTGAGCAGCAAATACCCGATCGCAATTTTTATTAGGCAATTAGCTGATTGCTTTTGTGAAGTAGTGATAAACTTGAGATACCTGCAGTCAGTTGGTGAGCGTAGGGATTTGGATCCCCACCCATCTCAAGTGCAACAGATTCGTATACCTCAGCTTTGATATTTCCCATGGTTCAGGTTAAAAATCCACACACAATAAACAACTGTTCTGTCTAAATCATTTATTCCTTAAACACCATTGTCAAGGGGTAGCAAAGCATTGCTGAGGAAAATCTATAGAAGAATATTGCCGGATGGATTTGTGCAGAAATGGATAATTAAGTAATGACCAATTAAAATACAATCTGTAAATTTAGTAACATGAAAAACAAATGGTTACAATAGATGTTCATTAGTTTTGCATTTAAAATTGTTCACTCCTAATAACAAACTAGTATATTTTAATCTCAAATCATAATTTACTGTTTGTCTTCTTTTCATCTCTATTAAAAGCTGTATGGCCGTTGACATACATTCACATATCCATTCACATAGCCACTTTCTGAATAACGCTGAAAAAAAATGGGATTTAGTTTCTGCATAAAAACCTATATATAGGAATCTGTGCTTTTCAAAAATGTAAATTTGCAACAGAAAGATATTGCTAAATAGAAGAAAATGAGACTTAAACTATTCTCAGCAAACATCACTGGTAAAGCTTAATTAGTATGTATTTTCACATAATTCAATTAGCCAAAATACATACAAATGCTGGCAGTGCTGTTCCCTGCTCTGGGAGCATCAGTGAAGCTTTAAACAGATCTGAAACAAAATTGCATAAATGGCATGTAAAGCCCTGTGCATACAAAGATACCTTCAGGGTTCTAATAAATTCATGAAACTTTTTAAAGTATGATTTCCTAGCAGGCAATCACTTTTAATTAACAGGATCACCTACAGCAACACATGTCCTTCAAAAACTTACATTATATTTTCTTTTTGAATTTCAAAGTTTCTGTAGTAAAAGTTGAATGGCTGAGTAGCTTAACCTCAAAAGGATTGCAGGCTTTTATGACAGTTATAAACCACTGTGGTGCCTTCTTTATAAGAAGAAAAGATTCTTAACACAACAGAGAAAGAAGGAAATCTCTTTTTAGTCATAGCTAGAAGCAAGCATTTCCTCCAAAGGTCAGAAAACTTTTCCTCAGTTAAAGAATATTTTTAAGGACATTGCAGGCTACTTGTACAAGTAATCTCTGGTAATTTGCTGTATGAATTAAACATGTAATTTCCAATATTTATTATTTTATATACTTCTGAATTTTCTTTTATTTCTCTGAGCTCTCAGTATACAGGTTTGGTAAACATGGGGGTGAACTTGTGAAACTGGCTTCCATAATGAGCTTTACACGAGAGAGAGCAAAGGGAAGCTCACCTCTTTATTAAAATAAAATCATACTAGTTTACTGAGCACATCTTTCAGGGCTGTGTGTTTGAGGTGGTGCTTGCCACTTGCTTAGAAGCACATTTCCATGTTCCCAAGCTGGCTTAATCTTCTTACCTGCAGATTTAAAGTGAAAAATATTCCATATTTTGAGTTGGAAAGAAAATAGCAGGAAAAACATGGTAAAAATGATAGTGCCAAAGACAAAATTTAAAGGGCCAGAGTCCTCTCCGTTCCTCATTTACACGAATCAATCCATTGATATTGGTGCCTGAGAAACTTGAGCAGGATTTGCATAAATGAATTTAGGGAGAAGGATGATAAACAAGGGTACGTTGTGCCTGGTTGGTCCAGGAGGTTTTAGGGGCTGTAATGGCTTGGATGCTGTGTGTCCTCTTAACAGTGACCAATGGTAAATGTATTTTATTTGCTTGATTTTGTGGCTTCCTTCCAGATGACTGTCCATTTAGGACACAGGGAAGGTGGTAGATGCTGAATTTATGTATCTTAGCAGAACAGTCAGCCTCACATCAGTGATATGCACAATGTCTTCTGTGAAAGTATTGGCACATTTTCCTTCGGTGCATTTTCTGACTTGGAGAAGAGATATGGTAAAGCTCTGGGAGTGGAGAGGGGAACAAGCACCCTTGGAGCATTTGAAAGCCTCACTCAAGAATTAGTTCTGAGGCACCGGTGGGCTTCTAAGAGGAGCAAAAGAGTAAAAGGCGTGTTTATGGATCAAACAGCCTTTCTGGCTAAAAGGAGCACAGTGCTTACAGTGCCCCCGTATTTGAAATGAACACGTGAGGACGAAGTCGTACGCCATATAGTACTGGCCGTGCTATAAATGATGGTGCAGTGTACATACCGAGGTGCTCATAATGCCAAGTGTCATTTAGGTGAGTGTGCGCCCTATGCGTGTGCATAGGGACATCTCTGCCATGGAGTGAGTGCCCTGTCACAGCAGGGGCAGGTTCAGCACATCCTCCTGTCTCGGCACGGGGCCTTCTGCAACCTGCAACATGGCGTTTCAGGTCTTTATTGCTCCTTTTCAAATTCTGTCTCTTCAACCAGCCTCTGTCATCGGTAATTATTCTTATAGCTGCCTTCCCACGAATGGCTGTCCCGTCTCTTGTCTGGTGATAGTCTCATCCTGTTTTCAAGCAGAAGCTTACAGGAGATGAACACCCACCGTGCACTTGGGACTTTGGGCAAGTCCTGTCTCTGTGCGTTTGCTTTCTACCTGTTGTCATCTCTTTTGTATGTTAGACTGCCTTTAGAGCAGTGGCTCATTCTTCTGTTGTCGTGCAGCACCTAATAAAGGTTGCTTGTATCTTGACAGAGGCCTCTAGTTTTTACAGAAGACAAAATATAGAGATTTACTCCTAAGAAAAAGATAACATTTCTCTGTATGGAGAATGCTAGTGCTTTATTGTTTGGAAATGCAAATAAAACTTTAGTCTCCAGTTGTGTTATACGCAAACGTTTACTCTACTGACAGTATTTCTAATCAGTTCAATAGATTGAATTTTGCTTTATGTTTGTTGAAATTAATGAGGCTTGCGTACATGTATGCCTGTCTGTCTACTTGTACCACACAAAGTGTAATCCATGTCCGTTATACACTCTGTGTGTGCAGTTGTGTATCTAGTGTTGACATGGATTACTGCATATTTTACTGTAGCCAGCAGCTGGATTATACAGGACAACCACTGGACAATTAAAAAGCATTTAGAAGGACACAGCCACAGCACAATCATCAAGATATACTGAAATAAATTAGCATCATGCAAAGTTAGGCAATGTTTAATTCATAGACTGTGCCTATATTTAGCCATCTTATTATTTGCAATATAATCCATTCATTTATTGAAGGTTAATGCCAAGTTTTTCTCCTGGGTGTTTGGTAGGTGTGTCACAGGTCAGTGTGGCCCTTTTGATTTCCACCTGCTAGATAGACTGAATTTGCTATAAAAACATATATGCTTGTGGGTGGGTGTGCACATGCAAGCCTGCCTGATGTAAGCACACTCAACAAAAGTAGGGAGAATTCTTTAACCAATGTTGAGACACCTTCTGTCATCCCATTTTTCCTGGGAAAGACCACAGACACAAAAGAAATATTAATAGTGGTTTATGAAAGAACAGCGTCACTGCCTTTGTAAAGAGAATGCTGTTGATTTCGCAAACGTACACGTACAGGACAATGACCGAAGAGAAGGTGAATCGCCATTCACTTTTGAGGCACTCCATGAGATGGTGGAGGAAAGTCTCACAGGGTACCATAGAAAGAAATCCTTTGAAAATGATAGGAAATTAGGAAAAGGACTGGGGAAAAGAAGAAAAAGCATCAAAACTGCAGAGTTTGAGTAGAGACATTAAAAGGTGAATGTCCTGAGACCGTACCTGGGAAATAATGTTTGTTCTGGTGCTGATGTGATCAAAAATAGAGCTGGCCTAATTGAATGGAGAATATGAATAGCCTAACCAGGTTGAACAGGGTGAATTAAACTGTTCTGTAGAGTAGCTGGACTGGATTTTGTAGAAATTTAATATATTTTTGACAGGGTTTTGAAGGAATGTGATTTGGAATTAGTGACAAGATTTTGAAGGAGGAATGCTTTTATACAGATCACACTGTCTAGGATATGCCTGGTGCCAATCATTTTGATAGCTAAGCACAAGAGAACCTGATTTTCAAAGGTGCTGAGCACACACATAGATCTTGTTCACTTCACAGGGAATTATTTTTTCATCGTCCTTGACACTTGAAAATCAGGCCCTAGGTTTCTGACCGTTAAGGAACTACAGTGTTACTATAAATGGGGAAGGACAGATCATAAAATCATATATAACGTATATATGGAGAGAAACACTGAGTCTTTTTGGACATGATGAGATCTTTTATTCAGAAGGTAAAGCTCAAGACTGTAGAATTATCTTGGTATCTGCACAGCTTAAAAATGCAGAAGAGGAAAGGCACATCTGTGAAGCTGGCAAGGCAGTGTAGGTCTGACAAAATCTGTATTTCTACGTAATCCGCCAACACTGGGGAAGGACTCAGAAGCAAAGGCTTCACTGGCAATTCAGACTTTTGACTCCAGAGGAAGTCTGCACCCACCTCTTGTGCCTATCTGATTTCCACATCTCTGTTTCACTGCTGTTGGCCGTGTCTTCTATCCTATCTAATCTTACTGGTGCCAGTAGGTTCCCAGCTCCCAGGTTGTTCTTTGTGACCTTTCCGCAAGATATTGGAGAGCGCTGTGTGGTAGGTGGCATTATTGACAGAGTTAATGAATCTCTGAGTGAATGATCATAGCAGCAAAGGGGATCTCCTGCCCATGGTGATTCTTCTCCATGGTTACTCAATTTCTCTGGTGATACCCTTCTGAAGGCAAAGTTTCTGCAGCAGACAGAAGTGTGCAGAGCCCAGTGGGAGAGAGGCAAGGTCTAGAAGAAGACTAATCTATCTGCTTCTGTGTCAGGCTAGAAAATCAGGTGTGGTTTTTAGTACAAAAAACTTCCTTCTGGCCTGGAGACAAAGTGTCAGCAAGCTAAGTAAAGGCTGGGAACAGTCCCTCCAAGTTGGACTTAACTACGCTGGTCAGTTGGGCAATTTGAGAGAAAAGAGTGATGGGTACCTCCAGAGTGGGCAAAGCAGTCGTTTGGTTTCCTTGGACAGAAAGAGAAGTGGGAGGGCTGGGAGACAGGCAGTTGTTGTAGCTGGGCCAGAGAGGACTGGGCATTAACTGACACCAGTCAACACCTACCTGGTGAATCTGTGATTGCTGGTATTCACTGGAGCTACGAGCGCTTCCCCTCCACTTCTCAAAAGTACGTGTTAATACATACATATCAATAGCATTTATTTGTTCACTCCTACGCTTGCAATCAGCATGACTTTAGCTCTTCCATGAGGTTTTGACAACCAGAAACACCCATGCCTCCCCTTTCACTGTATGCTGTTGTGTGAAGTGAGTGAAGTTAAGTTCCTTACTGTTAGTCTGAGAAGGCTCAAGGTGTTGCACCTCTGGTTGGCTTCTTTGCTGTTAAGAGAGTAAAGGATGTGTAGACTTCCATGGAAGCAATCACTCTCAGATCATGTTTGGTTCTTATTTTCTTTTTGAGTCAAGCAAACCTTTTTGTCAGAAAAACCTGACGGGCGTATAGCTACCTCCTCCACAAGGAAGAAGAGAAGAGTTTTAGTGGTTGGAGACTCCTTCCTAAAGGGATCTGAGGGCCCAATATGCAGAGCTGACCCCCATCACAGGGAGGTCTGCAGCCTGCCTGGAGCCCGAATCAGGGATATCACCAGGCAACTCCCCAACCTGGTGAAGGTCACAGACTACTACCCCCTGCTGATCTTCCAGACAGGTGGGGAAGAAGCTGCATCCCGTAGTCTGAGGGGGATGAAGAAAGACTATAAGGCCCTAGGGCGGTTGGTGAAAGAGTCTGGAGCACAAGTTGTTTTCTCCTCCCTCCTTCCATTTTCAGGTGATGACGTGGGATGGAACAGTAGGATTCTCTCTATTAACGCCTGGCTACGAGACTGGTGCTACAGGCAGGGCTTTGGGTTCTTTGATAATGGCTGGTTTTATAAGACAACAGGCGTGACAGTGATACATGGGAAAGGTTTATGTCGTAGGGGCAAAAGGGTTCTGGGACAGGAATTAGCAGGGCTCATTCGGAGAGCTTTAAACTAGATTCGAAGGGGGATGGGGTGGTAGCTGGGCTTGCACCACTGGGGCAACGCTCTAGTGTTGAGGTAGACCAGGAGGCCTCCCATCCCCCTGGGGTGAATTCAGGGGGTGAATCTGGGATGAAACCGGTGTGCCCAGCTCGCTCCCTGAAATGCCTGTACACCAATGCACGCAGCATGGGGAATAAACAGGAGGAGTTAGAAATCCGTGTTCGGTCAGGGGGCTATGATCTAGTGGCAATTACAGAGACTTGGTGGGATGCCTCGCATGACTGGAATGTGGTAATGGATGGCTATGTCCTGTTCAGGAAAGACAGGCCACTAAGGAGAGGTGGTGGAGTTGCTCTTTATGTGAGTGAGCAGCTAGAATGTATTGAGTTCTGTCCAGAGGCGGATCAGGAGCGAGTTGAGAGTTTGTGGGTGCGAATTAAGGGGCAGGCTGGCAGGGGTGATAATGTTGTGGGTGTCTATTACAGGCCACCGGATCAGGATGAGGAGGGTGATGAGGCCTTCTACAGGCAGCTGAGAGCAGTCTCTCAATTACAGGGCCTGGTTGTTGTGGGGGATTTCAACTCCCCTGATATTTGCTGGGAGGCCTACTCAGCCAGCCATCCCCAGTCCAGGAGGTTCCTCCAGTGCATTGATGATAACTTTCTGATGCAAATGGTGGATGAGCCAACTAGGAGAGGAGTGCTGCTGGATCTTATCCTCACTAACAAGGAGGGTCTGGTTGAAGCGGTGAAGGTTGAGGGCAGCCTTGGTTGTAGTGACCATGAGATGGTAGAGTTCAGGATCTCATGTGGCAGGACCAGAATAGCTAGCAGAATCACAACCCTGAACTTCAGGAGGGCCAACTTTGGCCTTTTCAAGCAATTGCTAGGGGAAATCCCATGGGACAGGGTACTAGAAGGTAAGGGGGCCCAAGATAGTTGGTTAGCATTCAAGGACTGCTTCTTCCGAGCTCAAGATCAGAGCATCCCAACAGGTAGGAAGTCAAGGAAGGGTACCAGGAGACCTGCGTGGTTGAACAGGGAACTGCTGGGCAAACTCAAGTGGAAGAAGAGGGTGTACAGATCGTGGAAGGAGGGGCTGGCCACTTGGGAGGAATATAAGTCTGTTGTCAGAGGATGTAGGGAGGCAACTAGGAAAGCTAAGGCCTCCTTGGAATTAAACCTTGCAAGAGAGGTCAAGGACAACAGAAAGGGCTTCTTCAAATACATTGCAGGTAAAGCCAACACTAGAGGCAATGTAGGCCCACTGATGAATGAGGTGGGGGTCCTGGAGACAGAGGATAAAAAGAAGGCGGAGTTACTGAATGCCTTCTTTGCCTCTGTCTATACTGCTGGAGGCTGTCCTGAGGAGCCCCGGACCCCTGAGGCCTCAGAAGAAGTCAGGATAGAGGAGGAATCTGTCTTGGTTGATGAGGGCTGAGTCAGGGACCAATTAAGCAACCTGGATGTCCATAAATCCATGGGCCCTGATGGGATGCACCTGCGGGTGCTGAGGGAGCTGGCGGAAGTCATTGCTAGGCCACTCTCCATCATCTTTGCTAAGTCGTGGGCAACGGGAGAGGTGCCTGAGGACTGGAGGAAAGCGAATGTCACTCCAGTCTTCAAAAAGGGCAGGAAGGAGGACCCGGGAAACTATAGACCAGTCAGCCTCACCTCCATCCCTGGAAAGGTGATGGAGCAACTTGTTCTTGGTGCTGTCTCTAGGCACATTAAGGATAGGGGGATCATTAGGGGCACTCAGCATGGCTTCACCAACGGGAAGTCATGCTCAACCAACTTGATAGCCTTTTATGAGGATGTTACCCGGTGGATAGATGATGGTAAAGCTGTGGATGTGGTCTATCTCGATTTCAGTAAAGCGTTTGACACGGTCTCCCACAGCATCCTCGCAGCTAAACTGGGGAAGTGTGGTCTGGATGATCGGGTAGTGAGGTGGATTGTGAACTGGCTGAAGGAAAGAAGCCAGAGAGTAGCGGTCAGCGGGACAGAGTCCAGTTGGAGGTCTGTGTCTAGCGGAGTTCCGCAAGGGTCGGTTCTGGGACCAGTTCTATTCAATATATTCATTAATGACTTGGATGAGGGATTAGAGTGCGCTGTCAGCAAGTTCGCTGATGACACAAAACTGGGAGGAGTGGCTGAGATGCCGGAAGGCTGCGCAGCCATTCAGAGAGACCTGGACAGGCTGGAGAGTTGGGCGGGGAGAAATTTAATGAAATATAACAAGGGCAAGTGTAGAGTCCTGCATCTGGGCAAGAACAACCCCATGTACCAGTACAAGTTGGGGGCAGACCTGTTGGAGACCAGCGGAGGGGAAAGGGACCTGGGGGTCCTAGTGGACAGCAGGATGACCATGAGCCAGCAGTGTGCCCTTGTGGCCAAGAAGGCCAATGGCATCCTGGGGTGTATTAGAAGGGGTGTGGTCAGCAGGTCGAGAGAGGTTCTCCTACCCCTCTACTCTGCCCTGGTGAGGCCGCATCTGGAATATTGTGTCCAGTTCTGGGCCCCTCAGTTCAAGAAGGACAGGGAACTGCTAGAGAGAGTCCAGCGCAGAGCCACGAAGATGATTAAGGGAGTGGAACATCTCCCTTATGAGGAGAGGCTGAGGGAGCTGGGTCTCTTTAGCTTGGAGAAGAGGAGACTGAGGGGTGACCTCATTAATGTTTATAAATATGTAAAGGGCAAGTGTCAAGAGGATGGAGCCAGGCTCTTCTCAGTGACATCCCTTGACAGGACAAGGGGCAATGGGTGTAAGCTGGAACACAGGAGGTTCCACTTAAATTTGAGGAAAAACTTCTTTACGGTGAGGGTGACTGAACACTGGAACAGGCTGCCCAGAAAGGTTGTGGAGTCTCCTTCTCTGGAGACATTCAAAACCCGCCTGGACGCGTTCCTGTGTGATATGGTCTAGGCAATCCTGCCCCGGCAGGGGGATTGGACTAGATGATCTTTCGAGGTCCCTTCCAATCCCTAACATTCTGTGATTCTGTGATTCTGTGATTCTGTGAAACAATACTGATAAAGTGCTTTCTCCACAAAATAACTGTGGCTACCTCATAACAGAGGTTATCAACCATGGGTGCCATATTCATAGAATCATAGAATCACAGAATGGTTTGGGTTGGAAGGGACCTTAAAGATCATCTAGTTCCAACCCCCCTGCCACAGGCAGGGACACCTTTCCACTAGACCAGGTTGCTCAAAGCCTCATCCAATCTGGCCTTAAACACTGCCAGGGAGGGGGCAGCCACAGCTTCTCTGGGCAACCTGTTCCAGTGTCTCACCACCCTCACAGTAAAGAATTTCTTCCTAATAGCTAATGTAAATCTACCCTCTTTCAGTTTAAAACCATTCACCCTCATCCTATCACTACATGCCCTTGTAAAAAGTCTCTCTCCAGCTTTCCTGTAGGCCCCCTTCAGGTACTGGAAGGCTGCTATAAGGTCTTCCCAGAGCCTTCTCTTCTCCAGGCTGAAGAGCCCCAACTCTCTCAGCCTGTCTTCATAGGAGAAGTGCTCCAGCCCTCTGATCATCTTTGTGGCCCTCCTCTGGACTCGCTCCAACAGCTCTGTGTCCTTCTTACATTGGGGGCCCCAGAGCTGGACGCAGTACTCCAGGTGGGATCTCACGAGAGCGGAGTAAAGGGGCAGAATCACCTCCCTCGACCTGCTGGCCACGCTGCTTTTGATGCAGTCCAGGATACTGTTGGCCTTCTGGGCTGCAAATATTGGCAGACTGCAAAAGGTGGGCTGTACAGATTGCAGGAGAAATGAGTTAAACCCCACATATACTTGTATTCCTATACAACCAACTACATAAATGTGCAAAATGGGTAAAACAAAAATAATAAATGAGCTCAAACTCACTTGTAGCTGTTTATAGTTGTAAACCACTGTGGCAACACTGTGAAGTACAGTCCAAGGACTTTTATTTTTTGCAGAAAGACCAAGTGAAGGCATCCAGTCAAAGGTAACAAATACTGGGGGTCTGCTTGGAAACACTGAAGGGTGTCTATGGCCTCTTCTAGTGGGTACTTAAGAAGACACAAGTAGAGTGCTCTACTCTTACCTCTGCTATGTAACCTTATTAAGTCACTTCACCTCTATGCTTCTCTTTCTGTTGCCACTTTCCATATGTCTTTTTTAGTTGTATTGCTAGTCCTTTGCATGAGAGACCATCTCTTACCTTGAGTTTGTACCGTACCTAGGAGAACTAGGACTTAACCCCATTTGCATCTTCCTGTGTTACTGAATGTAACTGCCATGCCTAGAAGCTTTCACATCAACAGATCTCTGAAGGTTGGAGAAAATACAGCTTTTCTGACTCAGAGTGGAATTATCATTAAAACACAGAAAGGCAAAACAAGTTTTGGGTACTTTTCTGCCCATATTTGCAAATAAATTTAAATTCAGAAAAAAGTAGGCTTCCTTTACTCCTGCTGATTTTCATGAAGCTAGAATGCAGTGGGAATGTTTCTGTCAGTTACACTGGTGCAATCCTCATTCATTTCACCTCCACTAATTTTACTTTTTATGACTTTGTCTGTAGGTTGTAAGGCATTTATCCTTAAGCTTGGTACTTAGACGTAGGCAAAGCTGCAATTCCATCTCCCTTGGGATTTCCATGCTAAGAAGTAGTTCTGTGTCCATCCACCATGAGACAGAGCCTGACCCAGTGTGTTTAAAGCAAATAGATGAGGCAAGTACTCCTGGGCCACATCCTGGAAAGTACTCATTATTTTCTGTGGACTAATGACTTGCCCTGCTGTCATGGGTTATGTTGTTTTGAAGTAGCTGTTGGATTTTGGTTGGCCCCAGGTAGAGAACCTGAAAAAAAAAGGCTCTTTAAGAAAAAAATAATTTTCTTAGGCTTCACCTTATCCCATATTAAGGTGGGCTACATGTTACATACCTCAGAGCAGGGATACAGTAATTAGGAAAATAGATGTCAGTCTGACAGCTGATGCAGGTGGAGGAAGGGAATAGCAGACTGAGGGTGGAAACCATGTTCCCTGCTACAGATTCCAGCACAGAGAAAAAAGATACCGATAGCTGTAGGGCAGGGTACATTTCTAATCAGGATCTAAATCCTAAATGAATGAATGCTAATGAATTATTACTCCTTCCCTATTAATTAACAGTGTGTTTCACAGCACCCTCTAGAGAGCCCAGCCAGAACACTGTTGTGCTATACATGGTTTGTGTAGCTCTCCGCTATCTTGATTATCTCACTATTTTGTAGGGACAAGGGCTTTTTGATGCTTAGACATCAGAGTGCTTGGAAACAGCTGAAATTAGTTGTTACCTCGCTAGACCAGCTGGTTCTGAGGAGAGTGGTGCCCAGTCTTAACTTACAGTTGTCTTGCTTTTTCTGGTTCATCTGAAAATTACTTCAATGTTCAACTTGATTTAATGCTCACAAGAAATGGAGAGTTGGAAAAAATCTGGTAGAAGAGGACTGAGGAACTGAGGAAAGGAATGATTCAGAAATGTTAGCAAGTAACAGGAGGCTGCCTCTCCTCTAAAAACACCTCACTGCAGCAAGGAGAAATACTAAGAAATATTTTAATTTCTACTTGGTTTTGCATGGCTGAGAGCCTGGATATTTAACTTCATGTAGGGAAAAAAGGCTGTGGTGTGTGTGCAAGTATCGGCCACGATGTAGCTGAGCAGCAGTAAAGCTAGTGCATGAATTAAAGTAAAGAACATATAAAAGGAAATAAAAGGATCTGCCTAGAGATCAAATGTGGCATTTGTACAGAACCTTATTCAAAATGGATACAAATGCACCGGTTCCTCAGAATTATAGGTGAATCAAAGGAAAATTACATCCAGGAAGATAAATCAATCGACCAGCAGCCTTACCATGTGAGAGGCAGAGATGCAACTTTGAAGCTTCCCGTATGGCTTGCCAAAAAGCCAGATGTTGCAGGTGGAACAATGTCCTTTCTGGCTTAGCATCTGGTTCCTGTCGTTCTGATCCGTAGAAAAAGGAGATGCGGAAGGATGTGGTAAAAATCATTTTATAACTTCATTTAAGAAAAGAGTCTTTTCTGTTGCTTTTGTAATAAAATCATATTTGAAATGAACATTTTTCTTCAGAGGTAGAGGCTATCACAGACAAAGGAATATGGGATCTCCACTTTTCACTGCAGTGTGCCATCCTGAAACCTGTTAATTCACTTGGAGCTTGAACAACTAATTTCTTGCCCAATAAGAGGTTATGTAGCCCCAAAGGGTAACATAACCCAGAAAAATCATCCTTCTTCACATTTGAGGGGAAGTGTTAACTATTTGTCAGAGCAAGGATTTAGGATTTGTAGCCTCTTGGTTCCATCCTTGGCTCTGTCACCCTCACAGGCATTTTGCAGCCTGAATGTACTCTAGGTTATCCTCACCAGTTAAGGATATAAGTGATCAGCTTTCTTATTGATGTGGATAAAATAATACCAATCCATAAGAAGTCTTAAGATGTTTTTTGTTAGGTGTGAAAGCAGTTCAGACTCTGGCCTCCCACAATCTTGGTAATTCCTGTCTAGTCTTTACTGTTATTTCAGTTTTCCTTGAACAAGATGTATCACCCAGATATATCAAAACAGAAAGCCAACAACATCAGTTGTTCTTCCTTCCTTCCTTCCTTCCTCTCTCATCCTCTCTCTTCCTCTCTGTACATAGTCCATCTCCAATAGGAAGAAAGATGCAGTTGCTATTGTACTGGGGTACCACAAATCCTACTTTGAAGAACTGATTACAATGATTCTCCTTCAATTTACTGCCTTTATGATGAAGTCTCATTGCTATTAAGTAAGTTACTTCAGTTGTGTTCTAATTTATATTGATTGGTTAATTTGTGTTTTTCTCTTAACTTTTCACCACCAATGCTGATTTTGCAGCATGTGAGAGTGGTAACACTGCTGCAAAAAACAAAGACCTGTAGATTTAGGATGTAATGTCAGGTTCACCAAGAGGACATTGCTAAGCAGATCACAAGGCAAATGACAGGAAATACGAGTACAAATGAGTTGATCACTCTGCCAGAATCCAATTTTATGTGGCTGCTGGATCCTTGTGATAGTTTACTGTGAAAGACAGCAGGCACATTTCTTGTCCTTTTCATGATGCACCATACATCAGGCCAACAGCAAAGTCTCTGTTTGAGGTCAGTCTTATTATTTTAAATCACAAACTGTTTTGTATTACTCCAGAAGTTGTAAAAAATATTATTGCTCCAAACACCCCCCATGACCACTGGAAAGGGGATCATGAAACTCCATATATGTAGCCCTGTAGGCAGTGTCACATAAAATATGATATGACATGTTAACATAACAGACACTGACAGGTTATCCAAGTGCTTCCAGCAAGAAGGCAAGTATCTTACTACCACTGGCACATCATTATAGAAATTACCAGTGAGCTATTGTCTACTGTAGGTTTCAGAAGGTGCCTCTGGGGAGAGGAGTGGGGTTTCTGAGAGGAATCAGTTTGTGGGAGCAGATCCCACTGCAACTGGGCCACCAAACAGAGATTAGCAATCAATTAATGCATAACAGTGAGAAAGCTGGTGGCTGGGAGAATCCATGGCAGCACTTGCACAAAACCTTGAAAGGATTTCCTCTTATTATTTCCACATCATGATCACCAGAATCAGACTCATGTTCTGTGAGAAGTACTGCTGAATGCTTGTTGTAATTTCTGAAAGCAATTATTGCAGTTTATATCTGACCTTCTGGCCCTTATAGTTAAAAACAGGTGATATCCAAGGCTTCTGGCAGAGTCTGGGTGCTTTGATTATGTTAGCTCAACCAACTTCCTTGCTTTCTCCTGTGTCTCAAAGGCCAGAGCTTTCTGCTTTACTTTTTCCACTAAATAAAAACGTTTGTGACTAGATCCCTCTGTGTTTGTGCCCTATGGTTATAAAAAAATTTTCCTAGACTTGGCCTCACGTCGTGAGATGAGCCTGGCCAAAAATTTCACATCCAAATTTTCCTGCAAATTGGAGTATTTGTCTCTAATGTGTAATCCTTTTCTTAGGGAGTGAAAACCTAAGTCAGAGGCAATGGAGATAGAGTCAGGCCCTATATTTGGACGTATTCCTCCACTTAAAATCATAGAGAACTATATTTGACACCAGTATTACTCATGAATTTTACCGGTCTGAGAAATTATATACACATGCCTTTTATAACAACATTTGCTCCAATTAAGCATAAATCACAGAATCACAGAATCACAGAATCACAGAATCAGTCAAGTTGGAAGAGACCTCTGGGATCATCAAGTCCAACCATTGCCCTGATACCACCATGTCAACTAGACCATGGCACTAAGTGCCATGTCCAATCTTTTCTTAAACACATCCAGAGATGGTGACTCCACCACCTCCCTGTGCAGACCGTTCCAATGTCTAATAACCCTTTCTGAGAAGAAATTCCTCCTAATGTCCAACCTGAACCTCCCCTGGCAAAGCTTGAGGCTGTGTCCTCTTGTCCTATCGCTAGTTGCCTGGGAGAAGAGGCCGACTCCCACTTCACTACAACCTCCCTTCAGGTAGTTGTAGACTGCAATAAGGTCACCTCTGAGCCTCCTCTTCTCCAGGCTAAACAACCCCAGCTCCCTCAGCCGTTCCTCATAGGTCATACCCTCCAGACCCTTCACCAGCTTGGTCGCCCTCCTCTGGACTCACTCCAACACCTCAACATCTTTCATAGATGAGTTCTTGTGTGTTTGTGGTTTTTTTTTTTTTCTGAAAGCAGTTGGTTGATATAATCTTGGCTGATTTTTCAATGTGGCATGTAAAGATTAATTTAAAACTTGGTATGAAATTCTTTCAGGGTAATATGCCAGTCTGGCTTAGTAAGGCTTGTATTTATCAGGAAACTTCTACAAGTTCTAAGATAGAGAGGTGGTGGGGAACTGAAGCTATGCAGTAACGTTTTATAGCAAAAAGAAAAGGGCAGTTATGCTTTTCTGTTCAGGAAGTCATTCCAGTTTAGTGTTAAGAGAGTTGCACATGTTGCTGCCTTCTGGCTTCTCATGCTTTCCTTTTCCCACCTGCCAGACACTCATTCACTTTGTGCTTCTCTTACCCCCTTCCATCATCCTGCAGTCCCTTCATGCCTGCTGCTGGGCCAGAGCTTCTGCATGTACCCCATTCCCCAGATACCTGAGTCTGCAGCTCTGCAACTCTCCCTTCTTATTGTACCAGGAGCTTATAGTACTGAATAAAACGGGGCTGGGCAGGGGCTTGAGCACTCATATGTGACTATATTGTTCAATTCTCAGCAGACTTCTTGGCATGGTTTTAGCTGACAGCCACTAGCACTCACCCGGACAGTGCCATAGTTCCCCGGCATTAGCCAGGGACGAGTCCCAGTAGGCAATTTGAACGCAGCCACCCTGTTTTGGGGGAAAGCAAATTGATGTATATGGGCACCAGCCATTTCATTCCACTCGGCTTCTGTACAGAAACATCTAGGGCCTGTTTTATTTAGTCATACTGATACAGCATGTGTGTCCATTCTCCCTCCCTCCCTTCCCAGCCCTGCTATGCTATTTTGAAGGCCTCATGTGTCTCGCCCCTATGCTATCTACTGCTGTCTTTTCACAAATATCTGTTTTAGGCTGTGTTATTAATACTTCTGAGTGCTCAAAAATCATAAGATGCTGCAGCACAGAGAATTATGTCATTGGCTTAAATATTGGAAGATTAAAAATAATACCTTTTAGGCTCCTTTTATTACCTCTGAGGGATTTTTTGGCAGGAGAGGAAAGGTTTTAGGACATATTCTGGTCATGCTTCCAAGCTTTCCTCTGCATCATTGGTGGAAATTACCTTTTTATTATTAAATGAGAGTAGAGATTCTCAGCAAATCATATGATCCCAGGAGTAGGGGCTTTAAGACTGATACAGTTGGCAACAGTAATTCAGAATAGAGGGATATCATTAGCATTAGCTCCAGTCTTCCAGTTGTCAGAGCTAGATGGAAGGGGTCTTGGCCCTAAAGCTAACTTTACCCAGAACTCCCAGGAACATACCAACGTAAACACAGGTTTAGGCTATGTTTACATGGCACAGTGCATTGCCATGTAGAGAAACCACATTTTTTCGATTAGAGATAGTTTGGGTATCATCATACGGCACTATATTTGTTCACTGCAGATATACTCATTACCTTCTTTCAGCCTCTGCCAGAGTTTTCCTTGTGTGTGATAATGAAGGGGTCCCTTTGTTCCATGTTTGCTGCTGCTGCAGAGGGTAATGGACCATGTTCAGGCAAGCCTGCTGCACTGACCTCCAGTGCAACTCCCAACATACTTGAAAAATAAATGGCCAAATACATTTAAACATCAAAGCATTTATTTGGGAGCTTAAACTTTATGCTCCTGTTTTGAAAATTTAAAACTTTTATACAGCAGTTAGGAAAAAATATGGTTGCATTTGTGCTCTTATTAGTGGACACTGAAATATTTTTCCCATTTGGTTATCATTAGAGTGAATCCGCATAAATGATTTCAAAGCTTAGAGGCACAGTTTCTCACCCATGTGAATGGTCCAACCGTAAAACTTGATATTGAAAACAGAAGAGAGTTACTGGATGTTGATCTTCTCAAATATACTCTAGAAAACAAAGAAAACTGTTCAGATAGACTTGTGAAGCTTAACGCCTGATATCTGGAAAAGACCACACATAAACACATATGTAGACACAAATAAAAGGAAATCAGCAATAAGCAGGGAATAGCACCTTTCTCTCTTCAAATAAACGGTTCCATCTGAGCTATAGCAGCTTACTGAACCATGAAGGTAGTGAAGCAGGGCACATAATTTATGTTTCAGGCCATTAGAATGAATTGAGTCTCCACAACTTTATATAAAAATCATCCCTTTAGCTCCATTTAAGCTATATGCTTGGCCTGAGTGAATGCAAACAAGATCTCCAGCAAACAGCATTTTCTTAAAGCAATAAATACTCTCACGGTCTTAATTTTAGTGATGGTTTCTTAAATGATGCTTTCAGGTCTCAGGAGAATGTAAATGGCATGAAATGCAGTAAGGACAACTGCAAGAAGTCCCTACAGCAAGTAATGAGAAACAACGGCTGCTTCTCCCAGGGAGTGGACTAAATCATCAGACCTGCAGAAAAAGTGGACCTTGCACTCCCACCGGTAATTCCCACCTCTCTTTCTTCTTCAGAAACAGAAGCATAGATGTAGCACAAGTAGCCTAACGTGATCCTAGTTGCTCAGGGTCTGATCTAGCTACCTAAATAAATGCATAAGCACCTCTTTGCTCTCACTCTTTTCAGTGGATAAGAGGTCACCCCCGTGGGTGAGCTCGTTTAGATGCTGTGCTGCTTTTTTTCATCCTGACACCGATATTATTCCTTACTTAGACTACAGTGTTAGTCACTTTTGTATATTTACAGACCATAGCCACAGTCCTTCCTGATGCACTATAAAAAATAATTAGGCTTTAATTTTGCCACATTTTTCACAATGGCTGCTGATTCTTGTGACGAGATTTTCCTTAAGGCTATCCTTGGTGAGATGTTTGGTGAGGGACAGTAATATCGATATTGTTTTTCTTGTTAAAAATATTCCTGTGGCTGTGGTGTATCCAGGTGGCACTTGTGAGTGTGCAGAGCCCTCCTGGTGTTTGGGGGGTCATATTAGAGGGGGCGGCCAACACTGGCATAGTGCAGGCTAGTGGCAAGAGCAGCAGAGTAAGACTTTTTAAGGGTCTACTTCTGTTTTCTCAAGGATTTGCTGGTGTAGTCAAAAACACTTATCCCGAGTGTCGTTTTGCCTGTGTGCAAAAGGCTTGTCTTGCAGAGTGTTCTGAAAATTAAACCTATTTACACACATTGTGGGATCCTGGGAAGGAAGATGCTGGAGATGTGTAAGGTATTAATTACACTGTGCTAGTTGGCTGTCCTCTATAGAAGTAGCATCACCCGCTAAGAGTAGATCATGCAAAGATACCTCAGAATTACCAAACAGCAGGAGATATTTGCCACACAATTTCACTAAGAAAGGTGTGACTCTGGTGTGTGGGATGATGTAGTGAAAGCTTGCATGGTCCCCCATGGCATGAGAAATAAATGCCTTAGCCTAAAATTGTGACTTCAGATTAAAGTGCCACATGCAGTTATTTGGTTTCAAAAGTTACTCAGAATGAAAACACATTTATTAGAGTAAGTGTAATCTATATCTGATAAATGGGAACACATCTGGTCCATATCCCTGATACAAACCCCTCAGTATTAATTATATTGATGGTTAAAGCTGAGGAGTGAGTTGAACATTATTTATAGTGATCTTTGCTAAGTAAATAATTTTAAAAATGGCTTTCTAAATGTAACGTTTCCCTTTTAAGAAGCCCTACAGAATTAAAGAGGCTTTACAATGGAACATGAAACATATTGCAGAGGGAGAGACAGAAGCTTGCTTGATTAATGCGCACGATTATCAGCGATGCAAATCACTTTCACTTATTAAGTCTTGTTTAATATCCTAATGAAGGCTTCCCGAGCAGATTTGATAATTCCAGAGAAAGTGACTGTGAACTAATGCCCTTTCAGCATGTTGAGAATGAGCAGTGCTATAAAGAAAACCTCATTTACTATAATTCCCACCAAATGTGGTATCCTTTTCTAGACTCCTACCTCACAGCAGGAGACAATTAACCTTTTCGGTGCCAGAAGTGATTCCCAACATGTTCCAGCTGTGAAGGCCAGCAGGTCAGGCATGAATGAAGTTTACCTTCCGCTTTTGGTCTGAAAAACCACAATTATGCAAACATGTCAAGAAAGCCCTGAGCAACTCTGGGCTTTCACGTGGGTTCTGTCAGCACGTGCACATGTGCTTCTTACCTTAGAGAGAAGGGGTCTGCAGCAATTCAACAAAGCAGCGTGCCTCTCACAGGGACTGCTGCATACAGCTCAAATTAATTTAAAGCAGATCTTTCTGAATGCACCACAACAGCCCGGAAGATTCCCTTGCTGAATATCTGGGTAATTAAACTCTTGTCGCTTCTAAGCCTGTAACAGTCATATTAGAGTAGCTGTGATGGTCTAATGATAGATGAGAGTCCAGGTGTGTTGTGGGAAGTCATGCCTTTTTTCCATAGACCTTGCATGACTTCTAAATTTGGAAGTGGTGGGAAGTGATGGAAAATGGCACATTTTCCCTTTTCCTCCCTTGACCCTGTCCACACAAGGTATGACTTAACATTACCAAACTGTTCCAGCGTGTTAGGATGGCCACACCTATGCACAGAGAAACGAGCCGTTAATGCAATGAGTTGGAAAGCCCTTTACATGCGGTGTGAAATGCGAGCCTGCGTGTTCAACTCCAGAGCTGTAAGCTTTGCGTTAAACCATGGCCTTTCCCAGACAGAGCTGCAATCCGGTCCTTTGCAGTTTCAGAGATTTACAGATTCCCTCTTTAATTTAAAAGAACAAAAACAATGTCAAAGATACAAAGAAATAGCTTTGATGAAAAAAAAAGTGATTTCACCTTGTGCTTATCTGGAGATTTTCTAGGAAAAACAAGACTCATAGTTAGATTTGTTTTTAAAACAACCAGTCCCCTGGGAAGGAAGCACCTGAGGGGGAGAAATTGAAAGGCAGCAAACCCTTAAGAATTTTGTGAACATTTTTATTAGATCTGTATTAGGGCAAGAAATATGGATTGGACTGCGCGTTTGTAGACATGTTCAGGAAACACGTTTTCTAATCCACATACTCATATAGGACAGGCTTTTAATATAGATTTATAATAAATACAGTTTGGTGGTACACATCTCCCACATGACTGAGAGCTGTCATACAAAATGAGAATGTAGGACTGGATTTGTATTTTTATTTCTGGGTATAATGAATTGAGAACAGCATTTCAGATAACTATAGGTGACATGATGGATCTCGAAGGGATAATCACATTTCAGCTGCTAATACAGTAACAGCAGTAAAAATAAAGATACTTTAAGAGCTTTCTTTGTTAAAAATAAAAGGCACCCAAGCTGTGTCAGTGTCAAATTGAGAAGGGCTTTCACCCTTCTGAAACTATGTAAAGGCAAATAATTATTGCAGTCCATCAAGGAATCTCTCACGAGGAAAACATTTCAGTATATAGCTACATCATATGTTGAATTTAAACCTAGAAAGGAGTTGTGGCTGAAAAGCCCACGTGTGCTACAAGAGTGAAGAAAATGTACATTTGTTGTTGACTTTGAGGTATCAGCTGAGATAGATAGATAGACTGAACCGCTGTTGTCAAAAAACTGTTATACATATGTTTGTTGCTGTACACGCTGGTGACATCCAAGTCCTGTGTTCACATGAGAGAACTTTGTGGTTTGGAATTCCTCAAGACTTCAGCCAGAACAGATGTCACGTAAAAAACATCTAATGTCAGGTCAAAGGAGAGACGTTGCTCCAAGTCCTCTTGTCATATAAATGAAAATAGAACATTTAAGTAGAACAAAAAATATGAGATGTTTTAGTCAGTTTTGCTTCAAAGAGTGTGAAACAGCTGCTTTTTCCTTTTTTCTTTGATAAGACAGTGTTTCAAAACAAGAGTTGTCATGAGAAATAAAAAAAGATGATACCCAAGCCAGTTCTTAGCCCTTGAAAAATGTTACTATACAAAAAAAAGCCACATTCTTTTCAGACAGCCTACCTCTTGAAAACTTTCCAATGGAGCTGTTGCATGTGCACTGGCAGAAATAGAATGAGAATAGCCATAGAGATATGTACAACATAGAGGCTACAAAGACATAACTGGAATAACAGAGGGGAAACTAGGGAGGAAATGAAGCTGAGGAGTGGAAGACTAAATACATTTGGGGTCAAATCGTACGTACTAGTGTTATTCGGTTCTTAGATAATAGGCATAGGGACATGCATTGCTAATTCTCATTAGCAGTTGGCCCTGAGGCTGTGACTGTCCCTCTCTGTTATCGACATTTTCTTGTCTTTGTAACCTCTGTGTTACTGTAGTGTAATTGGCTTGAGTAAACCCCTAAAAATCCCTGAAGTAAGTAGTATCACTGCATGCTTGTGTGCCTCTGAATGCGGTATCCAAGGTGGGGTGCAGGCTTTATGATAGATACAGGTGCATCCAAAAACGTCTTTCCGCCTGCCTTGGGACAGCCTGTCTGCTGGATCCAGCCTCTTTGGAGCTCCTGGGAGCTAAACTCCCTAAAGCTAGTAGCATATTATTTTAGTTGAAGTTCTCCATCATGCCTGCTCTCACAACCAGTGTGGCCACATCTGAGGGGGTTGTAGTGTGCGCTGACAACTCTACTGTTTTGATCAAGCTGTTGATTGACTGCGCAGCAATTTCTGGAGGATACAGCCAGGTCTACTCTGGGGAGATGCAGTGTAGCTGGCGTGCTTCAGCTAACTCAGTGTTCAATGCAGTTTTGTTCTCAATATGGACAGTCACGTATGAAATGTGCTAACTTTTAGTGGTTGTTTTATAAATTAAACATACATCTTGAGGGAAATAGAGGTATGAGGCAACTCTTCCTACCTGCTGAATTGTTTGTCCAATATTGAAATTTATTAACGTTCATATGCCAACACCTAATTTTTTGGAGGCGGTCCTGTCTAGATAGATAGGCTTTCTCTTTTCCTTGTTCTTTACCTTCTTACTAGAGGCACAAAAGGGCATTTCCCTCTAAGCTGCTGTCATTCACATGGCCTGTATAATAAAAAGGGCTGTCTGGAAGGGTGCTCCTGAAGGACATGTATCTGTTTCCCAACCCCAGGCATTTAACATATTTAAACATCACAGAAAACTACACCTTTAGCATTTAGTACCCGCTGCCAGCAGTCATTAGTAAGCAAGTGAAACACAACACTGAAAAATATCCTAGTTTTATGTTCCACAAAGCCATGAAATAATAAACTCCCCTCCCCCTGATTCCAATGAAGTACTTACGTAATCACTAAAGAATAATTTCCTTTGGAGGTAGCAAGTTGTTTGTAAGGGGTAGCAATAAATATGAACCTCCCGTAGATCACTGTTTCTAAGTTGCTGAGTGACTTAAAAGTATTGATGGCCACCGGTCTCCTTCCAAAGTAGGCAAGTGGCCCTGCTGCAGAAATTACTATCATAACTGACATCCATCCCAATTACACAAGAAGAGAGGCCTTGAGCTAAGGGACATGGACTCCAAATTACTCCTTTAGCTACAGAGGTGTTTCCTGTCTGTCCAGATTAAGGCAGTGTTGGGATGTTGTAGAGAAATCACCAATCGTTCTGTACAATTTGGGTGAATAAAGAAAAGAAAGGAGTCTCCATGGATACTAATCCACCATCTCTTATAATACTAACCACATTGTTCCTTTCTTTCTTTTTTACTTTTATGAATATACTATACTTTTGCATATTTTCAGTTCAGCAACACTTTGTGTTTTAAAGCTTAGTGTGCCCAAACAGATGACCACACTATGTTGTCCAGCAGAGACTGGCTCTTCTTGTCCTCTTTTAGTACGAAACCATATAAGCATCTCCCTCCTGGACAGCACCAGCTTTTAGTAACTATGAATATTTAGGAAGATTTTGCTCCAGTCACTACCCTTTGCAAACTAAAATCTCATCTAATTCACTGAAAAACAGAGTGAAACATCGATTGCTTCGAAGTAAATGTACCCTTGACCTTAGCATGCCCAAGATTGTACATAGGCTGTTTATAAATACATGAGTTTGTTATTAATAATCCCAGCCTATTTGCTACAGAGGCTGAAATAAATCAGTGGTGAGGCACTAGATGATAATGATATGTATACATACAGATAAACTAATTTCCAGAGATTAAAGGAGAGTAAATTTCCTAGATGAACTGTAAATTTCACCACCCACCTGTGGGGTGTGTAAATATAGATATTGGGTGGGAAGCAGGTTTTGTTTTACTACTGACGTGATGCAGTGATGAACTCTGACATGTTGCTGACTGTGGTTACTTGATAAGTGTAAGATGTGAAAAGCCAGCAATAACACTAGATGGTATCAGATCTCTAAAATAATATGTGTTTGAAGGTGTTAGGTATAAATATGGCAGTACAAAAATAAAAACAGACAAAAGTATAGTTCATTCATGGGGGGAAAGAAACATCAGAGGAAACAGATCTTTCTTTTTCTGTAGACTTTTAACAAGGAAATTGACCACTAAAAAACAACAACTTTAAAATTATGTTTAATATTCTGGTGAAGCCAAGTGATGTGCTGCCAGAATTTTAACAGGAAAAGCTTCTGAGAAGTGCTCATCCTTAGCTGCTGACCCTCGTGATGCCAACTGAGTAAGACCATTCTCTCCCCATCTTTGCCTCACAGACCAGCAGTTACCTGTCCTCCTTCCTTACCTCCCACTGTCTTCGTTGCTACTGCCTGTGCTGCAGCTGCCCCCTGCAACCAGACTAGGACTGTACCTAAACAGAGAGTGGTGTTGGCCAGGGCTCACTCACTTCTGTTGGTTCTGAAGGCATGTGAAAAAAGTTGTAAAAAATACTTAACTAAAAAATTTAAGTAAAATAACATCTTTATGTTTTACCTTGAATCATCAGACTACATGGAACCATTTTTTACTGACCCAAATCTGTAAAGCCTTATTCGGGCCAAATCACTCTTGATTACTTGTTTAACCAGGTGTCTAGAGAGCATGTTTGATGGCCTCATGTCATTCAAGCCAAGATTCCTCCAAGTGTTTATGTGTTCACCTGCCTTCCCTTGCCATCTAGATACCTTATGAGAGGATTTTCTAGTTCCTTCCGGCCTTGGATTGACCAGCATGATATGCTGTTACTTTTCTGCATTATGTTCTGGAGCTTCCAAATTCTTTCACTGGAGTAAGTCATCATGTTCAGGATTTCTTTGCTCCAAAAACCCCAGATTTCTTGGATTCTCAAAAATGTGTGGCATGACTTAGAGCTTCAGACCCAGAGCAGAAGGAATACATCTGTTCCTCCATCAAGAGACTACATTATGCAGAGAAGCGAAACTGGGTCAAATTTCTGGGCACTGTAAATTTGAGCAGCTTCTTTGAAATAAATGGACTTAGACCAATTAACGCCAGCTAAGGATCTGCTTTGCCGAATTCCTGTTGAGTGTGAGAGGGCTGTGTAATGAGACTCAGTGGAGAAGGGACTGTAAAGGAAGGGATCTAAATTAGTGACGGCCAACCCATCTACATTGCTGAAAATTGTTCTAGCTGATAATACAGTTGTTAAGATCAAAGACAGGACAAGCAGGATATATCACAAATGCTTCTGGCCTGGAGAATCCTAGGGAAGAACTGTAGGCTTCCCATCTCCACAGTTCTCTGCAGCTGCCTTTGCCCCGGTTATGGTGCTGGAAGTCCCTCTTATTTCTTACAAGCAATGCCTGTGCTTTCTTCTGCCCTCTCTTTCATTGCTTCATATAGAAAGGAGCATGAGCATTTCCCTCTCTCCTCATCTCCACTGAATTTGCTCTCCCTAATGGCAAAGCCACAGGGGTATAAGGGAGCATGGATGCTGTGTGGACTCTGGGGAGGTCAGGCCAAGATGTTTGGTGGTAAACATGGATTACAGGGATCTCAGGTTACTATGTTGGACATCTTAAAAATATCCTGATTATCAGAAAGTGCTTAGTATTTTCTGGAAAAAGAGTTCCTTTAAAATGCTTCTGGTTGAGCACCCAAGAGCAGAAGGAATTTTGTAAAGGGTTGGCCTCCTTGTCTTGCGCTGGTGTGAACAACTGCTCCTAGAGCTCAGCTGGGGCAGGTGGTGCCAGGAGGCAGTACTGGGAAGCTCTCCACACAGGAAGCTCAACATAAAAGCAAAGGCTGAACAGGTGAGTAATAAAAAACAAGGCAAGCCCATGTGCCTTGCAAATAGCAGTACCAAAAGGTTACGGCCATTTCACGTTAAAGTTACCTTCTCTGAATCAGAGACCTCATTCAGGATGTATATGAACCATTACCTGGAGTATGGACACGGAAGGGAATAGAAAAGGGAAAGTTCCCATATCGAATGCCATCTTGTTGCTTTGACCAGTCACCTTTTAAATATTTATGTTTTATTTTTATCTGCGTATTAGTGAGACATTATTTGTGCACAGGCTGTTAAAAACAGTTCTAAGGGAAACACACTTCCAGCTGGTTTCCTCCTGTTTTCCATCTGCTGTGTGTATGTGTCTTTGGAGGCATTTAACTGTTTCTTGTCATGGTAATTGGTATTTTTTCAGTAGTGAAGGTGGGAGGGGTGGAGGAGAGAAACCCTAAGGCATCTGTGTTTGTGCTCAGTTGATCTAAAAGAGATTATCCTGGTTATTTCCCAATAAACATTTATGTGCTTTAAAAAAGATGGGGTGGGACAGGGGAAGGGTATCAAACATCAAGTAACATTAAGTTTTTAAGAGTTAACTTCCCTAAATTGTATCTTTGTATTCGTCTATTTATGCATTGCTACTCTTTCCCTATTTAATCTTAAATATGTAAATCCTCAATTTATCTGGAATTACTTAGTGAAAGGCTGATGTGTGAGTGTGGCAGATTATAATATTCCATCGCCACCCCTGATCCTCTTTACCTCTTATTCTTTTCATAGCAGATCAAAAAAAGCTGTATGCGTGCCACAAGCATATATTATTTTAAGAGACTTGGACTTAGAAATTGATTTCCTTGATGAGAAAAGGAAAAGTCTCCTTCTGACCTGAAGGGTCACTTCATAATCCTGTCACTCTACATCAAAAAAGCTTTTTTTTTTTTTTCTTTTAGTAGAAGATGAGAATATTTCTGAAAAGGAATTAATTTTTCAGATACAGTGAAAACGATGACTTAAAGAGACTTAGCAGATGATAGAGGGCTGTCCTATTCAGAATACATCTCCTGTGATTAGAACAAGCTCTGAATATATTTTAGGGTCAGGCAGTTTTAGATGGAGATTGGGATTTGTACTTTGGGATGAAACTGATCTTATATTTTTATCAAAGTGCTTAAGGTTTAAGCTGTAGTCTTCCCTTTTTTTGCAAAGGGATTTCACTGATTTTTATAATGGGGATTGGTGCAAGCAGCCAATAATTTCTATGTATGGATTTTAGTTAATAGGATGTTTGAAATGAAATTACTTTCATCACCAATAATTAGGTTCAGCTGCTAATACTTTTTTCATAGTACTCTTCTTAACAGAAAACACCTGATACCAATGTGGACTTTCATAATCTATTTTATTTATGTAATTACTGAATATGTCTTCAGGAAATTCCTTTAAACCATATGATGAAAAAACAGCAGTCCCAAATGTTGTTATGCATTAATAGCATGCTGCTGATGTATGTATGCACAATACACACAGGTACATATATGTACGTCTGATCATGTGTGGAGATGTGTGAAATGCTGGCTTTATATATATATATTTTAAAAAACATTATGAGATACACAATATATGACACAAGTTAAGGTATATAATATAATGTATAAAGCATAATATACAATAATATATAATTTAATATTTAGTAAATATATTTTAGTGTATATATTATTAGTATATATATTACATTGTATATTATATCTATGTAACCAGTTGATAATTATATCATAGGAGTAGTCAAAAGCTGTGAACAAGAGGCTCAAAACATTTTAAACAGCTTAAAAGCTTTTGTGCAAGTGCACTGTAAAAATGGAAGGTTACTGCTCTGAAGACCTTACAATTATAATTTGTTTATGTAGTGATAATTATTGTATGATACTGTATATCTTTAACATAAGGTATATAAAGAGAAATGCAAATTCCCTTTCTGCAGATAAATTGGCTATTGTCTGGACGATCTGTTAGTTGTTCTAACTGCTGGTCTGAAGGCAGCAGCAAAATATTGCCCGCTGGTAAAACTGTTCTTGTGATGACGGCATGAGGTCCTAAAGCAAAAGCCATTATTGAATAAGTAAAGAGATTTTTTATACTTGAGAACTATTCTACCAGGAGAATTTTTCTTGTTTTGCTAGGCTTTTTAAAAATAATAATTTATGAGTATTTTGTGAAGGCTGCTAGCTCGCGTTACTGGCTGCGTTTGGAGATCGGCAGAGAGCTGTATCGCGTCGAAGAGCTGCAAAGCCAAAGTAAATCTGTGGCGTGAGCTCTCGCCAGTGATTCCTGTACGAGTCTGGCCCCTAAATGCTGATGATAGCTTCAAATTGTAACCAGAGGATCCTGACTGCTAACTGGGGTTGAATTGAAAAGCAAGGGTTTAGTCTAATAATCTAGTTTAGATCTGATACTCCCACAGGAATCTGGCGAGAGGAGCTGATACTTTTAATCACGTTCACTGTGTTCAAGGTAGCAGAGATCTGTGACGATTTTGGAAATGTGGGCTTTGTGAAAAAGCCCTAATTTGAATCTAAGGACTGAGTCTGTATCTAAACCAGATAATACAGCCTTTACTAAGAGTGTATTTGCATGAGTTGTATTTTCTGAACCTTAGAAATATAACTGTAAATCTCTGAGTAATAAGGAGAACTAAAATGCAGGGAAGTTGTGAGCTCCTCCAGGGCAAAACAGGAAACAGGAAAAATGATACTTTCACCCAGGGAAACTCGAAAGCTGGACGTGCCCAGGTACCTGCTTGGGGAAAGAAGCATTCAAAACGGGGAGTCTGGGGGCAGCTTCCCACTCTCAACCATGTCCTACCGAGCTGTTCCAAAGGCAGAGCTACGTCTGCTTAATGGATGACAGAAAAGAAAAATCCCTGGGTGAAAACTGTTTGCTTTCCTACTCTGGGATAAATTCAGGAAGTTCAGGTTGCTTACTTCGATGCAGTCGCTTGCAGTTATTTTTAATTTCACGAGTGCTAGGTGCAGTCTGATTTGAAGTACTCCCGTAGGCTGGGGTACGGCCCCTTTCCCCCTCGCCGGAGCCCCCCCATCTCAGGGCTCCTTTATTCGGGATGTCAGCGCGCACCCATCACCATGGCACTCACGTGCCCTCCGACAGCACGCCGAACAACGCGACTAGCATCTGTCGGGGCCGCGCGTCCTTTCTTCCACAGCCGCCCCTGAACTCGATCCACCCTGCCCTCTGCCTGACCTCTTCCCAAAGCCTTTCGCTCCCCGCAGCCCGGGTGCCCTGGCTCAGCTCTGCTTTTCAAACTATCGCCCTTGGAAGTGCCTCCCCACCCTCTGCATCGGCTGCGAGACGGAGCCAGCAAGGAGCAATCTTGCCACGTGAACTTCCCTTTGTTTTTCTTCGCGCTTAAGACGGACCGTCTCCCTAGTAACTTTTGTGGCACTATATGTGAAGGAGCTCATTATGCAAAACATACATTTTCCTCCCTGCTAAAACTTCCCAGGGTGTTGCTCAGAGCGTTTCAGCGGCTGCATGTTGTACGGCGATAACAACTCCGCCACAACGCTCCGTTTATCAGCTTGTACATCACTGCCGTAGAGCGGCTCTAAAGATTGCTGAAATACAGACTTACTGCATTTGATCCCAGCAGAAGCTGGATGCGGCTGCTCTCCGAGCCAGATCTCAGAGCCGAGCCTTCAGAGCTCCTGTACCTATATTTGATCAAGGATGCTAAACCCCCAAGTATGATGTATAAATATTGAAACGTATTGCGAAAATAAACCCCCCCACACCTCTCAGGACTGAGAAGTCTAATGGCTGGAAGCGGTACGGTAGTACAGGGTTTTCCTATTGTCTCAGCAGAGGGGAAAAGTTGACTTTGAGAATGATTTGCACATACCAGTTCCCTGAAAAGAAAAATGCGAGGCCAGTTCCATAGTTTCCAAATGAAATCTAACCTTCAGCCAAAAATTGAGCTGTCCAGGTTGACAACATTCAGGAAACTGTGCTTTTCTGGAGAGATGACTGCAGTGGCAAAGATAAACCGGCAGGAAGGTTTCTTTGGAATGATATGAATTTAATGAATCATATCCACATTAAAAAATTCCCAGCTGGTCTTAAATTTCAGGGAGATTTAAGTGATAAAAGATATTTTCCCTGTCCCTTTAGATGTGTATTAGAGATGAGAGGCCTTAGATAAGCCCTCCTGGGAATCAAGCTTTCCTTTTTCTTTAATTTGTTTTAAAGAAAGAAAAGAGCCGGGCATGCTTCTGAGCCTCAGATGGGTATAATTAGTTATTTGCTATTACTGGACTTTTAAAGTTGTCTACTCCCACTCTTTTTATATTAAATAATTTTCTTTTTTTTTAAACACAGGCTAACGACAAACTACATGGCACAACCCCCCCCCCCAAAAAAAAAAAAAAGAGCTGTACTCATTTGCCTTCCCCTTTCCAACATCCTTGTGCGGGGTGCATCCTATCCCCTATTAACATATTGATTTATTTAAATTAAAAATAATGATCTCCTTTCCCCTCTCCTCCTCCTCCCAGCAGCAGAGTCTGTCTCTGATCCTTATTAACAAATTGATTGCAGTATTGGTGTCAGTATGGCTCATTTAGTAGCTCTTTTGCCTAAGGTCCAGAAGGTTGGAGGAGGGAACAGCTTCCACACGTAGATGCTGGCCCTTCTCCAAGGCTGACACTGCTCGGGTGGAAGGGACAGCTGCTAGAGACAGCACCGAGACACTTAGCGGGGCCCCCTTTTGCATGGTGACGGTCTGGCTGGAAGTGGGAAACCCCATAGCAACTCTTTAAAGTGGGTGTGAGAAGAGCATCACCACCCTGCCCCACATGTATCCTCCTGACCTCCTGCATGGGCGAGGAGCCTTGCTGGTCCCAGCCCCTCCAGTCCCCCGGCCCTTGCTGGATATAAGATGGCAGCTGTGCGATGCTTGCCTTGAGGATATCGCTGTGAGCTTGATGATATCGCAAGCCCTAAAAATACCATGTAAACCTCAGCTGCCTTATGTCTGTTGAAAACAAAGCATCAAAATGTGTTTTGGTCTTCTTTGCCCACGTCCTCGTTCCCTGGTTTTAGGGACTGCTCTGTTCCAAGTCCAGGGAAATGCATGAAGGGCTCCCGGTCAGTTCTTCCTTGTCAGCACAGTGCGGGCGTCCCATTAACAAACAGAAGCCACGGGGCTGGAAAGGTCAGCAGCCGTGGATGAAAAGCTACATCAGGATCTACTTGCTTACCAGCCTTTTTTGTCCCTGGCATTTAGCTGCTCACACCATGCTTGCAGCAGATACTGCTGAAGGGTGGGATGTGCCTGCTCTGTAGCCCCACAGCCCTGCCAGGTAGTGTCCGGGAACATGCTCGCTTATGTGAACTCTGTCTTAATGACTTTGGGGGAATTTTGTTTGTCTCCTCTGACCTCTGTCGACTATTGGTCTGGTGACTGGCTCTCCTAATTCTACATAATGCTTGCAGGCTAATAACACCACACCTTCCCACACGTTGCGGGGTCAACGACCTGGTGCCCACCCTGCCAGCCTTGCCATTTGTGTAGGGAGAGGAGGTACAGAAATGAGGTTGTGCTGCCCTGTTCTGCAACTGAAAAGTGAAGGTGCAGAAAGATGTAGGGACTCACTCAAGGTCACAAAACAAGACACTGGTTTCTCCTGTTCAGTGCCCCTACTTTGGGCTAGGAGATTCCATTTTCATCACTGTGCCACCAGCTTTTAAGCAACTGCCTGATTCCACTCTGTTTTCAGTTAAGCCCTCAGGCTCCTCAAGTGGTAGTGAAAACTGTGTTGTGGCCAGAACTTTTTTTATGGTTTCCCCTTCCTCCGCACCTCTGAAGGGCAGCTGCTCTGCAGGAAAAGCCCAAGGGAGCATGGAGGCTTGAGCCCAGAAGGAGGGAGATGGCTATTCTTGAAGTGTGCTTAGTCACCTAAAGCAGATGGTGTTGTTTCTGGTTCCTGATGGGATGACTTTCAGCTCCCAAAAACCTTTCAAGTTTGACCATGCAGACATGCTTGGAAGAATGTCAGATGAGCACACATCTGTCCAAGACCTTTTACCAAACAGCAACATGAGTACAATTAAATTAACAAAGGGAGAGTTCACAATTAAAGCTGGAGCAAGTGCATGGCTTGCTTTCAAAGAACGGCTTGAAAAATGTTCTCCTACAAGGCACCCCAGGCCAGTGCAGTTTTCTCCCGTTTCATTCTATGAAGTTTTATATTCTTCTCGTTGCATTTTGAAATACACTGAAATAAGCAGAGCTGTAAACTTTACAAAAACTAGAGTTATTGATCTTCTACATCCTTCGCCATCTGCTTAGTTCTAGTGTCTAAAAATATTCAGTCCTTGCTCTTGCTCACATGATTGTTGAGAAAATGCTAGAGCTGGTAAATCAGGAAAGCACATTGTGTATTGGGGGGAGGGGAGTTCCATCAGGAAAATATGCTGTCTGAAGGGAAAAATACAGAAAAAAACAACTCCAGTCCTGTACTTAAATAGGCAAAAATGAAAGAAAAAAAATCAATCAATTTTTCAAACTGTAGGGAGAAAATGTAGACTATATCTGGAGTGTTATTTTATTTTGAAGACAAGCCACACAAACTTCACACCCATACCATACCATAAAAATGTATATTTGCTACATGCTTCAAAGAGTTGGAGAATATGAATTCCCTATTATAGCTTTTTGAAAATTGAATCCAACTGAACAATTTATAGGTTAAAAATATTACAACTGGAGAAGACATGTCCACCTCCAGGATATAATAGCAAAAGTACTGTCTAAAAAAGTACACCTTGGTAAATTGTTGTCATGAACTGGAGACTCAAAAGGCTGAAAGAGATTATCCTTATTTTGGTTGAGAAATAAACATGCAGGATACAGGACTCTGTCTGACTTCTAGGATGACTGAGATTTTGAGGGCAGGCACCATCCATTTATTTCCATAGGAGCTGTATTAGTAAATTCCCAGCTCAGCTTTAAAAATCTCAGTTTCTCTCAGGGTTTGTGTATGGTGCCCACAACTACAAAACCTAAACATGGCTCAGAATAAATTTCATCACCATATGGAGGTCCCTAGTGAAATCAGCTAGATCATCCTGTGTTAGTTTGTGAATTGCTGATTGTAGTTTGAATGTGAACCCTCTGTTGTGGGCTTTATGTGAGTCTCAGGGATGAGGAATTTGGTATTGTTAGAACAGATAAAAAGAAAAGCGGGGTATGCTACCGTGTACTCTTTCATGAATATTATTTACCGATTTATCCAAGCAGCTCTTTTGAGGCTCAGTGACATCTGCAGCCCAAGGTGACTTTAAGAGGAGAACAAGGGAAAAAAAAAAAAGAATGGGACTATAAAATGAAGATTTAAAACAAAACTTTCTGAAGATGATCTGTGTGGAGGAAGAAATGTGGCTGCATCCTTCCTTCACTGCTTTGTGAAGTACAGAGGTGCCTGATAAATTCTGTGTGTTTCCAGGATGCTTGACTTTATTTTTGAATCTAATGAGTATCTAATATGGATTGCCAATACCAAAGCAGACAAACAGTTGGTTTATTTAACCCTGTGTTCTGCATTTGATGCTGACCAGTGTCAGAGGGAGGGCACAAAGCCCCTGTAATTCGCCTATGTAGAACTTCCTCTCTCCATCTGCAGACCTGGTTATCACGTGTTCTATCACGAAGCAGCTAATTATACATCCAAAAGACCAAATCTCCCCTCAATTTATCAGAGGTCACCCCTGAAGCTCTGAGAGTGCACTGGAGCCGGGCAGGAATTCTCAAATGGAAGAGATATTTGTTGAAAAATGCCAAATTGTTGGAACCAGAGTGTTTCTTGGAACTAGGCAGGTTTGGGGACCCGCCAGCAAAGCACAGGCAAAGGTTCCCCTGGAAGCCTGCCTGCCTGCCAGGAAGGCCTTCTCTTGCTTCACCTGGTGGGCTTCCAGGGTCTGCAGATCCAGGGCTTCTCCATCTCTTGGATCACTTTGGAGTTGGAGCCCTTGGGGCCTGCAGCTCCAAAGCAGCCTGCTCCAGGATCAACAGCCCTCAGGCTTACGGGCTCCTTGTCATGGGGCTGGGAGCTGCGAAAGCCTAGCGCTCACAAAAGCCCAGCTCCAGGCTGTGCGGCTGGGAACCCTACGTGCCCTGGCACCCTGGGCTTTGATGGTCGGTGAGGAGGCTGAGCATCCTGGGAAAGGGGAAAGCTGGAAGCTCTCCTGTCAGGTTCATTAAACCAAGTGCCATGATTTCCCTCTCCAAACTTTCCTTCCAAGGGAAATTTTGAAATGTTTATTCTGAAACAGAAAAAGGGCACCCCCCCCCAAGTTCCCTCAAGTAGTGCTATTCCAATTGTTTTGAACAGATCTGCGATCTTGGGTGTGATAGTGCACAGAAGCTTACAACAAATCCCAGACTGGGTCCTACTGGGATGTGGTGTTTGGCTTTTGGCACAAGTAAGGAGTATCATAAAAAGTAAATAAAATACTAAATATCTAGGCCAGGACTAGGCTTAATTAGAGATTGCGTAGTGTATCCAGGAGCTCAAGTACTTGTACTTCGGAGTGCCCCTTCCCCAAAGATGGCTCAGCAGTGATGGGGTAACTAACCACCCAAGCTTTCTGGCTGGGCAGGTGAAAAAAAATGACTCTTAGAAGTTCAGTAGCTGAACTAATTACCCGAAAATGATTGCCTGGGGTTGGACCATTTATTATCTCATCAGCATTCAGTGCCACTTCCATAGGATAAAGGAGAAGGAAGAAGAAAAAAAAAAGCCCAGAAACATGAGAAGGAAAGCAGATAAAAGGACAGCAGCTAGAAGGAAAAAAAATGCTTCTTAACTCTACTCTGTACTTTTTGTCTCTAATAGATCCCCCTTCCTGTCCACCCTAAGTACAGCAACTGGCATGTAATGAGTTCTGCAGAGATGGAGCATCGGCAGCATGTGCTGAGATTTCTCACTTTGTGTTTGACTAGCTCCGAAGATTCCCCAAACTTTTGGGAGCAGAGGGAGGGAGAAGTAGAGGCAATATATGTTTTTAATATATATATATTATACATACATATGTATACACACACATATATGCAATGACAACATTCAGCTCATTGGTACTTCTCAAGATTTTGCTGTATCTGTTAGCTGGAAGAACAGTTCGGATTGACATGAAGTTTCCATCTAGACTCTAAGGAAGAAATGCTTTGGACACTGGTTGTGCTAACATAGAGATCTGCTTCCTGGAACTGAAGATGCCTCCTGGAACCACACCTGGAACATCTGGAAACTTGGATTTGCCTGGGGGTAGTCGCAGCTGAAATCTCAGCTCTGCTAACATAGGAGGTATTAAATATCTTCCCTCCTTGCACTGGATCTTTTATCTTGGAGATGGTCTTCCACTGATATAGACAGGATGCTGATTAAGTGGAGACTGATGGGAAAGGGCCTCCAGCCATCAGTGTGCTTGATTTCACTTCGAGACAGTGTGCTAACCCTCCTTGCAGCTGCTGTGGGCGTGCTTGCCTGCCCGGTAGCACTTTCCTCAGCTCTCTTTGCAGGCTGTGGTGTTCCAGGAACTTCTGCCCTTTCCTTTTGGTGAGGTTTTCTTTCTCTACATGCAGCAAGCCAAGAAAGCGATGGCTTGCAGAGAAGGTGCTAGCAAACCTGGCTCTTGCTCCCAGTGCATTTTTAAAAAATGAGAACATCCTTCCAGTAATCCATGTTTGCATTAGATGGAAATGTTTTGGCTTCCCTCCTGTCCTTGAAAACCCAGTGGTGTAATAGGAATTTGGGAAATGCAGGCTCTCAAAAGTAATGTAAAGAACAGATCCACCTATTCAAATGCAAATTGCTAAAGAAGAGAACAAGGGAATTATTTTCTCCACACACAAAAAAAAAGACAAAATAATTCATTCTTTTTTAACTTAGGGCCACATCCCACATTTTTCAGATGATTTGTCTGTCAAAGTTCTGAGTTGCCCTGTCTCCAGATACTCTGGTGCTGCTGGGATACTCACTTGAAAAGAGACTGAAGCAATTTTCTGTCAAAAGGTTAGTGTCACACATGGGGCTGTCACTCCAGATCTTGTGGGAGGAACAAACCTCCTGCCTTTACGATTGCAAAAGTTGACAGTCACATCTGAAGACAAGCCAAACACCCATGCAAGGAAATCAAATGCACACTGTACGCAGTGCATGCTTCTGCTTTCTTTTGGTCTGCATTGGACCAGCCTGGCCCTGTCTCAGACGCCTTACACCTCCAGCCGCTAATGGAGAATCTCCATTTACTCTAAGGACACTCCAGTGTGCTCTGTGAAGTGCCCAGCAACTGCAGGGTGCCCGGCACATGGACAACTGAAGAGAAGTAAGTGGCCACAGACCCGTTGCAAGTCAGGGTCATATAGCTGTTTTTCAAACCAGCACCACACACTACTAGTGTTTGTCTTGTACATACACACTGCAGGCAAAATGAAAACTGCATCTTTTCTACCCAACACTCCCAAGTCTAAAATAAGAAATTTCTCCTCATACTGCTCCAGTAAAAAAATACAGATTGCAAAATTTGGAGGACAAAACTGAGAGTTTATGTGGAGAGACTCATTTTTCACTATTCCTTTAATATCTGTAAAGCATTCAGAAACTGTGGTGCTGAGCACGGCAAGAATGCCGGTACCAAAAGAAGCAAAGCTCTCGCTTACTGCTGCTGTGAGCTATATGCACGGTGTAAAGTCGGGCTGTTAATCTCGGGCACAAGCACAGTTACACCCACCTTCGCAGTGGAGCCGCCTTTTGTCTTTGCTGGAGATGTACCAACGCGTGCTTTGTTGGGCACCCAATCCTGAAGCTCCAGGAGTCTATTGCCTTTTTTTTTTTTTAATTAGTGTTGAGACAGACACACTCCTTTAATCAGGACATCCTCAGAGCTTAAAGAAGTTCAGTGGGGCAGCTCAGGTTTTTGGTGCTGAAGGCTAAGGCAAATTTATACAGGCTTCTTTTAAGGCACTGGATACTCAACTTCTGTGTCTACTTCATTTGTCTTCTACATGCAACTATTTTGCCTCATTTTACAGTAATCAAAGAGATGAAGATTGAATATTTGGTTTACTTTTATTTCTAAGTATTTTTTCTTCTCTTGGCCTCTGCCTCCTGTGTTTTTCCTACCCCTTCTTCCAATTCCAATTGTTTCCCCCAAACGCCTTAGCCCTCACAATCACAGGCATGCACACCCAGGTGAACAGAAGCACCACATCTGTACAGCTACAGAGTATATTCCTCTGTTGTGTGAGTAACTGGTGTATGTCATTTGTGTGTGTTAAAAAGGCTTCTTCTCTCGGGGGCTGCAAACCCTTTTAAAATAAAGGTTTTAGGAAGGAAAATATTGGAATGTGCTTTGGGGGATGCGTGGTTTGTTTTTGTGGGTTTTTTTTTGTTGAGCATGAAAGGTTGATTAGTTTTTACTGTTGGACTCTGTAAGATGTTGGTTTCAAAAAGTACGTGGTACATTGACTAGAAGGGAGCGATGGGTGCTCAGCGCCTTTCAGGAACCGATTGGATTGCAGCAGCACAGGGAGCAATACGCGAATAGCAGAGATCCCTGAGATTAAGAAAACAAACTTTTCCTTAAACTGCAGCGCATCCTTCTTCTCTCCCCTCACCGGTGCCCGCAGCGATCCGCCTCCTCCGGAGCTCCTACCCAGCCGGCACCCTTCAGCCCTCCTGCCTGCGGGAGGGGGGTTACGCCGCACGCCGTCGGGAAGCCCCGAGGGTCCGGCGGAATCAAACTACAGCCTGCTGGCGAGCCGCTCCGCCCCGGCCCCGGGCGGCCGGGGCGGGGCGGGGGGGGGAGCCGGGGCCGGGGCGAGAGCCGGGGCCGCGGCCGGAGCGGGGCCGGGGCCGGAGCGGGGCCGGGGCGGCGGCGGCGGGCGGTGCGCTGCGGTGCGCTCTCGGCGGCAGCCGCTGGGTGTCAGTGAGCCTCTGGTTTCTGTGCCCGGCTCCCGGCCGGGGAACGCGGAGCACGGCGGCGAAGCTTGCCCGCGGGATCGCTTTCAAAGCTTCCAGCGTGAGGTAGAAAGTTGTTTTTTTTTTTCTTCTTCTTCCCTCTATTGGAAAACAGTTAGATTGGATTTACACTTAAGACGGCAGCTTCGCGGAGACGGCAAGGTTTTGAGCTTAAAAGAAAACCAAACAGACTGAAATCCATGCAAACAGACTCAGAAATGGTGATTGTAGTATTTAAAATGTTGTTTTGAAATGTAACTTAACTCCGGTCTGGTCAGATCCACAGACTGATACTCTAATCCCAAGTGAAGCTTCTCGTTGATTTAAGAAGCTTCTGTTGGACTGTTTTCTGGACATAGAAGAAAAAACAGAAAGTGGATAGCTTTTTCTTTCAAGAGTTGAAAGCAGCACTCGCTTGAGGCTTTAAGAAGATTTGGAGAATGAGGATTGATCTGCTAAAATCAGAAAAGAAATCTGGTGGCAAATATCAAAACCTCATAGAATATTTTACCACTAGAGATATTAGTGACTACCACCTTTCTGGGCTCACAAACCCACTCATTGCTTAATCACATTTTTTTTTAGCTGCAAAAATAAGTAACCCCTGAGTTTGACCACGAGAAGGATAGGATTAAAAACAAAATTCCACTTGCCTCTTTAAAAATCTTACTGAGAAAAAGCATAGACAAGTAAGGGAGCTGCTTCATCATAACCCCTTGAAATGTGCTGAGCCTCAGCTACCTGTAATACTACCTGATAATTACATGCAAAGACCTGGGTATCAAACACCTGACCCGACCTTGTTGTCACCTGGTAAATGTCAGCACGTAACAGAATTTCCTTAAGAGCAGTCGCAGTGAGTTTTCACCACAAGCCCAGGTAAGGGAAGAGAAGCAGGGGAGAGAATATAATCACTGTCAACGAGGGGAAGGGTTTGAGTGTTGCCTCTCCCACTGAAAACTCTTGGGGGGAACAGACCTGAAACTCAAAAGCTTTCAAAGGGGCTGTTTGGAGGGAAAAACACTTCCAGTTGTCATATCATACAAAGGTGAAGCCCCATATCTGCTTCTGCAGATGTGTTCAAGGTGTGATTTTGCTGAGAAGGGGTGAGTGGGACAGGAAAAAGATAACAAAAAAGCAGATATTTTTCTTTTTTCTGTCTTTGTTTAACATAATTATTATCTGAGTTCTAGTAGTATATTAACAGTAGTCCTTTATGTATATGTTGTCTCAAAGGATCCCAAGCAATTTACCATAGACTTCATATCCTTAGGAAGTGATTTACCCACTGTGGAAACGCAGTTACCTTTGGAGTGAAAAGCAGCAACTGTTTGAGATCATACGGCCACAGTACCTGATAATTTATCATGGGACATTTCAGTGTCATGTGGAAATCATAGAGGGGAATTTAGAGAAGCGGGAAGTCATGTCCTAACTGAGGAGGAATGTGGCAGGTAACACCCTTGCCCCAAGCAGTGAATGAGCCCACAAAAAGCCAGCAGTTACAACACCCTGCAACCACTAGAAACTCCTTCTGTCATTTTCTCCTACTGAATTGCAAAAACCTCTTCTGTAGCATTTATATTTTCCTTAGAGGCTTTTTGTCCAAGTTCTGGCTGGAGTCAAGTCTTCTGTGACTTGTGAGAGCTGTCAAGATCAGAGCCCCAGGTGGTACAGCTGCAGGCCATGTTTAATAGTTAATGCTGAACAATGTTACGATATTTGTATCCTATTATTCACATGCTATTGGAAATTTGTGAATATTTTTTTAAATAGACTGTTGAAGATGGGATCATCAGCTTCTGATGCTGACCCTACGTTTTGCAGCTCTGGAAAATATTTGTGTATAAACTTGAATTATTGAATGTCCCAAGCAAAAGTTCTTCAGTTATTCAACTCTGCTTGATGGGATTATAATTTGAAAGTCTGCTGTAACTTTCATCTTGCTCAGAAATATATATTTTGGATGCAATGCAGAGTGCACACTATGGATGCAAGACTGACTTTTTGTTTAGGTTTGCATGCATGATTCCTCTTGATTCAGCTGAAGCTGATTGTTCGTCTGAGACCGCTGCAGCTGAGAACCTCATCTGTGGTGCCATTGACCACAAAATGCTTCCTTCTCGGTAGGTCTTCAGTTCTGCCTTCCAAGGTGTAAAGGGATCAGTCTAAACTGCTTTTAGAGCAACTCGTTCTTGATGGGCTGATAATGTCATGAAGGGTGTTTGAAAAGCTTTCTTTTCTGTTCTTCCTATTGTGGCAATAAAGAAGATTAGAAATAGGTAGTTCATCAATGGATATGCCGTATGAGCCTTGCTAAGTTAAGCAGAAGCAGAAGAAATGGGCAATTCTATCACTGAAGCAAAGGACTGCTGGAAAACCAAAACTTTTTTTAGAGTACTGGGTGGTGTTGAGTGTCTGATAAAGGTCTGCAGAGGGCAGGGGCACAGACAGAGGCAACATGCTTAGAAGGTGACATGCAACAGGACAGACTGAGACCTGCTTTGGGCTAAGAATGAACATTTTTTCTGCTGACAGAATTGCAGCATCTTAGAAGAAGGGTGATGGGAAGATACTCTTCCTTTCACGTGCATCAGTTGAATTGGCCACTTGGTAATTTATAGCCTCTGTTGCAATATCCACTTTTCCCCTCTCCTTTGTAGAAGCCAGGGCCTGCTTTCCAAGAAGTGGTTCAACACTGGAAAATGTGGATGGTCCAGGTGCTATGCTAATCAGATAGATGTTATTTTGGGGTGGGTGGGTAGGTACAAGCTGCCATTGAAAGGAACATGTGTATATGGATGGCAGGAACTGGCTGGCCCTGAGTAGTTGCACCTGCTTGTCTGGGAGATCAATATGATTGTAAATGCTCCTCTAGTCCCATGTAACAAGAGTCCCTGTCTCTCTCCCTTAATAACCACGGGAGTGCACATCCAGAATAAGAGATATCCCATACTTAGAGAAACAGAAACAATAATTTGGAGGAAAAAGAAGGTGCCATTACCTTTATTTTACAAATAATGAGCAGAAGATTGGAAAAATGGCCACCCTCAGAGAGCCAAGACTGAATCGCAGGTCCTTTAGTCATGAGATTACCTTCTTTGAGCTGCATTTATATTTTTTTACAGACGCTAGTATCTCTGATTTGTCATGAGCCCTAGTCTTACTGTTTTTTCACTGTTTTTTTTCCTTTTATTTTCACTTTTCCTTTCTTTTTCTCCCCACGGCTATGTCTTTGAAGTAGCCCAAGGGAGGTCCCTGTTGGTAGCAGACTTGGAAGTAGATTTTAAACATGACTTCCCATTCATACCTCACGTCAGTTTATTTATTTATTCATTTTTGTAGATGTGTTTTTTTCCAGTTAAGAACTGTGTAAATAGCCCTAATGAGCCTTGAGGGCTCTCATTTGCTTAGAGAGATTAAAACAGGCTAGGAAGTCTCAAAGCACGTGGGGCAGAAGGTGCAAAACATACCTCACCTAGAGCTGGTCAAATAATTCATCCCAAATCCTTTAGCTGGTGTAACAAGGCCTTTTGTGCTTTTTGTTTTGTTTTGTTTGGCTTTTGTGATTGTATTTAAGTATTAATTTTTGAAAGCAAAGCTGGGTCTGCAAGTTGTTTGAAAGCTGGTCATTTTTGAGAATTTGCAGTTTATAAGCTCTCCTGTGTGACTGATTAAGTCATGCTGTGTTGCCTTTTTTCCACTGAATGACATTTTGCCTATCTGCATATAACCTACAAATATTCTTAATGATATGACAAATACATTTTGTTTCAGTGTGAATGATAACAAACGCCTCTCTCTGTTATTAGGATTTCCACAAAAAATTCACCAGCACTGGGATTTGTGGCGTTTTTACTGCTTGCACAAAGAGGCTTGCAAGCCTTATCCACCTGAGTGCTTACTGCTAAGGAAAGAAAGGGGCTGTATCCGTCAGGAAAGCAGATTCGTGAATGTAGCAGCACACACAGCACATGCTTTGGAAGCTCTTTTCTTTGGCATGAAACTCATTTCTTTTTCTCTTGCTGGCCTGTTTGCTGTACAGTGGACATCATTGCACGTGGATTGTTTCTGATGACATCATGATCTGCTAATCCATGCAGTTGCCCCATGGATAAAATGCTTTCTGAGTATATAAGGTGGGATTATTTAATATAAAAGCATATAGCGAAAACATCCTTGAGCCGCATTTTTCAAGGGAGATCTCCGTCTCTCTCCTGCAGAGAATGACTCTCTGTTCCACTTCCCCCGTATTATCTTACCTACGTGGCTCCTTGGGAACTGCACGGCTGAGCAAGGATGCTTTGCTGCTCAAACAAAGCCTGGCATTGTCCAAGGGGCAGGCGCACAAATCTGGACCTCGCCCCTGGAAGAGAGTGGAGTGACCCTCAACCCAAGCTCCCCTCAAAGCAAAATGCAGCAACCGCTTCTTTGACCTAGGGTTTGTTCAGCAGCACCTTTTGAAAGATGTTAACCTCCAGCCACCGCTAGCACTGTCACACGTGAAAACAGAGGCTGAAAAAACGTCAGAGCAGAGCTCCTGTTGGCTGCATGGGAAAAATGGGAATGAAATCGGTTTGGGTATTTTAACTTTTGGAAGACCTCAGCCCATGGGTGCTGGAGCAATTCTTTCAGCGTAGCCCTGGCTGACTATGCTCAGCATAACCCTGAAATGTAACAAATGCTGACCTTGCCCGTAAAAGCAATACATTGTTTTTAAACATTAGTTTCCTATTCCTGACAGATAAGATGAAAAGTTAACAATGTGTTAAGGCTGTAAAATGTTGGCCAGAGTTTCGATTTCACCTCTGTTTAACTTTTTGTCAACAGATTGGCTTTTTCCTCCCCATTCAGAACAGTTGGGTTTTGCTTTCAGCACTGAGTAATAGCTCTTAGATGCTCTCTCACGCAGAGATTTGAGTTCAATATTAAAGCATTGATAACACTCTTATTATCAGAAAGACATGGCCTATGGGCTCAGAGGGAATCTAAAACAGCTCCTTCAGCGCAATAAAAGAATAGTTCTACATTATGTGACATGAAGTTCCCAGATATATTACTTAACCAGATCACGGCATGCTAGTAGATTCAGACACATGCAGGCCTGCTAAGTCTTTCTGAAATTACTTCCTTTCAAGAAAACAGCACCCCAGTGCAAGATATCTTCGCTAACACACTGGGTATAAATCACTGCTCCTGCAAGTTAAACAGCACAGCCAATGCTCCCTGGGAGAGGCCGTGTTGGTTCAGCAGGGTGATGGAATCATGCCGCTGGGACTTAAAGAGTTAACGATGTTAGCTGGGGGCTATGTTTCAGTCGCTGTACTTTGTGCTGTGCTGGAGTTAAATGCTGTTGAAACTAAGTTAAGGGCAGTGCTGAATATCAGTATATCCACTGAGCCAAGGAGATCCATTTATTTTTAATTGAATTAAATTGCTCACAAAATGAAAGTAGCATACTTTCATTAATATTTAATTACTTACAGTGTTAAACAATGATCACAAAGAAAACTTTGGTGGTGTCTTTTCCATCTCTGCATTTTTCTATTACTTTGTTGTGTGAGATGGTCCTGTTGGCCTTCCTGTGATCTAAATGTTAAAGGCTACTGAGGCTGAGTGCTACTGATGTTTTTGGCATGCTGGGGAACAAACTCGAGCTTTGGTGCTGAAGCTGCTGTGGAGCTACAGCCTAGGAAGGGAGAGTGGGAGATTTGCAGCCAGACCAGAGAGAATGGCTCGCTCTTCACAAAAAATGGGTCTCACCTTAACACTAGCCTGAAAGTCATCCATAGAAACATCAGTGTCTCAGCTGGAGCAGGCAAATGCTGCCATGGCTACTGCCACTACTTATTATTTCAGTGAGCTCTCTGGTTGGTGGGGGTAAAAGAAAAGGATGTGGGATTTTCCTTTCAACTCAAAACCAAAATTTAACCATGATTTTGAAATCTGTGAAATTAAAACTAGGTTCTGCTCACACATTGCCAAGGAACTGAGTTGCTAAGGGAGTCAGTTATGCCTAAAATTGGCTTTGCAACTCTAATCTCATACCATGAATGCGGCCCATAATTTTCCTCAGTGAGGTGCACTACATGTGTATACATATTCTTCCACCTACTTGTAATAAGCCCAGCCAAGTAGTTATGCAAAAAGCTGAGGTATTGCGATCACAGCAGCAGTCACCATGGATGGTGTAGACCTGGCCAAATTGGGAAACTCCTCCATACGTTTCCTCTCTTACACAGCAAGCAAACAGGAAAAAATACTATAGGCATTAAAGGTTCGCAACAGGTATTTTTGTGTATAATGTTCTTTTTAACATACCCACTCTAGAGAGAAATGAACCTAGTCCCACAGCCCAAGAGACTAGAGCTCCAGAGGTATGACTGGTCTAGTTGCTTGTAGTGGAGCTAGGCTGATTTATCTCAGTTTAGCTTTTGGTAGTATTGGATGGATTGAACTAAAGCCATAACTTCTGAAATTAAGTATGTATTTTATATGCTACTTTCAGTCAAGACCAACCCCTCTGTATTTCACAGCATATTCTCATATCATGCATAGAAAAGGTAATGCTATTAAACCAGAGCAATTAACTAGAGAAAGCAACTTCTAAGTGAAGATGACATGGCATTTTCTCCTCAAATGCTGTCTGTAGCTTGAATGTTGCTAAAGAAATTTCTTGACTCCTCATTGCCATGCTGACTATATCTGCTTGATTCAGAAAGCACTTATTACAGTAGGAAATGCCAGACCGGCCGTTTCAATACCACACCTGGACTGTGAATGTGGGCAGCACATGTCTTCTGTCAAGGCTTAGGTCCATCTTCATTCAGACCCCCTTTCCAGGTAGCTCCAGGTGCTCAGATCTTTCTAAGGTGTAAGCTTTCCCTGTCTCGGAGGAAGGAAATGGTAATTCCTTGGGGCTCCCATTGGAAAATGAAGAAACCATCAGGAGAAGGAAAAATGTCAATAAGACACTTCAAGCAGCACATTTCCAGGCGATCAAGCTACTTTTAGTGTGTTAAAGTCAGTTGGCCTTTGGACAAATGCCTCATCATAACACCACCCGAGGTGTGTGATAATCGCCAAGAAATGCTCTACCTGTCATGTCTTATTGCTTAAATATTTATGCTTATGACATTTGATTCCTACACTCTATATGTCATCAGAATGTTTCACTCACAGTAGATATGTCATCACCCACCAGGAACAGCTGACACTAAGGATTAGAACACTTTCAAATTAAAAATCCCTAAACAAAGAAATGACATGCTAGTAATTGTCTAGGGTAGTATAAATCAAATATATGATGATATGAACTAATAGATTTATTACATTAAGCTGACCCAGCCATTTAATTTGATGATTCCTGTGCCTCGCTTAACTCTGTGAGGAAAGCAGAGAAAGAATAGGACTTGTATTAATGGTACTTCTTACTTCGATGAAGGTCATGGTGTATTTCCTCTCAATACCACCCTGTGGAGTCAATAAGGAAGAGTACGTATTCTGTGGCAGAAATTGCTGGAGAGAACAAAGTGTGCAAAATGGAATCCTCCTGCCAAGTATATCCTGTCTTGAAGGATCATTTAAAAATGTTCCCAGTGCTTTCAGTACAATGTTGAGTGACCCTCAATAGGAGATCAGCTTCTAATAGACAACAGATTTCCAGCTACTTCATACAGGGAAAAAACAAACTTCTCAGGTAGAGGAGATGGTGGTCCCGCCCCTAGCCCACCTTTCCCTGCTGTGGGCCAGGCAGAGGAGATGCCCATCCTCCTGTCCTCCAGCTGTGCTCCGGACTGCAATCCTTCCTCCAGGTGATGTCTAGAAACCCTCAGCTGGGCAGAGACGCAGCAGAGATGCTCAGCTTTCAGCACCACTCTGGCAGCTGCTCTTGGTCTCTGCTGAGGCAACCATGGTGGGATGGGCACAGCCATTCCACAACTTAGATATGGATCCATGGGCTGCCAGCTGGATCACCCTACTGCCAGATGTTTTTAATTGGGTTAAAAAGCTGTAATGCTGATATTTTCTAATAAGCCACTGTATATGAATGCTGTTGCCTTATACTGAGTAGAGTCAAAGCAGGTCAGTTACATGTTTGAAGGCAGGGCTACTGCTGGCGTCAGGAGACTCTATTTAGACCAAGCGTCCATGAAAAGTAAGGTCTTAGCTTTCTCGTTAGTGTTACCAGGGTGTGCACTGTGATCACAACAACTAATTTCTCCGTTGTACCCAGACATATTTGGTTAGGGTCTTTTTCTCTCTAGCACCCAACAGTACTGAACCTAAATAATGACATGGACACAAGCGGGACAAAAGTGTAAGCTCATGCTACATGTGAAAACACACAAATTAAAACACATGCATGAATGAGATGGAGTGAAGATGCATAATTTCTATCTTAACTGTACTCCCCATTTCTAGTCCAGTTAAAATAAAAATTATTAATCAAAACATTAATTGCTAGTAAAATATAAAAGCAAATAGGCCTAATATTTTGCCACTTGAAGAATGTTATCAGTTAATGGCTATCGACCCATTTCTAGCATTCTTCAAGCAAAATTCCTCTCTCAGAGCTGTGTGGTGGAACTTGGCCTGAGACAATGTGCTCTGACTACGTACGTGTAATGCCCTTTGATATTAATGGGGGAATCCAGAACATTGGATTTGCTCTATGGCCCTAAGCGAAGGATTCTTCCTTTTGTGTCAGAGTAGCATGTATCAGCGCTTTCACTCATGGTTTCCGTACATCTCCCTCAAACCAGCCCAAATAAAGCAAGCACCATGTGATCTGTCCTGGCACTGGCTCAGCAGGGTGGCATTGAACAGCTATATATATCTGGCACAACGTGGCTTACACACTGTGTGTGGATTTGAACGTACTAGATGGCTCACCCAGAGTGGCTCTGCACACCCACAAGAGACGGTCAGTTGTCCACAGCCACTAGCAATAGCGGGAGCAATTGCCTTCCATATCTGCCGCTGTGCACGTGTCACTCCCGCTTATAAAGTTATCAAATGTTATGCCCTTCTCTTTAATAAAGGGGTTATCTGAGGGGAGGGAGGGGACGTTGTTTTGGCTGGAATTTCACAAGGCACAGGTGGTACAACCAGCTGCAAGATCTTTAGTTCTTGTTGGCTGTACACCAGCTCTTGGGCTTTTCATAGTTCTTTCACTGGTAGTGAAGGAGGAGGAGTGGCAGGAAGGGACAGCGGGCCCTTGATGATGTTGTTCAGCATCAGCAGCTGTCTCAGGTTGGCATTAGGCTCTGGAACAGTTCCTCAGGAGGTGTTTATGCTGAACCGTTCCCTGGTGACACTGGACGCAATAGCAGAAATGGTAATGCAGTGAAATGTTTATTGAAAAGAATCCATGCAAAAGTCTGCCCCATCTCTGAATTTCCCTGTGCAAATCCCCCTTTTACTTCGTAAGCTGCCTGGGGTGGTACAACAAACAAACAAAAGATATCTCTCTATAGAAAAGGATAGATTCTTCCACCATTGCTTGCCCTGGGTGCTACAGCATGAACTGTCAAAATGGACACAGCACCCAAGCGTATACCTCTGATTAACCAATTATTTCTGAGGCTCCTGTGAGTGGAAATGACTTGAGATGAGGAGACAGATCTTGGGCTTACACAAAATGACATGTTCCTGAGAGAAAAAAGGCAAAACCCAAATAATGTCAGGATGTGGAATTAGAAAGAAAACTTTCACGAGCAGGGGAAACAGTCTGGGGAGAAAAAGAGTTTGAGGGAGAACTAGGAGGAAGATGGTAGTTGCTTCTGCAGAAAGCTGGGGGTTTCCTGAATGGTACAAGAATTTTATGGGGGGAGATAAGACTGAAAACTTGAATGTGAACGACACTGGGACTATTTTTTTCAGACTGCTATATTCTACCCTACTTCATCTCTCAAATGCCTGTGGAGATCACAGGAGCTTGACTTTGATGGCAGAATATCCTGAGAAATTGTTTGTATTGGTAGCCCTGTTTGATTTCTCACTCTGTTAGTGTGTACATGTGTACGCTCTCAGAGGGCTCCTTGGAAAAGTTCCTTTGAACTTCCATAACACTTTTTGACCATAGAAGTATGAATTGTAAGGGACCTTCGGAGGCCATCTAGTTCAGCCTCCTGCTCAGTGCACAGCTGTTACTAACTGGCCACATAATGTCAGCTCTTTTTTTTTTTCTCAATGAGTCTTGAAATCCTCCATGGACAGAGATATCAGCTCTCAAGTAACCCATTCCGGCGCTACTCCTCTAGTGAGTAACTTTTCCCTAATGTCAGTTCTGAATCTCCTGAGCCACAGGTCACAGAATCACAGAATCACAGAATCACAGAATGTTAGGGATTGGAAGGGACCTCAAAAGATCATCTAGTCCAATCCCCCTGCCGGGGCAGGATTGCCTAGACCATATCACACAGGAACACGTCCAGGCGGGTTTTGAATGTCTCCAGAGAAGGAGACTCCACAACCTCTCTGGGCAGCCTGTTCCAGTGTTCAGTCACCCTCACCGTAAAGAAGTTTTTCCTCAAATTTAAGTGGAACCTCCTGTGTTCCAGCTTGCACCCATTGCCCCTTGTCCTGTCAAGGGATGTCACTGAGAAGAGCCTGGCTCCATCCTCTTGACACTTGCCCTTTACATATTTATAAACATTAATGAGGTCACCCCTCAGTCTCCTCTTCTCTAAGCTAAAGAGACCCAGCTCCCTCAGCCTCTCCTCATAAGGGAGATGTTCCACTCCCTTAATCATCTTCGTGGCTCTGCGCTGGACTCTCTCTAGCAGTTCCCTGTCCTTCTTGAACTGAGGGGCCCAGAACTGGACACAATATTCCAGATGCGGCCTCACCAGGGCAGAGTAGAGGGGTAGGAGAACCTCTCTCGACCTGCTGACCACACCCCTTCTAATACACCCCAGGATGCCATTGGCCTTCTTGGCCACAAGGGCACACTGCTGGCTCATGGTCATCCTGTTGTCCACTAGGACCCCCAGGTCCCTTTCCCCTACGCTGGTCTCCAACAGGTCTGCCCCCAACTTGTACTGGTACACGGGGTTGTTCTTGCCCAGATGCAGGACTCTACACTTGCCCTTGTTATATTTCATTAAATTTCTCCCCGCCCAACTCTCCAGCCTGTCCAGGTCTCTCTGAATGGCTGCGCAGCCTTCCGGCGCGTCAGCCACTCCTCCCAGTTTTGTGTCATCAGCGAACTTGCTGACAGTGCACTCTAATCCCTCATCCAAGTCATTAATGAATATATTGAATAGGACTGGTCCCAGAACCGACCCTTGCGGGACTCCGCTAGACACAGACCTCCAACTGGACTCTGTCCCATTGACCACCACTCTCTGGCTTCTTTCCTTCAGCCAGTTCACCATCCACCTCACTACCCGATCATCCAGACCACACTTCCCCAGTTTAGCTGCGAGGATGCTGTGGGAGACTGTGTCAAACGCTTTACTGAAATCGAGATAGACCACATCCACAGCTTTACCATCATCTATCCACTGGGTAACATCCTCATAAAAGGCTATCAAGTTGGTTGAGCATGACTTCCCGTTGGTGAAGCCATGCTGAGTGCCCCTAATGATCCCCCTGTCCTTGATGTGCCTAGAGACAGCACCAAGAACAAGTTGTTCCATCACCTTTCCGGGGATGGAGGTGAGGCTGACCAGTCTATAGTTACCCGGGTCCTCCTTCCTGCCCTTTTTGAAGACTGGAGTGACATTCGCTTTCCTCCAGTCCTCAGGCACCTCTCCCGTTGCCCACGACTTAGCAAAGATGATGGAGAGTGGCCTAGCAATGACTTCCGCCAGCTCCCTCAGCACCCGCGGGTGCATCCCATCAGGGCCCATGGATTTATGGACGTCCAGGTTGCTTAATTGGTCCCTGACCCAGCCCTCATCAACCAAGACAGATTCCCCCTCTATCCTGACTTCTTCTGAGGCCTCAGGGGTCCGGGAAAAAATATGGAACGCTTCACGAATTTGCGTCACAGTTATCGCTCCTTGTTTTACTGCCTGCCACTACCAAGAAGGGCAGCTCTGTTGTCTTTGTGACTGCCCTGCAAGTATTGACTAGAGACCTCCCTTCCCAGCCTCCTCTTCACCTTCTTAAATAAACCTAGTTGCTTCAGTCTCTCCTCAACATTCATGTGCTTTAGCCCTAATGATCTTGGTAGCCTTCTGCTGGGACCTCTCCAGTTTCTCCACAACCTCTTTGACTTGTGGGGTTTCAAAACCGGGGCTGGTATTCCAGATGGAGCTCAATAGAGGGAAATGAAAACTTCCCTTGGTCTGCTGGTTGTGCTTCTCTTAACATAGCTCGGTATGGGCCTTGCTTTATTCTCCCTTGGAAAGGGCTAGCTCCTAACTGGACAATGCTTTGGCTGGTGATATGTGTCCTTCTTTTCATGGCCGCACTGGAGACCACCAGCTGCAAGACACAGAGCTAACAAAGAAGAGATTTAGAGAAGGCAGTTCAGAATATCTCAGTCTGATTTTCTGGGATCGAATCATAGAATCATTTTGGTTGGAAAGGACCTTTAAGATCATCGAGTCCAACCATTAACCTAACACTGCCAAGTCCACCACTAAACGATGTCCCTAAGCACCATATTTACTTGTCTTTTAAATACCTCCAGGCATGGTGACTCCACCACTTCCCTGGGCAGCCTGTCACAATGCTTGATAACCCTTTCCATGAAGAAATTTCTCCTGATATCCAATCTAAAGCTTCCCAGGCACAACTTGAGGCTGTTTCCTCTCATCTTATCGCTTGTTACCTGGGAGAAGAGACTGACACCCACCTCGCTACAACCTCCTTTCAGGTACTTGTAGATAGCAATAAGGTCTCCCCTCAGACTCCTTTTCTCTAGACTAATCAACCCCAGTTCCCTCAGCTGCTCCTCATAAGACTTGTTCTCCAGAGCCTTCACAAGCTTGGTTGCCCTTCTTTGGACTCTATGTGCTTGAGTAAATTCTGCCGCGAGCAAGCAAAACACGAGTGTCTGCTAACAAAGTGAAACGTGCCCAAGTCACCTAGACGCTTCAGAAAATGTTGCCCCAGATTTGTCTCAGTCAGCTTTCTTTTTTCTCCTCTCGTGTGCATAGTGTATTGTAGAAAGCAGTATATGAGCATTTATTCAAATCCAGCAAAAATCAAGCTCCTCTTTCTCCACTAAACTGGGTTTAGATTTGTACCCTGCAAACTGATATGGAAAGCCTTGCTTATCCACACAAAAAAAAGCCCATCTCTGGGAACATTTAATATACAGAACGTGTGAATAAAAAGAGAGGATGTAACATTTGTGAGATCCAGAAGCTTGTGACAGCCACTCGGAGAACGAAACACATGTATTATGACAAAATCACAAACTGCTGGCTTGGCAGATTCCCTGGGAACAGGCGGGGAAGGTGATAGCTGCTCGAAAGTCAGAGAAAGGATCAATATTGAATAAATCAAAACAAATATGTGATAGGTTCTGAGAATTATATAAAAATTAAATACCAGGGAATTTGAGGCATGAGAATATCCAATTACTGGGCTAGTGCTACAGTCACTGTCATACTGAGAAAAGGGGGAGGGCAAATGAAATTACTGAGGGGGTAATAGCTGGTAGTAGTCTTAACGTTTACACAGACGGCCTGTTTCAATATACTTAGCGCAGGAAGGTAGTTACTACTACTTGTATTTTATGGATGGAGAAGTTGAGGCATGGACCGCAGGTCTCTTATTCCTCGCAGTCCTCCAGTGGAGCTCACTGCCTGTCACCCTTTCCCCCTGCTATCTGTGCCTCTCCCAGCATTTCACTCGTGCTTGATTCAAGCCTGGATTCGAGTTTGTTGGTGGTGTTGCAGTGTCCAGCAAAGGAAATGGCCACTTAGTCGTAGAGGGATGGGCTTCTTTGTGGAGAGAATATTCAAACCTAATGCAGCGCAAGAGGAGTAAGGCCTCCGATACTGGTGGAAGATTGGGACTTCCCTGCTTAGCAGCACTTTCCGTTTAGAAAACACCTCTTTACCGTGCATTTTTCTCCCAAATCTGCCTGCTTGCATTAATTTTGTGCATTCTCAGGTGTTTTCATTGTCTTTTAAATTTTGTTTCCCTTTCACTTTAAATTAAAGCACTGAGATGGAAGGAGTCATTACCACAAGCTCAGTGGTGTATGGGCTTTGTGCTGGCTATTCACACAGAGGGAATTTCACCCTAGGAAGTTTTCCACTGAAGACAGGCTAAGCTTCCAGGAATGAGTTTCGTGGAACAAACAGCCACTTCTTCCCTTGTTTTGAAGTCAGTTCAGGACACTGAAGACAATACCTGTGGCAGTATTTGTTAGCATTTCTTATTTGTCTCATAACTGCGTTTAGTGAGCTAGCTGCCATATAACCATAGATAAAGAGAGCATTGCTGTTCCAGAGAGTCTCAAATTGCAACCCTATACCTACATCTCCTGTCACCTTTCAATGCTGTGACTCATTTACGTGAGAAATGTGTGATCATAAGATTGAGATTTTAGAAAATATTACGTGCAATAAAGAAACAAATCCCATATCTTTCCAAACTTTCTTCACTGACATTTTTCTTCATTTTTTTGTCTCAGAAACAAGACATGCTGAGTGGTATACATTGATCTATGCTCCTTTAATACAAGAAATATCAGCTGACCTAGCAGAATGTATGGATTTTCTTTTATCCTTAACTGAGCACATAATGTGTTAGCAAAATTAACATATACCATTCCCAACCTACTGAATTTCTCATATTTTTCAAATAACTTTACCTCGCTCTTTCTGTAGTTCATTGAAATAACATCTTACCTTTGTTTATTTGTAAGGCTGTCCATGCTATCATATTACTGCAAATTCTACAGATAAAGATGAGGAGAAAGTGAAGGAATTGAAGGAATGGATGCAAGAGTAATGTTTATGGAGTACACTGAGATAGCTTTCGATGGAAGATGCTTTAAAAGTGCAAAGCTCTATTATTATTGTTATTATTACTTTATTATAAGTGGTTACCACACAGATCTATGACTGGATGAATTAAACTCAAATAAAAGCAAGGACTGATTTCAGCTATTCCTTACTTAATCCTATAAACAGTCAATTGATATCTCAATATATATTGCTGCTGCTCCTGGCCAGGAAGTCATGGGAGGAGATAAGGTATTATTGGTTTTATCTGCTGTGTGTCTTACATAGAGGGCAAACCCAGTTTCTCTTTTGTGTGGAAAAATCTTGACATTTAGCTGGGGTCCTCTGATCTCAAAGTTTGAATTTTTTGTCGGAATGCATCAATATACAGAAATTTGGGGCTCAGATATAAGAAAAAAAGTGGCATTCTAGCTTAACTCTAAGTAGGCAGGGAATTGCCCTTTGTTTTTGAGTGGAATCTACTTAAGTATTTTTCCAGGTGGGCAAAACAGTGTGTAACTAATATGGACTTTGTTTTCTATGCTAAAGTGGTGTATGGGGTAGCTCTGATTGCTGCAGATCTTGGAGGCAGGTACATGAGCAATGGCTTATAAAATTAACCTGCTGCTACTGTAGGCAGACTGAAACCTCACTTGATATAAATTGAAATAACACTAATAATGTCATAGTCTCTTCTGCTGACCTTAGTCTCTCAGTCCAGAGCACCAAAAATATCACAAGCCGTACTGCAACACCTCCAACAGTAGCAAGATAAACCCTACAACTGACAGCACTGCAAGTCACATCAGCTGAGCATCTGATTTAAAAGTACTACAAGACCTGTGGATATCTGCTAAGCGATATGAACATTTTCTCTAATTTGTCTTTCTCCAGGCAGCCAGCGTGTGGTATCACCACTTTTTATCCCCTCTAGTTTAGAGCTGGTAACAACTCTTCACCCAGGGACTCCCCTTTTCTTTACTTGCAGAAAACACTCTCGATGTGTACACATCTAGAAGTGCACTGCTCCTCGATGCAACCCTTTGACCTTAGGCCTATTTCTCCACTTACTCTTAAAATATACTGTTGCCCTACACTGGTATAAATCTGCTTTTCGTCTGGATTTACATGCCTGTGCCTCGCAGGGATGGAGGGCTGCACCCTCAGAGGAAAGCAGCCAATAGCATCTCAGTACAGCCTTCTGCAGTTAACAAAACTAAGCAGTTGTTAAATGGTAAAAGACTCAATCAATAAGGGGAGAGCAATGCTTCAGCATTGTTTTTCTAAGTTTGAAAAGGAATTTTAGTTAATTAAAAGTGAAGCAAAAACCAAATAAAACAGAAAAAGTCTTGTTGATTTAATGAGTGTTCCTCGCCCACGTGGCCCCAACTCTCTGTCCATGGAGGAGAGCAGCTATTCTTGCTCAGCCTGCTCAGCTCTCTGCTCGACATCTTGGAGAGCTGTGCCATGGTGCCTGCTGAACCTTCCTCTCCTCCTCCTCCTCCTCCTCCTCTTCCTCCTCATCCTGCACCCCCTCAGGGCCTGAGCCTGGCTGGGGCCAGCAAGGGCTGGCAGGAGAAGGCACCCCTCCTTCTGCTCCCAAGCAGAGGATATTTGGGACTGCAGCCCCAAAGTCCTATGCTCTCCTGTGCCCGTTGTGGGATGGCGCAGGTTTTGGGAGCATTGAAGGGGGACATTTGGCCCCTTCTTCATGGTTCAGCCAGAGGAGTTTATGGGATCCTGCAGGAACCTGAAAGGTTGGTTCCAAAGGCTGGGGGGAGGAGGCCAGGGTTTGCTTCTGTGATTTGCAGGAGTCGCTTCAGGTGAGTCAACCAATTTTGTGTTTTCTTGCAGAATTTGGCAGCTGAATACACCCTTATTAGTGTGTTAACGCCTTTACAATGCAGAACCAAAGCTTGGAATGGAAGTCAGTAGATGTACCCCCGAATACCATGTGCCTGACCGTGAGTAAGTTGCACCAGATGAGAACGCTGCGCTCTTCTCTCCCTGAGCCCTCTATGCGTCACTTATATTTTGAGGTCTATAAAAATATCCATACCCTAACTTCCTTTCAGATCCCTTTCAAAACAAACCCATTTGAATCAGACCATTGCAACAACAAAATCGCAACCAGGAGCAACAGAAAAGAAAAAAACCCATCCCCTCCACCTCCAAACCATTATCTTTTGCCGTGAACTAAAAACCAGCAGCTTCACTTGATTTCATTTTTGGTAATAACAACAACAGAAATTTGCATCTGGGCTGACAATGTGTATAGTGAGTGTTAGCCCAGTGTGATTTGAAATTGGCAAGTTATAGCAACCCTCTGGAAAACCAGGATTTACAAGGGAAATGCTGACAAACACTTAACTATGGTGGCACTTGCTCTATACTATATAACACATAAAACAGTGAAATGGAACATAAGTCTCTTCTAATTATTGAAAATATTTTGGGGCTGCCTTGTGCTAAAACACTCGTTTTCATCTTGCATTTCAGATAATTTTTCACTCTCTCAAAGCAAATTTTGTTCTAAGCCACCTATCTTTAAAAAAAATGCAGCTAATCACAGTCAAAAAAGCAGCATACTGCATATGATTTTTGGAAGGCTATGTATAATAAGAAGAATTTCAAGGCATGTGGACTTGCATGACACCATATTATTGCATGAGCAAAAAAACAATACTGAATGGTAATAACCATTTGTCAGAGGCAGCACGGAGGATTATATTATAACCCTTTGTGTGTGTGTGTTTGTGTCTATCCTATATAAAGCAATCAGACACCTTCCAATTTCCAAACACCTGATAATGTTAAAGTTTATTTTGTCACAACCAAGGTTATATTTTCTTTCAACTTCATAGTGACCCTAGGAGGAAGAGGAATAATGGATCGGGAACCTATTACAGCTATTCTGTGTTAAACAGCCAAGTAAAGGGCAAATATAGTTCTGTAGTGGAATCAATCACTGAACCCATCAGTGAGAATGACCCTCCTGGCCCCCACCTTCTTCCCTGTGCCTAAGAATTTGCCATATTCAATCTTTAGGCTCTGAACCCAAATGCCCTTTGAAAGTGAATTTATGATCACTTCATCACGCTGTCTATTAGCTCACTTTCTAACAAATAGGATTGAGAAATATATGGCAGGAACTGCAACGGCACATTTCCAACTAATGGTTAAAATGTCAGGGCGATAATGTACAAGTGCGTCTGCCCTCAAACACAAAATCAAACGCAGCTTTACAAGGGCTGTCGCCATTCCACTTTAGTTAAAGACTTGCAAGCTTCCTTCTTTCCCTTTGCAGGGCTGCAGTTTGGAAGCTGCTGCATCTCATCAGGGCTCGGTTTGCCAGTGCTGTACTGTACTTCATTAGGCAGCTCTATTTAATGGTTTCAACAAAAGCCATCATTTTAGCCCAACTGCCTTGACTAAATTAAAATTTCCAATCTCTGTTTTAGTGTTCTGCAACTGATGTATACATAAGCAAAACTGGTCAACATCTGCCAGGGGGTTGGCCAAAAGTTCTGTAAAGATGTACTTCACATTTCTGAAGCATGTGCAAAGTAACAACGTACTTATCCTCCTGAGGGCTCTCATGATTTTACTTCACCATTTGTTCAGACACACTTTAGCAGCATATAAGCCATACAGTTGATTCTCCCCTTGGTTGCAGTTTTATCTGTAGTGTCATTTTGAGTAATTGGGGTATGGTAGCTGATCAACTTTCAGGTTTCTCATTGGCAGAAAGGGACTGTATTGGCACCAAGAAAGAATATGATGGGTCCTCTCGGTGCCTGAGCAAGTGTCCCTCTTTTGCACTTGGCTACCCAAGGCCATTAGAAAATAAGCTTAATAAAGCAACTCAGTGTATACATCTTAACTATTCCCAGCCAAGGGGATGCAGCTATAGAAGAAATATTTTAAACCGATATGAAAGATGGTAAATGTACATATTTAGTCAGTGATCTGTGAAAGTTTTTGAATTAGTTTTTAAAGCTTTGTTAAGACCAGAACGCACAGATGTTGAAAACAAGTTCAGATGTAGCGACAGATGGTATTTGATTATGAAGCAGACTGTTCATATAATACAAAGATGCTGCTTCTGCCATACACAAGTAACTGCAGAGAGTGCAGTAGAAATTTTGGAAGGCAGAGCAATTCAAGAGGTTCTTTGTGCGGCAATAACTTTCACGTTTTTCCAGCAGTGCTAGAATTGGGATAATTTTTTTTCTTTTGCAGTCAACACCCTCACTGCCCCCCTCATCCCCACTCCCCCACCGTTTTCTCCGCTGTGGTGTAGCTATCTTGCACTTTTTTGATCCTCTTTTCAGGTCATTTGAAATCAGATTAAGGATAAACACACTTCATTTATATTTACGGAAGAATAAAGTTCCTTAAGGTTAATAATAAAAATAACTGTTATTATATATTACTGGTATTATCTATTAAAAAAAAAAAAAATGAAGAGTACCACATTTTGGACAAATCCTGATTTTTGAAAGTGGTGTAACACTATATCCAGAATCACAGGGCAGCTGTACACCTCTTTTGCTGGGGTCGACATATGTGCCTATTCGCTGGGGCTGCTGCCATGCTTACCTTGTCAAAACCACAGTCACCCCCCTTCCACTTCTCTCCTCCAAAGAGACACGAGAATGGTATGAAATTCGGAAATACCGGGAGGGAGCCGTGCGAAGGGCAGGGGTGCCCACCGCTGGGCACCGGCTTCACCCCGCTGCTGGGAAAGGTTCCGGCTGCGGTGGGGGTCTGGACCCTTGCAGCCATTGCCATCCTCCAGCACCCCCAGGCCCCGCTTGGCCCACGGGCTGCAGACCCAGTGCCTTTGCCCAGACTAAGGAGCAACTCACATGGCCTCGGGCAGTGCCCAGCCACTCAGCCCTTCGCATAGGGTCATTCCTGGCAGAGCCGGGCTTTCCCCATCGCCCCACCACAGCACCCCCCGACCAGCTCTTTTCCCAGCACAGCCCCTGCCAGCAGCTGGGATGGCCGCCCTGCGCCTCCCCGTGCCGCAGCCAGCACCTGGCCATGGTCCTCGTGAAAGTCCGCCGAATACTCTAGAAATTTCTGGAAGTTTTTTTTTCTGGAGATTTCTGCCATTTAAGCAGCAGGCCCTTCTTAACGGGGTGCGCCAGCACTGAGGAGGGAGCAACCTGGCTTGTGGGCCGGGGAAAATCCTCGCCACGGATGGGCTTTTCCAATTTCTCTGTGGTTCCCCCAAGTTCTGCGAAAGCAAATGTCTGGGTAAACAGTATTTTAAAATACCGGCTCTGGTCACTCGCAAGGATGCAAAAGGATGCCAGAAAGTGAGGTTTCTGCTAGGAAATGGAACGAGAATGGCAGCAGCGTGTGGATTGCGCAATATAAACCCGGGGCTTTGCGAGGGCGGGAAGCCCTTGCTCGGGCTGTTAACGAGTAACTGGGAGTGTTAATGAGTAACACAGAGGGCTGGCAGCGCCCGGTGCCGGGCAGGGGGCTGGAGGGCCGGGCGCCATTCCTGGCTCTGCATTGGGCGGGTGGGGGGTCCCGGCGAGGAGGCGCCACCGTCCCGCGTCTGCATTTCGCTGTCTATAAAATGGGGACACGCAGCCGGCGGTGTGAAAAGCTTTGAGCTCAGCCTTTTGGAAGTGCTCAAGGTTTTTCCCTCTGGCACTCAATGCACGGTGAAGCTTCCCACCTGAGCTCTAGGTTTCACCAAAAGCTGGGAAGTCGTAATGCTTAGGTTTGTGTAAGGAAGCGGTGAATTTCATTTTATATTTTGCTGCTTCTAAACACATGCATTTTATTAGGAAAGATTTGAAATACACTCCTTGACCCGAACGTCCTTAGACTTCCAGGGTGTTTGCAACCTAAGGCGAGCTCAGGGTGCACGTATTTCAAATAAGCTTTCAAAGCAGTTTGAACCTCAGCCTCGTGGGCTGTTTGAGATCCACCCCTAACTGTTCTGCAGTTTTCTTAAATACGCCAACAGCTGTTACCATTCATGAGGGGCAGGTAAGTCTCCAGTCTGAATGGCTGCTGTTCAGCCCAGAACAGGCAGCCATGCAGTCCCTGGGAAGGGTGTGTTGTCAGACCCTTGTGTCGGTTACTGAGAAACTGTAAAAATAATATGAAAAAAAAAATCTAAAGTACCTCCACTTCAGAGAAATCTGGGCTCAGGGTTTTGACTGGAGCATCATCTCTTCCTTTAAAAGCTCTGACCAAATTATTGAGCTGATAAGCGATTCCCCTTGGTTTTACATGTGCTGGCATGAATTATCCTTGAGCATTGCATATTAGGGTTGTTTTGTACTAAAAGGTGTTAAACACTTGTAATAAATATTTTTCCTTATTTCCCCTAGGACACAGTTCCATCTCTGGTTGGTGAAGCATAAAAAAGAGCTGTCATGCCCAGTTTTAATAGGCAATAGGATTTCAAGCCCCCAGAGTTGTTTGTTTCACAGTCTGGCAGTGGCCATAATGAAACTGGCCACTGTTGCCACAAGACTTTTTCCTCTCATGCGTTCTCCCCTGTTACCTCCCACAGCTGCTTGACTGGCAGGTCTCTTGCAAACATGTTTACATTGGAGCCGGTAGTATTTCCTTAGCTATCTGTGCCATCTTTCTCTCTCTCTTTTTTTTTTTTCTTTCCTTTGCCTAGCTAGAGACTCAACCTTAAGTCTAATTTTAAAGAATAAAATTAAACTGTGCATGCAATTAACTGCCTTTGAGTGCAAACAGCAGTTCATTTTCATGTGTTTTGTTGTGAAGCAAATAGCTTGTTTGTTTGTTTGTTTGTTTTTTCACACTGATTCCCAAATAAATGGGAAAGTACCACTATTAACTCGCCCAGGATTTATTCATGAAAACGCAATCACAGCCTCCCAGGGTCTGGGCAGAATGAGGTGGGGGGGGTCCTTTCTCTGCACAAGAGTTGGTGTCTCACTCTGCTCTGCAGCTCTGGAGAGAGCCAGGCTAACCTAAGCCAACAAGAATTCATTTGAGCATCTAAAAAAAAAATCTAATATGTAAATAAAATATACCTCTTTGAGGTGCATGTATGCTAGTGATACTGAGAAGCTGTACACAAAAATGAGCATTGTAGCAAGTGGTGGATTTGCTGCACCCACCAATCGATCAGGCTTTAATAGGCAGCTTCTCCAAATGCCCCTGCCCTCTGAAAAGATGGGAGAACAGGCAGGCCTTGCAACGCGCCCGGAGGGTCACAGGCTTGGACCACGCAGGCAAACAACCCTCCCACCCCGCCACTGCTCTTTATTGAGCAGTTCTGCCACGACAGGAGCCCTCCGTCCCCACTCAACAATAAGCTTTAGCAAAGATTTAATTTATTTTCCACCTTGTGCTCTTAAAATAAATGCAGTGCCGTATTTTAAAACTGAATCAGATTAGTCTGTTTGGGGAAACACTGTAACCCATTGCAAAGCGTGACGGACTTGTTTGCCGTTATTTCCTAAACGCAGTCAGTCGTATGCCGCAACTCGCCCGTCAGTTCCCTTTCTCTCCTAACAAAGAGGGAAGACTGGATCAGAAGGGATCATCTCCATAGAAATTGTGTTGGCACAACCTAGACTGGGCATAAATAAGAGTACAGACCAAGAAAGTGAGAGCAATTAACCCTTTCAGGCTCTCCAAACCCTTTCAGGCTCTCCAGTCACAAAATGCAGTCTTCTTACATTTGGCTTCTCAGTGATGTGATGTGTAAAAGATCCCAGTTCCTCGTGATGGGCTCAGTGACGTAAAATTGCTCTGGTCCCTGACCATTTGCCTTGGTCAGGGACAATTCATGTCTTCCTTATGATTTTTAAGCTAGAACGTAGTATCTTCCTTATTACAAAAATTCCAGGTATTAGGGAAACTGAGGATTTCCAAGCACAGATGGCCAGATCTGCAGAATTTGGATCATTTCAGGGTGCTTGAAGCCTGGGAAAGTTGATTTGGCCCTCTGCAATGACAGGGACTACTTGCCAAGTTCCAGTCTAGCTCTGAACTCCTGCAGTATTCTGAGATGCCAGCAGCTAGGATTTCTTATTTAGAGATCTGTGTGCTTTCCATTGCAGGGTAAAAAAGGCAAATAGTGTCTTGTATTTCATAGAACTGGTATATTTGAGAGAGAGACTGATCAGGGGACAGAGTGAGCTAGCAATTACCCGTGCAGCTCATATCCTTTGGTCCATTAACTGGGCACCTGAGGATGATCTCCCTCGCCTTCATCCAGTTAAGTCTTGATAGCTAACACAAAAATGAGCCCTCCCATCTAATCTGTAGCTGCCTTTGTAAGCCTTTGCTAGGATGTGCTTAACCAGCTGCCTGGTTTTAGTCTCCTCACCCTCTCTTTGGCTTCCCTCTGACAAGGAAAGCATTTTCATGGTTTCCCAGCAGCTCCCTCCTGGGATGCCTGTGCTTGCTCTGAACCAAGGCTGGCAGAGGACCTCCTCAAGGCTGGAGGCTTTCTGGAGCCAATGAGCCAGAGACCTTGACACACTCCTCATTTCAGGCACTGCAGTCTGCCCTGCTCACCGTGCCATGGTCTTAGCAACCTCCCAAATACACGGACAATTAGTAAGTGCTGGGGGGCAACCAGTTCCTTAAGAAATGACCTGAATGTCAGGTATTTTGACCTGAAAATGCTTCTAGTATGTTGGTTGGGTAATGTGGACAGACGTGAACTAGGAGAGACAATTTGTTTGCAGTAAAAACCCAGAAGATCTTATTCCTAAATGACTATTAGTTACGTAGATGCAACTTCACGACCTTCCACAGACCTCCTTTACGCCTGATGTTGATGTGGCCCAGCAAATGCAACTCCAGTTGTATAAAAAGATGTGAAGTTTTAATTGCTGTTGCAGATATGAAGTATGTATTTGGTTGTTACAGTGTAGCTAAGGCTGGATTCAGGCTCCAGCTCAGCTCTACAGTGTCTTGAGGCCGAATCAGGGAAAATTTTGAAAATAAATGACCTCAGATGAAAACATATTTTTAACATGCTCCTTCTTCAATATCAGAAAATTCTTGCACGATTTTATGATCCAAATAAGCTACCATCTTACTGCCATCTGCACCAATTTTAAGCCAAAAAGAGACCGTTCATATCTGAAATGCAGACAATAATGTAAATCAAAGGTTCACTCAACCTCACAATTTTAAGATACACATGAAACAACAGAAATAGCGAAGGACTAGAGAAAAACAATGAATAAATGAGACTTGCATTTTAAGGAATAGGTAAGAACAGATTAGTTATATATAAAGCATATATATATATAAGAAATATATATCTACAGCTTGAAAAGGAAGTGATCCAAGAAAGAGTGATAGATGGTAATAAAAAGAATAGAGAATGGTATCTGGATGGTACCATAAACAAGGGCAAATTGATAACAGGAACAAACGTGAACCACATCAAAACCAGCATTATTCTACATTCACCTGACTTGTGGAACTCCCTGCTGCAGGACACCAGCATGGCAGGTATATTCAGGAAATGATTAAACATCATAAATAAAAGTACTTTCTAGCTCACGTTGGCTACATTTAATTTAAAAGGCCGTCTATGCCTCAGACATAACATGTCTTTTGCAAGGAGTTATTCCTTGTCTGATAGACTATTGCAAAATAACATTCATTATCTTAACCAGTGCTGGAAGTAGGACACCGGATTAGATAAATCATTATATCCATTTTGCAAGAGGGCTGGCAGTTTCATTAATAAATAATTCAAACTAAGGAGAAAAGAAAACCTTCAGAGGACTACAGTGCTAGGCACTGCCTGGCCGCAGCAGAGAGGTTCAGTAGTTCACCTCTTGATATGGGGCAACATAAACTTTGGGAAATAAATATAAACAATGGCAATGAGCTTGTAATTTATATTTTATTTTGCACAAGCTTGCATATATACTGCACATACATTCAGTTTAGAGAAGATGGAAGGCACACAAGGCAATTGAACTACTGTATCCTTTAAGTGGTACAAAGCAAAAAGGTAAAAGTCTGGAGAGTATACAAAAGCTTTAAACACACAAAATAAAATCCACCCCCCCAAAACATTTTTCCTGTGTTTATCTTAAATTTAGTAGCTGCCAAGCTAGAATTGTAACTTTTTTCAATCAATTGTCTACTGCACCTTTTTTTCCAAACGGACAGGGGAGTCTTATTGTTTTATCTTGTCATCAATTAATATTACAGTACATCCTTGGTAATACAAAATTGTACACCTTCATCAAATAAATTAGGATAAATTAAACCAATAAATTATGCAAAGTCTTCAGAACAACAGACAACAACAAAAAAATCCACAGTTGGAATTGCCTCTAGCTAAAAAATAAAATAAAAAAAATCAAAAATTGACTTTATCAGTTCAGTTATTGTACTATCTTCAAATTAAAGGGTCTTTATTACAAAAAAAGAGCTTAATAATGCTATTTACAACATATTGCTAAATAATATAAAGGCAGTGTTTTGTCACTTTTGTAACTATATACATATGAGTAATGGCTGGGACAATATCAGTTTAAACCTTAACCTTTGACTCTTCTGGGCAGCATTAAAACCAACCTAAAGAGGCTTTTTTTTTTTTTTTCCTTCTTTTTTACTTTCTGACTCTTACATGTTATATGGTAATGAGATGGTTTTTGTGTTGGTCTAATATCTCACTTGAGTGGTACAATTAATACAGAAAGGATGGATTTTAGAGAAATATGTAAGCTTGCTGTTTCTTCTAGATTTGTTTCTACATATCCCAGTATATTTGTGCATTTGGAAGGTGGCTGCTTTGGGAGAGAGGTGACTGTGGCTCAGATGAAAAGACTAAATAAAGTCATAGTGCCACCACCTTTCATACACTAAAAAGGATATTCCTAAGAAGATACAAAGGTTAAATACCAGTTTTCATCCCAGCTCTAAATATGAGCATTTTTAGCTTCAGTTTATAGATGGTTTACAACCAACAGTTCTACAGAAAACAAAATTGCATTTCCTTCAACAGAACATTTAAGTGCAATACAGTAACTGCTTACTCATATAAACCAGTTACATTCCTTAAGGGGAGCTTTTTGAAAACAATGCGTATTGGGAATTTTCAAACACAGAGTTGGTACTAAAAGGAAACATTTGCACTATTAACACCAATGATTGCTATATAATACACATGGCAAATATAGTTTTTGCTTTCACTTCTCATGTACAGTGCTCATTTTGGGGGTTTTATAAACCACTTTCCATTTTTAATATATATATATATATCTTTCTGTATATATATATATGTATAATCTTTCAATGCTGCTGGTGAAAATCCTATCTTTAAAGCCACAAAATCTTCACCTTTATTTCTTAATTAATATTAACCTGTGGAAAAAAACATTTTTCTATTAACTGACTTCATATACATAGAAAAAAATTCTGCAATTTTACAGAAACTGTATTACCCATTCCCTTGACATCTGATGAAAGAGACTTGACTTTTAAAAGTAGAGAGCTGGATTTTCAAGAATGCTTTCAACTATCTATACAGTTACTGTAGTGTTTCTTATAAATTCAACAGATGTTTTCAGAATGTAGTTATTAAAATCTTATGTCTTTATGCAAGAACAGCCATAAGGTTGAATATTTACATTGCTTTATAAAAGTTCCCCTCGATTTGCAATGTTCACCCACATACCTGGTACAGTAACAAAGATTCTGCAAACTTAAAACACGTTAATTAAATAATACTCAGAGGCACAAAGCAAACCTCAGGAATACATGGGTGAACACTTTCTTAAATAATTACTACATTCTAACATCTTCCACGTGTTTACCATTAAATGTGAAACGTTCCCATTAAACAACCAGAGATACAGTAAGAATTAAATGTTTTGTAGTTTCAAATAGAACATTCTTTTCACAAAACATAACAAATGTCTAAAATAGGTTCTTAATCTAGATAGGAAAAAGGTAAGCTTTTCACTTCATACGCATATTTTGTGTGTGTGTTTCTGTGTATATATACATACATACACCCACACGTTTTGTCTTTGTGTGTGTGACTACATATGTATATGTATATGCACATATGTCACGTATGAAATATTGCTTCTATACTACTTTTCATCAGGCTAAGAAAACACAAGATTTGCACCACAGTTACAAAAAATTGGCTTCTACAAGAATTTTCAAAACTTGAATGCTGCTTAAACAATTGAGAAAAAATAATTTGCGTTATCAAACTGTTCTAAAAATTCTCTTCTTCAAAAACGTATTCTCCTGCTTTGTGTTTTTTTTTTTAATTTTTAAAAAGACATAAAATATGCATAGCTATCAACATTATGTCAAACAGCCGGGAAAAAAAAAATCAGTGTTTATTGCAGCTGTAGTAATTGAAAAATAAAGTTTAAAAGATGAAAATTGTAAGCCACAGAAGGCACAAGAACAATTGTACTTGTGGGGGAAAAACTGGTATTTTGAAGGATTTTTTTTTTATCCTTCCGCTGGTGCATTTAAGGTCTAGGCACAGACTATAACCTCAAGTTTATATGCAGAAATAAATCTGAATTAGCAGTAAATGAATGGCAACATGGGGTTTCTACATGGATTTTGAAATTCTTTCTCTATGTAAACACTTCATAACAATAAAAGTAGCCTCCTGCCTTTTAGCCATTTTTAGTGAAATAATATTATGATCGTTTGAAAGAAACTGCTTTCTACTTAAAATTTAGTAGGAGCTATGCCATGTATTTATAATTTCAGGTGTATTGGGAGGCACAAAGGCAATATGGCTATAAAATGCAGAAAAATCACATCACTGAAACGATCAAATTATCATTTATTTCCTTTTTTCAGACAAAGGAGGTGTTTATTTTACTTTTAAGATGAAATTTCTACTCTTAATTCCTATGCCTCATTTACTATTGAGATTATGCTACTTATAAATAAATAAATAAATGCAACAACATCGTGTTGAGTACACAATTTCACTTATTTAGATTATGTGAATCACATTGCAGCCAAATAATAATAATAATAATAATAATAATAATATAAACATAATAAAAGTAACGGTAAAATCACAGATTGAGATGGTAGCTAGTAGTATGTCCACATAGGATGACTACAGTATGGCTTTGCTTTCTTATGTCCAAGGTGACAATGCAGTGATATATTTTGTATCTGATGGTATGCCAATGACGAACTTACTGTATTAAAACTTGAGCATTTTATGCCACTTCTTCCCATAAATTAAAAAAGTGCATGAACACAATTTTCATCCTTTCTTTCTCAGAATTCATTGGAGTTACATCTTTATGAAGTGTAATGTTTACCAAATCATGCAAACATTAAAAAAAAAAAAAAGAAAAAAAAGAAAAAGAAAGAAAATGGAAGAACATGAAAGAAAAAGACACATCCTGTCTACTGTAAGGATACGTACAGTATTAGGTACTCTCAGGGAGTCTAAGATCAAGAAGATTTGTTTTGCTTTTCATGCATAGTGAAAATGTTGGCACTTCATCCCATGCTATTGTCTGCATTGCCTATACTCCACAGATACTGCCAGTGCTTGAAAAGAATGACACGGAATCGTAGGATTGTGCTGTTTAATTTGAAGTCAGCAGGTTTTTAAGGCTTTCTGCTAACAATAATTGCTTTCATACATTTCTGTCTATCAGCAGTATTTGTAAATGAAGTGAAATTGCAATGATCAGGTCAGCTCTTTAGTCACATGGGTAAACTTTCACTCTCCAAAGTCAAAATGTAATTTTAAAATAAAGAAATAAGATACCAATATCCTCGATGGTCTAAATATAATTTGCAGCTAATTAGGAACTTCCTCTAGATTCCGATTGAATTATGTAGGGGAAAATACTATTGACGATAACAATAAATTCTTACTGCATCCGTACAAAAGACGACAGAGAAAATGACAAATACAGAGTGCCATAGCATATTCAGCCTTCCCCCAAACTTCTGGAGACGACACCTTTCTGAAAACATGAGGAAAGGAGAGCCACTGAAGAAAGCACGAGAACTAGCAGCTAGCTTTCTTTCCATCTGCTGACATATCGTGGTAGAGCATTCGGGCGAACCCAGATCCATCATGGACTTTACGGTGTAGCTCAGATTTTGGTCAAGACTAGCTCCAGCTTCAGAAGACAACTGCAGCACACTGCTCAAATAGATTTTTTTTTAAAGCTGCATTTACTGTAATTTTAAAAATCCAATTTGGCTATCTGAACCCTGCATAGCCAGGAGGACACTGTGATTTTTGTATATACTTGATTAGATGTTTATGAAAATGTAATTTTTATTCTTCTGGTTAGGAAAAGAGTAATTATATTTTACAGCTACAAACAAGTTTTACTTTTTTCCTTTGCCTCAGCACTGTGAGGTGAAGATGCTTTCTTCTATTATATCTTGATATCATTCAAAAAGTGCTTTTCAGGACACATGTTGAATACAGAGAGAAAACTTTGTATACTGGAAAGGGGATTTTTGGGGGCAGAATGGACTAAAAAAAGAATAAATTTAGGGACTAATGCCATTTAAAGTAAGACCAAGACATGGCAATATAGGACGCTGAAGGTTTCATTTTTACTCTATGGAGAGTGAAATGCTTCCGCTTTAATAAGCTGACCATATTCCAAAATTAGTGTGGTTGATACAATATTGTGCATGAGTTACTGGCCTCACCCTGCAAGAACGGTATTTGATTTGTGCAAACGTCCTTTGCTGCAATTTAGAGAAACAACAACCTGGCATGTTGATTACTGTTGCAGGGTATTTATTGTTTCTGTAAGGAAAGCATGAACAATAGGGTTTGCTTTTTTGGGTATCACTTCTTGGAGTGAGTACCTAAAATAGATGATGTGTTTTTTTGAAGTATTAAAAAAAAATCTAGTTATTGGTTAAAAAGTATATAAAATAAAAAAAAAAGCTCGAAGCTTATGAAGTGACTCCACAGAGTTCAGACCTTTAGCTGTATAAACATAATAGAAACTTCATTGTCTGTAGTATTGTGCCATGACATTAGTCTCACTAAGACAAAATGCCACTTTGCAGCAAGCAATAAATCTGACAAAGCATTTTTAAACATAATGCCCTAACTTGCTAAGACAGGCTTTTACACGCTTTCAAACTCTTCTCCCTGAAAATTAACCCCGTTGATTCTCCAAATGTTAAGGGTCTCAGGCAAAAGTAAACCGAAGGCTGAAGTAAAATAACCATCCCCTTGGAACTGAATGAAAACTTAAATCCAGAAGGGATCACAGTCTAATTTCATATACATATATATGTATGCGATACACATATATATGAAATTAAAATAGAGACACACATGACTTGGGCATCAAAAGGGGACTGCTACTTTCATACATTCATAAATAGCTGCTGAACTCTCTACTCATGAAGAAGCTCTTGTAGGCAGTTTGGGGATTTGAAAATCTCGGGGACCTCACTGTCCAGCTTACAGATGACCTTGTATATGGCCTTCTTCCAGGAAGGATCAACATCTTTGCCTGCGATAATGGCATTGAAAAACTCCCGTAACGTGATCTGAGCCACTTCCAGGAATCTCTCTGGAACCTGCTGATACAAGGAGACAATGGCATTAATACAGTTTTCAATTTCAAGTCTCTGGTTCTTCAAAGGAAACTGAGCTAAGTTCTTTCTTTCAGAAAGGGGCTTACATAGCACCTGCATTTTCTAAATGTGGCAGCCTTCTATTCTCTTATGCAAAGTTGTTATATATAGTACTATAGCAATAACTTTTATAACATGTGTTAGAGATCTTTGTAAAGTCTACTGACAGAGTGTAGGTAACAAAATGTTACTGTCTGAGTTTGGAGAGTGGGGGATTTATAGGATATAATTAACAGGAGGGGAGACAAACACAATTGTCTTTAAGGAGGCAAATCTCTGCTTGATATTTTACCCGTGCATTTACGGATATGTTCTCCTGTCTGTGTGGGAACTAATAGGAAAGTAATGCACGCATAGAAAGCCCTCCGTACCTCTGTGCTTAGCTTTGGTCACAACCAGTGCTGAAAGCTATCAAAGAAACAGGGTATCTCTGAATGTTGTTTGCACTTTAAAAACAAGCAAGCAAGCAAGCCTTCAGCTAATGGCTTGCTTCTGTGGCTGCTGTGCATGAGACTCCCATAAGATGGCTTTCTCGGGAGACATTATGGTCTTCCCTTCTTTTTCAGAAGCCTACAAATAAAACCCCAACCTCTTCAATGGGTGCATTGTGCTCCAAGTGGCTACTCGGCTGGGATGTGTTAAACTCATCTGGGTTTTCTAAATGTCACTGTCACTTCATGGGTGAGCCAAACAGCCAGTTAGCAGGGGCATGCCACTGTCAGAAGCACCTGAACAATGGGTGAATGTTAAAAACCACAGTTACCTCCAAACTTTGGTAATTCATCTTAAATAGTTGTCTCAGGCACCAGCACCACCTTCTTACCCTCTGCCTTAAATGATTCAAAAGCAGTAACTATAATGAACCGTAGGTCTGTTGCAAAGTTGAGGTCATCTCCATAAAGGTATTATTTTCCATTTTTGTTACGGAAATATGGCTTCACAGCTCCAGAACCACTAATACATGGCCGGCCAGTAGCCAGCATGCTTATAATAGCAAGTATTCCCTCACTGCTATTCTTTGCCCACTCTGGCAAGGGGAGTTCTTCGACCTGCAGTAGGGGCCACTTCAACTGTTCCTGGGGCCAACAGACACCCGGGCAGATCTCACTCATTTACTGAATGCATGTCACATTGCCAGATCAGGGCCAGCACCTTATTCTCTACTTCAGGCTTTTGTTCTTCTCGCTTTAGAAGCCGCTTTCAGAAAACTTGTCTGCAAATGTGCATGTTTAACCTGATACAATAGAGCTCTGGAGCCTCACTCAGCTATCACTGTTGGGGAAGTGCTAGCAGTTTGCTAGCCACGCTTTGCCACCAGATAAGCATGAGATCAGCTCCCCCTGACACCAGCTGACAAACTCTGCTTCCAGAAGCCCCGCAGCCCGAAGAAGTCCTCTGACTACCTCTGAGAGTGAAATCCAGCCCCTACATGTTTTTCTCTGCTCCCAAAGACAGGCTGCCTTCTGTGGAAATTTTTCATTCAACGAGCCACAGAGAAAGAAACATTTCCAGCTCAAAGAAACAACTTAAAACTTCACATAACCACTCTGCTGTTTGGGTACTTGGTAATACATCTACAAAAGATACCAGCCTTGTCTCATTCTTGCATTGCTGTAAAAAATGATACACTTTTTGCTTCAGGCAGTTCAAACAACTGCTCATATGCTGTTCATCACCCTTGGTATTGCTGGGCGCTAACCAAGGGGAAGGAGTTGTTGACTACATGATACTAGAAAGCAAGAAACGTAGTAGATAGATAACCAACTTTTTGGTGTACACACTGTTGTGATCTCACAAGGGCAAAAACTGTTGTTTGGGAAAAAAGAGTTCACACCTTTCAATTTTGGTGTCCACGTCAGAGGACCAACATTAGATGCCTTTCTTCCTTCCAAATCGCTGGAGATGGGAGGGAGGCAATTACAAGCATCTACATGAGAAGCATAAAGTCCAAATGCAAAAAGTCCTACCTGTCCCTACATGGTTACACCCATGATAATTTTAAGCACAGAAGTGATAACCTGAGTTTTAAGTTGAGCCTTTGCCATTCAATTTCTACCTGTGCATATGAAAGTTTTCCAGGTGGGGGATGCTGTTCTTTCACGGAGTAGGCAGTGTGAAACCCCTGAGCCAGGAGCTTCCAGGCCTCCCACTCCCATAAAGACATACAGGCTTTGCTTTTAGGCTAGGAATTAGCTTTTAAGGTCTGGCTTCATTGTACCTGAGTCACATCTGCAGGGCCGGACCCCTTTGAACCCAGTACAACAGGCTACAGAGAACAGCCCACAAACATAATAGTGAACGAAGCCCCACAGGAGCTTTGAAGAGACCTCCTCACAATGCCGAGTTCCCAAAGATCTCCCCTACTCCGCAGGCATTAGAGCTGCTCATAGCTCTTTCCTTTTGGGATGTTATTAGCAATTTTTCATGTCAGACTGCATTACACACATTACTTTGCATGTTGTAATGTGACTAGCACTGTGGTTAATCCCCACAGGATAGTACGTCGGCCAACATTTATATTTCTAGAAAGAGTAACTGCAGTGGGTTTTGTTTGTTGTTTTTTTTTTTAATAAAGAAAATACTGGTGAAGTCCAGAGCCTGAAAAAAATATTTAAATGGATGGGTAGTTATATTTTTCAGTGGGCAATTAATCAGTCAGCTATGTTAATTATGTGTCTGGGGGTAGCATTTCCCTGACCCTAAGTGAAGGCAACCTATTCAGCGCATCTTTACACCTAACTGACTGAACATCTCTGAAGTAGGAACATCTGCAGAAAATGCTTCAGTGACAAATAAACTCCATCTACGTTGCTTTTAATAGAACCAACAATCCCTAGTATGAACCCAGGGCATTTTCTTAGCATCAGGTGGCAGCAGTCAATCAAAGAATCACACTGTACATTCACCAGGAAGAAAGACAATGAGGTCTGCTTAGGGGGAGGCTAGGTGGGTTTCCGGTTGAAGCCTCCAAATCAGACTGATTTAGAAGGAAATCACATTTTGCTGCACACTTTGTCAATATAACTTAGCTTCGCTGTCAAGGAAAAAGTCACAGGCCAAATTTTGGGCTAGTATAAATCAGCAGGGCTCTACCAGCCTCAGTGCAGTTATGCTGATTTACACCTGGTACACATTGGTCTTGTACCTTCTAATGCAGTCCAACAACCACCACAGTGCCTCTTCTCAAGCCTTAGCCATGTTAACACATCCCCTTCATCTATGAGAACTGGGAGGGAATCGAAGCTCTCATCTGCTCTTGTCTATTTATGCTGTCTTAACTACTGGCATTTTCCATAGCTTGAACAACAAACCTGAACTATTTCACTCCTGGGTTTGCATGTGCAACTACCATGCCGAACCATCTGCATTAGCACTGTGGGGGAGTGCTCTGTTAAAAATACTCAGCACAAACTATTTCTATGTGAGTAAAAGTATAGTTCCAATGGCTCAAAAGTTGGCGCCAAGTCAGACCTAACTCACACTTCTTTTGTAGAGAAGCACACACCATTGCAGAAAGTGATATGCTTTACAAGTACTTGTTGAAGTTATTTTCAAGGAAAACTACCAAAAAGGCAGTGGTGATTGGGAAGGTGAGGGCAGATCCTCAGCAGGTCTAAGTCAGCATTGCTCGAGGAAAATCAGTGAAGCAACGTTGATTTTAGGCCAACAAAGAGGATCAGGCTTCCCTTTCTGATGTCACGCATGGACTTAAAAATTCACTGTCGGGAAGGAGGGCACACTAGAAGCAGACATGTGTCTCAAGTTGGTGGCTGATCAGTGGCCCTTCGCTGTTTTTCTCATTATTGGGTTGTCTTGTATCTTGTGTCTTTTATTAGTTAATTCGTTTATTTTTTGGGTTGTGCAGCAAAGACTTCTTCTCCCTTCCCTCCCATTCCCCTCATCTCCTCTCCTCCCCGAGCCCTCCTCCTCTTCCCAGTTGCTTTACCTTCAAGGATGATTTGTTTTATTAAACTGACTGTCCCCAGCCTCTGCAGTACATAATAAAAGCCTGACATAGCAGCCTGCCTGCCTTCTGTGTCCTGCAGATACTCATCATAAGTGTCAGGACATACCAAGGTTAGCGGTCACTGGAAGTGCGCTCACTGGCTCAAGCCTTGCCAAACATGCTTGGCAGCTGAATGAATGTCACAGAGAATAGAAGGGGAATTACAAAGGTTAGAAAGAAGACAGCCTCTCTCTCTCTTTTTTTTCCTGGAGATATATAAGCTGATTTTTCACACTTCTGAAATAAACATCAGCTCATTCACAGTCCCTTTCCAGCACCTAAATCTCTCCCATTGTCAAGCAAACCTTTAATTTCTACCCAGGCCTTATTTCTTCATTAGCAAAATAAGATGCTTAATTCTCTCTTAATAGAAAAGGGGAAAAACACCAAAACCAAATGACAAAACAAGCCACCGGTCTGCTCAGAGATTTTTATATGTATTTCATGTCATTAATCCTATTAAGGGTTGGCTTCTTCACAGTTAATCTTTTAAACTTTCAAAAAATCTTGCTCACGTGGTAAATCTAGATGGTAGAAAAAGCAATACAGATGTAAAGATCACAGAATTGTGAAAGTCAAGTTAAAACCGATATTCCAGAGAATTGTTTTGTTTTTTTACTATAAAAGGGCAATAAAATGCTGACTGTAAGAAGACAATGTCAAGGAGAAAAGGGTATTGGTATTTTGGATACTCTTGACTGCTCGCCTTGGAGAGAGAGTTATTCTTGTCACAAACCCTTTTGTCTGCATCTGCTGACTGCTTGCCTGTAGCCAGCAGCATACTTTAACTGTTTTGTCACCTCCTAACATCACATGCATCAGCTGTTGTGCTTTTGTTACGGGTATTGTAGAGCTAATCCACTGTGGCTGTTCTACTGTGCAGTAAATAAAACAGAAACTGCTTCTCAGACAATTCTGCATGAATATTTCAGATGGCTTTTACAACTCTGATTCACAAAATAAAATACCCCCCCCACCCCAAACTAGACTCAGATGCCTCGAAGCTAATTGCATGCATTGACTTGAGGCATCAGAAACAACTGTTTTAGTTGGATAAATGAATAGCAGACCTTTCTAAAGTTATTCTTTAAAAATACTAAGCGTAATTTCTTCCTTGCAATTCTACCTGCATGTAAATTTTTTCTGTAGAAAACTTCAGGTTTTTGGCAGTGGCAATTTTGAAGTATTTTGTGCCAACAAAATGCTTAAAACATCTTTGACGTTTTTTCTTCCATAAGTGTGCAAGTCTGGGAAGTTTAGTTTATTTTTATTAGAGTGTCAAAGTATTTTTTAACCACAGAAGTAATTTTACAAAGTTCCTAAACTTCTCCCTCCAACCCTCCTAGAACAGAGAATGAAATATTTACTTGGAAGTTCATTTTCTGCAGCCAGTTGCCAAACTGTCCTAAAGCAGGGTGGCTTTTAGCATGTTCACAGGGGCAATGGTAGCAAAGCCCAGCATGAGGCCTGAAGCAGAAAAGATACCCTAGGAAAGGAGGCAAACAGGTGAAGTACTTTACCGAGCATTCATTCACCCTTGTGCACACATGATTCCTCTAAACAAACTCTCCTATCCCTGCTGTTTGTTAAGTAAATATTGATCAAGGAGAGACATATCTCCTGACAGCAGTAGCACAAGCTGGGGACTTGTACTGCAGAGAGAGTGGACTTAAATGGATAAACTCAGATGCTTTAGGAAGGCCACACAGCGATTACTACATAAAAAGGCAAGAACTCACAGAGTTGGCTTTCCTTTCCCCTCTGCGGGGGCTGAGACTTGGTTATGTGGAACCTCCATGGTAGAAAGAAAAGTCATCTGCTCCCAGACAGTCTTATAAAGCAAGAAGCCTGCACCTTAGGTGCCCAGATGACTTCATATTTTTATCTCTTGCCAGCTGATGCATTAGTATTGCATGCAATAAATGTGGAGTTTGAGTCCCTCTCCTTGAGCACATGTGAGAGGCTACCAAGGGGCAGCTCCTCAGCGATGTAAATTTTCACTGCTCCATTGGTTTCAACAGAGAGTTTATGTCCCCTGTGGATGGTCCACCTCTGGTTGTGCTGGGCTGGGGCACACATTTTCCTCAGGAGCACTTTCTTTCCACTCGTACTCCAAGTAAGCGGTTCATTCTGATGCCTGCGGGATAAGGTACACACACCACCTTACATAAGGGTGCCCAGTTTAGGCTGGCGTGTCAGTTCTCATAAGCAAACAGTGAAGACTTATTGGACTGATGTGTCTAATGGTAGTACAGCTGCAGAAAGCAGTGGCAAAATTGTCAAGTCATTAGTGGCTGTGATTTCTTGTAAAATTTCAGCAATAGGTAACAGCGACCTCATTTTAGTAAACTACCAAAATTTGGGTGGACATTAGAAGTAATGCAAGTGCTTCTTGGAGCAGATTTTTAAGCACTCCTCAGAGATCGGATCGAAAGCCTCTGAACCATGTGCAAGGTAACCATAAAGCTATTCACCTTGTCTGGGGGGGCAGAGGGAGAGGATTAGAAGTTAATTTTCAGTACAGGGTCCCATGTTTAGAAGTACCAAGACCAACGCAAACATTCTAATATTGTAACAGCGTCAGCAACTGCCTGGCTGTAGCACACAAATCTGAAGATCCTTCAGACAGGGACAGCTGGGCTAAGCTCGAAACCTTTTCCCATACGATGTCTAATCTGCGTTAAACTTCAGCTCCATTTATACGATTAGGCTGGCCAGAGTGTACCTACAGACTTTGCCTGTGGTATTGTGCTGGAGTCTGATAGTGTGTTGTATTACTAATGTTCCAAGAGTAAACACACTTGTAGGAAACAGCTATAGTTCAAGGCTGCACTTTAAAAAAATAAATGTTTCATCAGTCTTAGCAAAGGAACAAACGGCAATAACACTCTGTATCATATTTTACAAAGCTTCAAAAGAACAATGTCCCCTTGAGTGAAATTCAGTAGCATTCTGTAAACATTAATTTAAGGAAATCAATAGGCTCTGTGAGCTAAAGCCATATTGCAAGATAAACTGGCTGGAGTGCTACTTTGTCAAACAGATTTTAGTTTTCTCGGCTAGATAAAGACGGTTTCAAAATGGGGTAACGTGTTGCAACCAAGGTTTGAAAACTATGTGGCCTTCAAACAGTCTGCTTGTTCCTACTACAAAGCTGGATAAACATACTTTAAAAATGATAAGATTGGGCCAGGATTGATTTTACTTTCAAATTTTATATAAAGTAGAATTCTTGGTGAGTGTGTGTTTGGATTTTTTTGATCCTAATTATGAGCAGGAATAAACAAGTGCAGCACAGACAGCTCAAGATGTCAGGCTGCCAGGAGAGGTTAAATTATCTAGAGGTGGGTGGTTTTGGTTTTTTTTTTTTTGCAATTGCAGGACTTTATGGATTTAAAAAATCTTTATTCATGTTGATCTGGTGGGCAACAAGTCACCTTGCCAAACAGGAAAGCCAAAATCTCTAGTGGACTTAGGATCAGAGGTCTTCAGCTGGTGAAGGCTGCTCATGTTGCAGAGCGCAAGGTCGTGGTAATGGGAGGTAAACAGGTTGGAGGGGGTGAGAAGGGGAATGCCAGATCACTCTTCGAGTTGGATGATATAGACAGTGGCTACAGAGAGGGACTCAGCAATAAGCCTCTTAACCCAAGGGAAAGGCGTAAACAGCATCTATTAAGCAAGTGATGGAGAACCTCTCCAGGATGATGAGTGAGTCCACTATCGGGGAAGCAGTCTCACCATGGGGAGGTCAGACAGCTTTAATGTGTGTGAACAGTGGTCCATACCAGCACAGGTACAGCAACAACAGAAAAGATTCAGAGGAAACATTTCTGCAGAGAAAACCTCATACAAAGCACAAACTAGATGTGCACGGGCATCTCCCACCCCCAAAGTCAGGGTAAGGAGAGCTTTGGGGGCACAGTGCAACCTTCTTAAAGGAGATGCTTGAGAAACTCCTCTTGCATCACCCACAAGTAGCCCTGAGCCCCTTCCTCACACAAGGAAGATTCAAGCCTGTGGGCTTTGGGGGCAAGCTGGCACCTAAAGGTGTATTCCCGTACCTGCAGCCTGTCGTGTAGGAAACCTACTGAGGACAAACCCTTCCCTGTCCCTCCCTGCCCGTAAGATGCTGCGTCCAAGTAACGCTGGGGTCAAGCCAGCAGTAACACAGAGAGGCATCGTGCTACTTCTGAGGCCACTTCTCTCTGGGCTTGTGGGGAGGCTGGTGACACTGGGACCAGCCCCTTCCTCATGTGCATCCCACAGAGCCAGGGACCCCCCTGCTTTAACAAAGAGCTACAAGGCAGCCCGCCTATCCGCTGGGCCCTCTGCAGATTAAGGACTTGTGCAATTTGCAGCTGCAGGCGCCGATCTGCCGCCGTTTCCAGAATAACGCTGCCCTGAGCAGCACTGCCCTACCATCGGTTTTCCTGTGCTCTCAAGGGCAGCGTCTGCAATACCTTGCTGGTGTCCTGGCTCCTGCCACGTTTATCCAGACCGTCACCTCCCCTCACACACAGATCTTCTCCCTGAGTGCTGTGAGCTGCTGCGTGGGACCATCTTAGCGCTGCGAGTTGGTGTGGCAGCATATCAAGCAGGAGGCTTTGGCTTCTACGCAGAAATTGGAGGCAGGTTTTGGAGTAAGTTGCTACACTTTTTGGCTTGAAAGCCATGGCAGCATATGGCCCAATGTTCTCAGTTTAAGTCTGACACTTAACATTATTTAACAGTTTCTGTGTTAGGTGCTTTATAAGGTAAAGGAAATTAACAATTTTCAGCTAATTAGATCACTCAATTGGCTGAACATCCTGGACACCTCTTAGAAAAAAACAGGTTGGCTCAGGCGATGGAAAGGCTAATGCCTCTTCCATTATCACTTATGAGGAGAGGGAAATAGTTGGAAAGGATGCTTGTATTTTAAAAACACAAATGAAAAGTACCTCAACTATTGGACACTCCAGTAACCACACTTTTCTCCCAACTACTGCCTTTCTAGAAAGCAGGGTTTCAATTTGCCCACCACTACATGTGTCCCAATCCCCCTGGCTACAGCAACAGCTCTCTGGTGCCACCACAGTCTGCATTTATTGCCTTCAAGTTTCCTCTCATGACTCCTGCTGTACAAATCCGTTAAGAAGCAGATTTTTTGGAAAGCGAAAAAGATGGACAAGAACTTGGGTGGCTGTTCAGGATGGTCTGCTTTCCCACTGTGGCACACAGAGAAGCCCACTCTTTTGGGACAGCATTAACAACACAGCGCTGAGCCTGGTATTTGGGAAGGGAAAAGTATTAGCCCAAGTCTGGCTTAAAAGAGAAAAATTAGGAAAACAACAGAGGTTTCTTATTGCATTTACTGTTACACTGTAGCTTTTTTAGTCTTTGTAAAAAGCTGGAAAATCCATGCCCCTCAAATGATTTAAGAATGTATTTTAAAAGCGTTTGTTTGAAATGAAGCTGAGATCCCTTCTCCCTTGACTAGAGTTTGGGGCACTAGTTATCTACTGCTGGCTTACTGTTATCTCCTCCGCCGAGCTCACAAAGAGGAGAGAGAATACGCACGGCTCTTACAAGGAAAAAAACTGACAGTGGGGCTGCTGAGACGTCTGATAATATCGGGGAAGTGGAAGTGGTAGTGCAGTGAAAATGGATACTGCGTGATACATTAGATTTAATCACTTGCATTTCAATTAAGCTTTTCCACAAATAAAGATTGGGAAGTACTTGGCAGGCTCCCGGTGGGGCTGGAGCACCAAGCACCGTGGGTGCTGCGTGCCCCGGCTGGACGCACACAACAGCGCTTCGGCAGCTCGCTCAGGCTGAGACCCCCCTTCTGCCTCCCAAGGTCCCCCCTGTTAGGACCCATCTTCCCATTTTGCAATAAGCAAGAGGCATCCCACACATGTCAGCCCCCCGGAGGATCTCTGTCCTGGGACTGCTGTGCCCATGGTTCAGGGGATGAGCCTATTCAGCACAGAAACACAGCTATCTCTCGTGCAAACACAACAACCATAATGTGCTAGTTTTTAAGCACACAAGTTGGTAACACTTGCGAGTAGAGTGGGCTAAAACAAAATAAGAAGACTTTTAAACTTTTTGAAATTCAGTTCTCCCCTTTCCCCATTCTCAAAAATCATCAATAGCATTTTACTGGGGAGATGATTATCAAATCTCCTTTTCTGTCTTACTGATGAATTAGAACTGCATGAGATGTAGAGGTTTCTAATGGAAACTCTGATTGCCCTTAACTTACTGCATTGCCAATGGCACTGCCGCAGAATGGAAAAATCACTAAGGCTCCTAGGGCTTATGATAGTTGGGGGTTTAGTATGTGTTGGGAAATGTAAGAAAGATTCACAGGAGGGGTTACGGTCACACCCAAGGAGCTTTGTCATACAAAAACTGAAGGAGAAATAAAACTCTCGCACACAAGAATAGTCTAACTTTAACTCGGTCCCATTGCGGTGAAATGCAATCTGCTACAAGAGGCTGCCTAAAATGCCAAGCGGCATATTACGTACCCTGCTGCCAGATTCTGGCAGGTACCGCATACAGGCGCCCACAAAAAACCTGTCCAGAAAAGTGAGTACAGCAATGACCACCCAATTCTGGCTCTGCTGCAGTAACAGCAGAGAGGTTATTGCATACTCTCCTGGACACATCAGCCAGAGAGGAACGTGATGTGTTACTCAGAAGGACCAGGAGGCACAGCCTGGACTGTGATGAGCAGGTATGTCTCTCACCAGCAGTGAGTCCTCTGCTCTCATGGTGTATTTCCATGCCTAAAAGAGCTGGGCAGGCAGAAACTGCCGGTTAGACCACAGATATAGAGGAAAAGTGGTTCACAGAGATTGTAGTGTGTGTGGATTTTTTTTTATGTTCAGCAGAATTTGGCCCCATAGATGAACCATTAACGCTATAGTAGAAGAGACAATTAATGGCTTATACATCTAGAGTACATCTTCTATATATATATAAAAACATTGTAACAGTTAGCAAACATCTGTAATTGGTGTTGCTTGCTCTTGCTCACTCTTTCCACCGCTCTGCATTGCAGTCACCTTTGTCTTCTGTGTCTGGCCCTGAGAAGCTCCAGCTGTGCCCTCTCCCTCCTCGGTTTGCGTGTGTTGGGGTGGGGGGAGTGAGGAGGGAGGTAGGGGAGAGCAATGGGAAGCAGGTGGTGTTTAATCAGTCTGGCAGGGAAACAGGCAGTCACTGGGGGTCCTTTTGGGCGTGGCATGAAGGTGGTAAGCATGCCCTCTGGCATCAGGGTACCTCCCTTCCTCCTTCCCATGGCTGAGGGTATGGGCAGGGGAAAGAAATTGTGAATGGTTATGGGTGAGGGGTGTTGCAAATGAAGCCGCGGCTTCATCACCCAGGCTCCCCCTGATTAACTGACGAACCTCCTCCCAGCGTAACCATGCTTTTCTGGGCAGCCAGAGCCCGTTGTGGCGGGATAAACTGCTCCACCTATTCCACCCTGAGCCATGCGGCTGGCCAAACTGGGCTGCAAACACCCTGTTACAAGCTTCAGTGCAGGACCTGCTGGGGACCGGCGAGCCTCGCCAGCCTGTGAAGTCAGAAGATGAAGTCTTATGTCCTAATGGACTGAGCTCCCTCTCATTTGACTCCTCTTTATCCCTCGCAGAAGGAAATGGTGCGACTCCAGACAGCAGTGGATTAGATAACCTCGAGGCTGGGCCTCGTCTGATGGAGCCAGCCCTCTCCACAATTGCATGAGATAAGCCACTTTGGCTTCCCCCTGAACGCTGATACTCAGCAGTTAAAGGGCTTCTGTTTGCAACGGTGATTTCCCCTCTCTCCTCTAAAATCTTTCTGAAGTTGTAGACAACTGCTTTAAATGCATTTACGTGTCTACGCCACCGTTGTCTCCTAAGTCCCAATCAATGCAGCAGCCTTTCTGCTTAGCAACAGAGATCACGCCACCCTGGTCTGCTGCTCTCTACAAAGCCTCTCCATTAACTACAGAAACAAGTTCAAGGCCACATCTTTGAGTGCTCTGGACCACCACCTGGACATGGCTGCTTCTGATGGCACATTTCCACCAGAGCCTTGCAACCGCCCCCCCACAGAGGGCAGTTCATGAGTCCCGCTGGTGGCACACAAAACAAGGCTGAGCCCGCCTGCGAACCTTCCCCCTCTGCAGATAAGAAAGATGAACCTTGTCCCTTCCAGATCTACAGGGAGAAATCATCTCCAATACGTTGATTACCTTCGGCCGGCCCTTCTGGCTGTCCCTCTCTCTCTCGCCCACCCACACTCGCACGTCAGGAAGACGTTGGGCTCTTTCCCTGCATTATGAAACCCAGCAATGCTCTAGTACTGCAGGTGATGGGCTCTGCATCACTACAGAAAGTGATCCGGTATCCTGAAGTCTCCCTCCCTCTTGGACCAAACAGTATTTCTTAACTTCACTTCCTGTGTTATTATCGTCACTTCAATAGGATACTGAACCATGGCTACTTCACCTCCCAGGTTCTCTCTCTCATGCATGTGAAGGACACACAGTCCTCATGGACCCCTGCAATATTTTGCTGTTACTTCCTCACAGCCTCAGTATTTCGCCTTTACAGATTTAAATATCTTTGAAAACAGCGTCCCCATTGCGCTCCACGCCAATGTTGGAAGGCCTCTCCGCAAGGAAATCTGCACTGCCACTGCTCTCTCAGCCCAGGGATACCTGCTCTGAGAAAGGGCAAGACCCCAGAAAGCTGGGCCAGAAACCAGTGCGGGTCATGATGCTGCTATACCTCTCCCATAGTTTCCAAAGGTTATGACAGTTCGCTAATTCACATTATGAGAGCCTGACTCTAATCCATTTTAAAACAAGTTGAAGATATCAAGCAAACAGTGTTCTGCATGAAGGTGACCTATTCAAAGTCCTATAGGACGGGCAATCCTATCTGTAAGACTTCTGTTAAAGTCAGTCACACTGCCCTGACCCTTCACTGTGAGACGGTATCAGCTGGGACCTCCTCTGTTGGCAAGTGTGCCTTACAAAAATAAAAACAACGCCCCCCTCCACCCCACATCCATAAACATGATGGCTCTGTGACTCCAAATCCAGGTCTGCATTTAATTTTTAGTTTTACAATAAACAAATTAAACTTTTTTCCCATTAAACATATATTCACACACTTGCCTGTATAGTAACACAACAAAAGACAGCTCTTCAGCTGGCACAGATTAATTAGCTCCAACGATTGCTGGAGCTGATTTACACCAGAAACGGATAATCCAGCCCAGAATTTAGTTCAGTGTCATGGAGAAAAAGCATGGGGTGGATGGGATGCGGAGGGAAAAATCTTACAAAGCCAGTAAGCTAACCCACTATTTCACATCTTTCTGGTACAACATTTATATGGAGCAGCTTAAATAAAGTTTAGAAGATCAAACATTTTCCTCAATTTTCACAGTACAAAATGTTCTATGTCCTTTTGATGTGACACATTAAAACAGAATATAAGAAATTTCAGCTGATAGGTCTTGTGAACACACTCCTTCACTGGACAGTGCTGCTTCTCCAGAAGTTCTGAGTGAGAAATTTAGCTATGTCGTCTAAAAGAAATTAAGAAAGTCTGGAAGAAACATGTGCAACTTGCATGTTACCCATTACCACAACTAGGATTTATTAAATGGTAAGAGAAATCACTGGTTTCTTGCCCTTTTCTTTTTTTTCCTCTTTTTTATTTGCAAACACAAAGTTTTAAAATTGAACTGCCTAGCCTAACAAACTCTTTCTATATGCAGGATGAATGAAAAAGCATTTCAGCTTGTGAGGGATAAGACTTTACGCGAGTGAGGGACGACACGGGTTAAAATTCACCTTCCTTCTCACTCCTCATCTACGCCAGATTTTTTGAGAATGACGGACATCTGGAAATCAGTTTTACATAGAAAAATAGAAAACAGGGAAGAACTAGGAAGATGAATAAAGGCTCATCACAGACACAAAAGACCAGAGCAAAAAGAAGCTTGGATTTGGGTATTCTTGTCTGGCAAGGAGGCAGGCAGTAAGGCTAATGAAGCATTTGCGATATGGGACGTATGCCAGCGTAACAAAGAAGATGTGCATCAGCTCTGCAGATGTGCCAAAGCCCCCAGAGCAAAATAATGACATAATCACCATCAGTGTCACAGACCAGACTGTACACAAGGTGACATGGGAGAGAATAAATAAGAGTCTTTAGAGGCCTGTAGTACACACACGGGAAGGAATAGCCATTCCTCACAACTGCCACAAGAGAGTGGAGAGATGCTGGGTATAATGTGTGCAGCTAGCAAAAGAAATCTTGAATTGTGCAAGGCTAACGCACTATAAATTGGTGCTTTTCTCGATCTCCAGTTGATGTTTCAATTCCCACTACCCCTTGTTGAATGCAAAATAAAATGGCAGTAGGAGTCAGAAGAGTTTGCCAAGTTTTGTTTTGTCTTGTTTTTGTTGTTTGTTTTTTGTTTTTTGTTGTTTTTTTTTTTCTGGAAAGGGGTTGTTTTGTTTGAGAAGGGGATGGGGCAATAAGGATGAGTACCGGTAAATAATTGTGAAAGAAAGAAAAACAAAAAACAAAAACCCCAAAACAAAACACAGCACACCACCACTACATGCTCACACGCGCACAGGCCCAGAAACCCTGCACCATTCAGCTGGAACAATCCTAGGATTCCCCCAAAGCAACATTAGAAACAAACGAGGACGGGTTTTGCTTTTTTTTGGGGGGGGTTGTGCTTTCTGGTTTACTGCTATCCATGGACTAAACCAAGAAAAATCCCACTAAAATATTTTTCCATGTTAAAAGACAAGATTACTATTTTATTGATCAGTAATAAAACACCGCTTAGGGCAATTTAGTACTTAACATGTTATTTGCGGTGGGGAGTAATCTGAAAAGCTCTGAGTAGCCTTAAATCATTTCACAACAGCTCTTCCTGCATAAAAGCAAGTGTTCGCCTCGGTACAGCTGTGTGATTTTGTGGTATATTTTTTTTACAGGACTTTTGTCAATTTTTAAAGGGAACATCTGTTTGATAAAGTAGAACAACACTGCTGGTAATCCACAGGCCTAAGTGGGCAAACTGTGAAAGAGCAGGAGATGTGCTGAAGGCGCCAACAGGACTCTCGCCGAAGGAATGCTCAAGTACGTAATTGCTTGCAGGATCTGGCCCTACAAGAGGAGCTCAGAAGAACAAAGCACTTGGCTTCACCAGTGTCCCTTTTCATTGCTTCTAATGAAAGATTCATAAGAATAACTTTAATTTTTTATGATCTTTTTTTGCATTACTGTATTAGCTGCATCTACTTCGTATGCAATTTCTTCTTAAATACAGAAAACCTGTTTCAAAATGCCAGGCATTATAACTTAATCAGTACAATAATTGATCTTGATTGTTGTGTGTTCCTTCTTAACAGTAAGGAAGTGAGATGGGAGCCCAGAAAATATTTTATATTATTCCTTTTCATTGCAAAGTGATGTATTTATGAAGAATGCAGGTGAAGGTCTGGAGTGGAGTTGTTTGGGTTTTTTTTTAAGACAAAAAAAAATTATTAAAACCTCCCTAATTTGCTAGTTAAACCATTCAGTGGAAGAATGATTGTCTTTGTCCTTTTTGGCTTCGCCCAATTAATTGGAGCAGTAACATGACGATTGTTAATAAACAGCCCTAATTTGACTATACTTCTTGCATATCTACTAACCGCACCATATCTTTGTTTAGAGTGTCATCAGGGAAAACAAGGAAGCATGTATATAATTTTGTTCTGTTGTATATGAAGTTTAATAATTATGCCACAGAGGATTCTAAATTAATTGCAGAAGGCACAACAATATTCATAATCTGTGTAGCAAACTTGTTCTTTGCACTTTGATGTTAGGAGAAGAGACAGTATGAACTGTGGCAGTTTTTTAAATTGGGCGAGTGTTTGTTTCTGTTACAGCTTATACCAATGTTTTCTTTCATGTGTTCTCTACTGTGCACCTTTCTTCCCTCTAAGAAAAAAAAAAAAAACAACAAACCACGTAACAACTCAACAAACAAGCCTGTGCTTATTTGGGTGCGTTTCGATCAAAGCTGACAGATCAAATTTTTCATTTATTTACTAAAGTTTCATTGCAGCCATTCTTCATAATTACAGCAGCATTTTAATTTTTTTTCTTCCCCTGAATAGCAGAGAAGGGGTTCTGAGAAAGTTTTTAATTAGCTAAATAGGTCTGTGTAATCTAGATGAAATAAACACGCCCGTTTGAAAGGGTTGTTAGAACTTTTCCAGCCATTTAATCCATAGATGGCTGAACACAATGATACCTTCCACAGAAAGCTACAGCCACCACCAGCAGCTGTTAGAAGAGAGCTTGCTCCCTGCTCCTATTGATAACCCTTTGTGGAATGAAGAAAAAGAGCTGAGGGAAGGAGAACTGAATGTCAGACAATAGACATCGCTACACACACTGTCTCTGAACTTTCCTCATCTCTGAAGGACAATTAATTATGAAGGCCTTTGGGGTAGGTCGAAGCAAGGGAAAACCTACTGCTGGCCCAGCACTCCAGCCGCTATCTCTGTGTTTGTTAAATGGTTGTGCCTGTTGGGGAACCAGAGTAGCAGCCACCAAAATAGCCAATAGATCATTTAGGAAAAAAGAGCAAAAGATTTTTTTATGTGTGTCTGTCCTTGTATAATTCTATTCTCACTGTGAAATCATCCATACACAAAACACAAGGACAATTTTTTTTTTTTTTTGAGAAGAGCCACAGGGTAGGTTACAGTCAGAAACGGCCTCTCAGTGGTGTGTTAAAAAGGATGGTCTTTTCACCAAATCATTTCACAGAGGCAAAACAGACAAACACAAAGAGTTGAGACTTTTTCTCCTACATTAAATAGAGTAACTGATAAGGTCAGACATATGATACCTAAAGACATGAATCTGTGAACTCTTGAAGTCAAAGGACTTCTCTGTGCAAAGGAACAATCTTTCAAAGGAAATAGATCATAGAACTCCACTGAATCCCCTTTAAACTTTATGAAGCAGGAGGAGAAAAAGCTCTAAGTAGGGAAGCTTGACAGAAGAGCCTTGAACTATTTTCTGAAGGAAAGATGAGACCCTCCCTAGGCTGCCACAAAACATCTTTTTTTTTCTAAAGGCTCTTCTGAACTTTGATATGTGCCAAGACACCGCTATTGAAAGCTGTATAATTATGTGCTATAGCCACTGTAGAAAATGCTTTGTTCACCACAACAAAGAACAATAAGCAAAGTAAAGTGACATTACACTGTATCTTTTTCTTTAAGAATGTTGAGAAAGGTCACAGTACGTTATAACTAATAAAGCTGTTGAGTAAGGAAGTTTAAAGTTGATCTTGCTGTGCTTAAATGTAACCCAATGACAAAAAGGCAGAGGGAACTAAAATTGTAATGACATTAAAAAATAGATCATGTATCAACGTGCCAACTTCATTATACAAACACCTTGAATCCAAAGGACACAAACAGAAAAACCGAGTGTAGTCCTGCAACAGTATTCCTCTTGCGACTCTCTCCCTAATAGCTTCCAACTACAATCTGCAAAACTGCAAAAACTGATTAATAAGCATTAATTGATATGTGCAATGCACAGACCTTCCACTGCGAGCCACGGATTTTGTTACTCGATTAAAAACCAGGTTCATTTCTCACGCAGTTTCAAGGAAAGCTCTGCTGTTTCATAAGAGAGACTCTTCGAAATTTTAAAAAAAGCAAAAGGAAAAAGGCCTGAGGGCATCAATTAAACTTCCCGAAACCAAGATTTTTAAGTGAAAAAGACGTTCCATCTAGACACGTATGTTTCAGTTTTTCTTCAGAGGAATCAGGACAGTTACATTTGCTATTCTCAAATTGCCAAAGCAGCTTTATTCTCCTTGCTGCGGATCACCAGACAGCAGCCTTCTGACTTTGTCTTTAAGAATGCTGAGAACGATGTTGAAATGCTATAACAATAAAGCCCTTGAAGGAGGAAGTATACAGCTGAGGGAAAAAATGCGAGGAGTTTAACACTGAGACAAACAACTGTCCCGTTAGGCTGTGCCCACTGCTGGTACCATCAGAAGTGCAGAGACTGCCAGGGCAGAGCAGTTTGCGTGGAAAGAGCAATCTCTGAGATGGAAGTTAGCAAGCTACGGACTTGATTTTCACTTCTCTTGAGGCCACTTTGCACTGCTCCGGTTGTGTAAAGGAGTATTAGAGTGGTTATAAATTGTACTTTACAATGCCTGTGCATCGCAAAACCACTCATAAGCGGCCTTAGTTTAAACAAGAATCAAATTTGAAGGCTTTAATTCTCCTTTTGATGAACACCAATTCAGTTCCAGATGAATCCTACAGATGAAACTGCAGAAGAATACAGGTTCCTAAAATAAGCATGAGTGGCCAGAATTTTCGATAATTTAGGATGTCTTAATTTTTGGATGCAGTGTTGGGCACACTTCATTTTCAGGGAGTGGACCGTCGAGGACCTCCTGACAAAGTGGCTCTCATTAATAGATCTCCAGTAGAGCATCCCAAAATGGAATTGGCCTAAAACCATCATCACTTCTGAAAATTTTGGCAGCCAGCGTTCCTCTCAAGGATTCATAGGCCGCTTACATGACTGGGTTATTACTTAGATTTCATAGGTGGTGATATCTGAATTGTTTTACCTAATCTCATTGATTTTTATGGGGCTAACTGAGAGTGCCTTAAGTTAAACATTTTGCTAAAACTTGAGTACAGCTGGTCTTAATTAGGTTTTTCCCACTAGAATGGTTTTCCCCTGCCAAAAGCAGAGCAAACTTCTTAAAAATGATTTTCTCCCGCTTCGGAACGACGACACGTGCCGTAACTAGCACTATGAAAAGAGGCAATCATCGCGTCAAGCCTCACTGTACCCAAACTGCATACAGTGTATTTGTGCAAATAACGCAGCTTGGCAGACGTTTCACTATTGTGATCAATCTCAATAACTACGTCTGCAAAATCGGGCTAGTTCCCCTGAAGCAGCAGGCAGGCTGAGCTCAGAAAGACGGTGTGTGCGGGGGCTTGCTTTGGTGCTCATTTGCTAGCTACGCAGAGGAGCGTGGCAAGTGTAAGGAGTAGGCAGGAGGGCACAGAGTGAAATCGCTAGCACAGAGAGACCCTGAGACTTCAGAACTAAGACTGAGTTGTTAAATGCCCACAAGGAAAAGGAACGGGCATCGTGCAGAGAGATGTTAATACACGGAGAATGACGGTAACTACAAAAAAATGCCAGGGAACAAGGACCATGGAGGAGGAGCGGGAGCCAAAGCAAGGCTAAAATCCAGGTATTCTCCTCACACTAATTTTTTCTGCTTGTTGTAAGTCAATAAATCAGAAAAAAAAAGCTATTTATGGTTTTTAACCATATTTTTATTTTAACTCACAGCATGGTGTCCCCTTGCTTGAAATCATCCTGCCACAGTCACAACTGTGAGCTGTGATATCTGTGTAAGGATGGATTTTGAAAGTGTTACAAAATTATCTGAGATTTTTTTTTTCTTTTAATACATAGCAACAATACCTGACTTTAATTATTGCAGCTAGCATTCAAAAGCCATGGCAACGCCACAGATGAGACAGCTATCAAGTGGCACCGCAAGCTGTCCTCCCATTCTGACTAACTTCAGCATTTGTGCTGGGACACTGACATTCGTGGCTTTCATTCACCAGGACAGTCCACCTTCTCCCTCCCTGGAAGAACAGCCCCGGAGCAAAGAAGCATCTTCACCTTCCACAGAAAAAAATAGTGTGTGTTTTTTCCCCCCCTTTCAAAACTCAGTTTCAAATTGCTCTGTGCAGCTCAGCACAGGTTTCTCCAGCTAACCCTACTGTGAGAGAGAGAAATGTGGAACCGGCTACGCACATACACACACGTGTGCACACAAAACACAGGCAAAGTTGCATCACACTGGAAGAGGCATTGTATCTGTCTCTGGCTCACAGCCACAAAGGTACAATGGCAAAGCTAAAAACGACAGGACATGTGGTTTGTTAAACATCTTATTTGACTTTGCTACAAGCTGTCAGTTGCAATGCGCAGGGCAAGGAACACAGCACCACAGATTCCTGAGCAAATCAATGGCACAGCCTGATATGGACCAAATGCACATTTTAGCTTTATCATTTTTTCCTAATAGTAAATTCAGGAGTAGTAAAGTATATGCATAAATTTCACCCAAGAAGAGATAAAAGGGGAGGGTTTAGGAATAGTAGTGTAGGTGATTTAAGAGAAACAGCATATCAGACTAATCAGAAGATCAGCAAAGCATCATTGAAGTATGAGAGGAAGGAACTTTGATGATGCTAAATATGGCAAATGCTCCGTTTGCTAAATCCTTTTGGATCCAATTTCAACATTACAGTACTTGTCATTTTTGCTTTGCAGCTTGTGGGGGAGGGGCCCGCCATTTATCAGGAAAAGTTACATTGGCTACATTAAAAACTGCACCGTATAGTTTAATGATCTCATAACTGCTGGATCTTCAGTGCAAAACCAAGATTTAAACCTCTAGGAAATTCTCATTCTATCAGATAACACAAGAAAGACTGAGTGAAAGAATCTGCAAAGCATCGCCATTTATAACACCTCTTTCCTTCCATGATGGGGGAAAAAACCCCAAGGGGCTTCTTTCCTACCAGCTCCTAGACCCCTTGGCCGAGAAGAGGAAACTGCAATCCTTAGCAGTGCTAAACATACGAGATTTATATTTTCTTATCTACCTGAAAATACCTATATGCTCCCCACAATTCTTCGCTGAAGTAATCCATTTACATTAACACTGCAACTAACGCTTTGAAAAGAAGTAATAAGTGCCTGAAATCATCAAGGATATGAGAACTTTCAAGGGCAAAGAACATTTCAACCTACGTTCTGCAAACGCAGAAAAGTTGTGTTAAAAAGAAAAAAAGCTTGAGGGAATTTAAGCACATTTTGACAGAAAAATTTGGTCACACTTATCTCCTTATGTATTTCCTTTTCTTTTCCTGTATTTAGCTATTATGCCTTGGCATACAGGCAGACCTACCTCCCAGGGGTGGGAGTCTCCTGTCTGGTGCGTGCGTGAGTACTTAACAGGGCCAGAGCCCTCAGGAGGGCCTGGAGGGGCCACGGCACACCAAACATGAAGTCTGGATGTTGTCGACAGCCGCAATGAACGGCAAACCCCTCAAGGAACACCCTCTTCCCCTCCTCTTTCTTCATGTGCCCCTTCCATGCATCCATTCTCCCAGAAAAATCTGTGTGCCCAGAAGAGGGGGAAGGAGCAGAGAGAGCCAAGGAAGTCTTTGCTTAGAGACTTTTTTTGCACCATCTAAACTTACGTGCTGTGAAAACGAGCACTGCTAAAAACCCCTTGAAAGGATTTTAGGCAGGAAACCACCCTCCTTATGCCGACAAATGTCACTTTCGCTACAGGAGGGGGCTCATTATGCAACTTGACCCCGAGTGAAAGGTTCAGACAAAAAAAAAATATATTAATAATTAGTACCACCATCACTTTCCCCCTCCACTTCACCAAGAGATGGGATTACTCGAGCCTCCCCCTCACGCACGCCCTGTTCAAATGCATCATTACATCTGACTACCTGAACAATGCAAACTGCCATCCTCAGCAGGGAGAAACACTCTCCCGTGGTATCACCGAGGGTCAGCATGTTAATGATAACAATAGTCTGCTGAGCTACCAGGCTGGCCTGTAAACAGGAATCTTAATCAAAGCCACAAACCCGTTACAGCAGAAAACAGAGAGCATTTACTTCGCGTAGTCATTTTATCCTGCAGCTTGACAAAGCAAATGCATTTTAGTTCTATAAATCAAATGAAGGAAAGCAGAGGAAGGTAACTGCAAGTGTTTGATCACGCAATTACGGAGCTTTAGAAGAGCTGCGAGGTGACTTCTTTCACTACTGTCCCTCCTAAAGGAAACTTCAAAAAGTTGAAACTAAGCAACTTATCAAAAAAAGTGAAAACTTTTATCTCTTGGCAAGTCCTAGCGAGGCGTAAGTCTCCAGCTACCAGGGCTAAAAAGATTAATTAGCATCATTCAGGGATGTGGAATGCCCAGATTCCACTGATCACGGCCACAACAAAAAGGTACATTATTTTAAAGGCAGCCTGGACCACGGAGCAACTCACACATACACAGAAACAAAGATCAGTGCCTACCTCAAAATCATTTGCTTTATTGTAGTGCATGTTCAGGGCCCTGTACAGCTCACAGTCTCTGGTTATAGACAGCTCCTCAGTGCTCGTGACCCCGTCGTTGATGGCTTGCCGCGCATACTTCTCCATCTGAATGTAGTAAAACTCACGGAAATTGCTAAACCACTTGATGAGCTGAGAGGTAATGCATCTGTTGAACTGTTAAATTTAAACAGTAAGAAGGATAAGAGCACTGACATTCCTCCCCCTCATCCCCATTTCTTTTAAAAAGCATTCTTTCCTCCCCTTCCCCACCACCTTTTAAACCCACGTCTCTGTGTTTCTGCTGCGGGGTGGGGCGGGGGGAAAGCAGCTGGCAAATGATGTTAGTGTATCAGACGAAGGGAAAACGTATATGGCCCAAAAATTCCAGGACAAATAACCAAAGGGTAATGATACTTCATCCAACCATTTTCCAAATCTTTAAAGAAGTCTACCATTGCACCTTTCCTCTCCCCCACTCCGAGCCCGCTGTGCTCTCATAATTAAAAAAATGTGGCATGCCTTATGGGATGCATAAGGAATAGTTATTTTGATGTGTAGGTGTCATAACCAACACAGTGGACTTTCGTATATTTAATTGGCCGG